>NC_140228.1:12974163-13466663 GCF_951802725.1 Rutilus rutilus
CACACAGAGTTGAGTAAACATTGAGTGTGATTCATGTGTGTTAATGTGTTACTGCTGTAAATCCAGTCACTCTTTGGCACTGGATCATTCTGGTTCACGGCTGTCTGGAACACGTCCTGCCCAATAACGTGATCACTCACACTCACACACACACATACCCAGACTCTTTTCCTTCTTCTGTGGTGTCATGTTTTCTTCTAGTTTGGTTTGGTGGGATCTCTCTTATAGCAAAATATATTTCTGAGTTAGTATGTTTTTAACATGCTCACAAGTAAATTTTACTAAACGTTCAGCGCTTGTCTATAACGGCTCCCTCATCTCTCTCAGGTTGGATGGTAAAATATTCTGAATGAATAACCTTTTAGTCTTTATTCTGTCAGGAGACATCGCTTCCGCTTGACAGTCAATCTCCTGATGCTGAGCATTTGGAAATATCTTTAAAGAGAGATAGCAGACATCAGGAAGTGATACAGACCTGCTTCTCTCAATCAACTGCTGCTTCCCATCAGCTCTCCATTCAGGCACTTTAGACAGTGGCTGTCTTTAAAATGGGTGATCTGCCTAGCTAGACAGCATTTTTGGACATTTTTTGACTCCAAACTAGGAGTGATATGATAAAATAACTTTGTCAGGGTGTGTGCAGGCAGAAGAAGACAACGAGGAAGGCAGAAGGCTCCAATACAAAGTGTTTACTTACAAATCTTACTCACGCAAAACAAAATGGCAGGATACACACACAGGTTGAAACGTTAGACGAGAACAGACCAAGACTGACTGAACAGAGGGAACTAAATACAGACACTGATGAACATAAACCAGGTGACACAGATGAAGGTGATTGACAAGACACAGGTGATGATGATGAACTAATGATGGTAGACATGGCAACGGATAAGTGGCGGGAAAACAAAAGACGTGACTAATAAGACTAAACAGGAACACAACGGTTACAAACTTAATGTAATTTAAATATATTCAACTGTTATTTATTAAATAAATACATGTCATTTTAATACATTATTATTATAGGTTTCCCAAGACCATTTGAATCCTGATGCTTAAATAAAAATAGAGTTGTTGAGGGAGAAAATAAAAATAAGAAATATTATATCACTTTAGATCTTATTTCTAGCTGTTTAGTTTAATTTAAAGGGGTGGTTGATTATGATTTCACTTTTCTAACTTTAGTTAGTGTGCAATGTTGCTGTTTGAGCATAAACAACATCTGCAAAGTTACAACGTTCAAAGTTCAGAGCAAAGGGAGATATTTGCTTTTAAAGAAATTCGGGTTAGTGACATCACCAACCCTAGAATTTACATAAACCCCGCCCTCAGAACACGATTTATAGATTATCAAGACAGAAGGTGTTTCTCAATGTCAAGGATACTTCCTTGGCAGGACTGGTCCTTCCAAGTCACTTCCTTCAGAGGCTAGGCGAGGCTCCTCTTTAGCATTCGGAGAACACGTAAATGGAACAGGCTAGCAAGTGCACGTCAGTGCGTCATTACGTCAGTGAAAATGAAAAACAGAGCGTTGCTATGGACGCAGTTCTGTTCACTCAGGCAATATAATCGTTTTTAAATCAATAAACTCCTTTTTAATCATATTGATTATTTGACTGTTAAGTGTGTTTAAACAGTGCGGGTCAATTTGACCCATAACATAATGGATGTAATTATTTTTTAAAACAAATGTTTGGTAACGTAAATATATTTACATTTGAAAGCATATTGATCCGTTAACGCTCCGACTCCGTTAACGTCCAACATTTTGAATTTTTTGAACAAGATAGCAAAGCTGCGCGCATAGGATTGTGGGTGATTTGAGAGCGCGAAGAGCGCGAAGGCTACACATATGCATCCTTTCCTGTATATGGGATATTTTTCGAATGAAGGACTCAGACCTTGGTGGAAATTCCGAGGATCCTCGACATTGGAACAGTCCTTCGACGGATGTCGATGACGTAGCATCCTCGAAATTCTGGCTTCCGAGGATCCTTCCTTGACATTGAGAAACGCCTAGAATATGCTAATCAATGACTAGAAGATAACTACACATAAGCAACATAAATTCATCTACTAACCATTCAGAAATGTCCTGTTGCATTCTGTTGTCACTTCTTCTTGAGTCTCTTCCATCATTGTCTGACTCCGGTTTGAACATAAAAGGCTAAAAGTTTTAGAAATTGTCGGTGCATGTTGGTGTGAGGTAAAAGGACATGAGCTGTTGAAGCTCCGCCCTCTGTGCCTTAAGCAGCAGCTCATTTGCATTTAAAGGAACAGACACAAAACTCACCCTTTTTGTGTCTTTTGTTTTTGCTCACCCTCAAAAATAACAATTTTAACATGCTAAATAAAAATATCTGTGGGGTATTTTGAGCTTAAACTTCACATACACACTCTGGGGACATCAAAGACTTATTTTACATCTTGTGAAAAGGGGGTATTATACCACCCCTTTAAAGCTTTGAATAAATCATTTGAACCTGTTAACTGTTGAACAGTTTACTGTAAAACAAATGTACTGTACTAAACATTTTATATATTTTTAACACAATCTATATTTTACTAAATAAATTGCACTCTAAAATTTGCTAAGAAATCAAAGCCATAAGTTGTGTTCCAAATTTGAAGTTGATATCACAAAAATTTTGTTTAGGTGCTATACCAAAAATAGCCACCGGGTGCCACCCACATTCCATTGATTTTTTTTTAATACATTCTACTGTCACAAATTAATAGATTTTTGTCACAATATCACTTCTATCAGAAAATAGTCACCAAATATGTAACCATGAGTCTCAGACATTTCCAATTAAGTTTTATCATGATTTGATCATAAAACTGTGCAGTAATGTTTGCACGATAAAACATGACACCGCCCACTAGGGGAAGAAGCCCGCTAAACATTAAAGTACCGTTTCTATGATAACGCAATGTTTGTGTTTACATGATGAATTTTGAGTGTTTTATCTTATGAATGATAACTAATTTATGATGATTACTAAAATATGTGAGTGGGACACTGACAGTTAACAGATTAACCCATCTTTTGGTCCCCTAGGAAGTGTGCTGAGGCCCCCTAGTGGGTCCCGCCCCTTGGTTGCATTAGAACACAACATTTTTAGCCATCATAGGCGTCTTTATAGAACACAACAATTTTTGAGCAGCTTAGGCATGTCTGTGGAAGTGTGTGTGGAACCAGGCGACTTAAAATGTGCTTATGACTCCCCAAAATGCTGTTTAGGTACATTAAGCATCTTGACACTGAGATATTTGCGCCGGCTAATATCATTTGGATTAGTAATTTGACTGTTTGCAGTATTAGAATATGGGTCATTTAGTGCACATATGTGAGTATGGAGGCGATCTGAACATCCTTAATATTAATATTAAGCGTTGCATGTGTGTGTGTGTGTGTGTGTCTTTGTGTGTTGTTGATGCAGTGGCTCTATCTTTCTAGCTTCACTTCCTCTCTTTTTCTTCCTCCATCTTTTTCTCTCAGTGCCTGGGGAACAGCAGGCAGTGTTTAGTGAAAGGTCATCTCTGAATAACATGTCTGACTATGTGTTCTCTATCTGGCCAATTCCCCCAAAGGTTTTAGCTCTCTGTGCATTTACATTTTTCACCCAAAATTCCTCTCGCTCACTGCGTATTACAGTTTTTCTCGATTGTTTACACACATTTTCTGGTACTTGAGACACAATGACCACAACATGTAACTCATTCACCAACCCCCTGAACCAATTCTGCTAAACTACAAGCACAATTCCTGCTTTACACTCAAATTGCAGGTCTAAAACACACTTTTTTCAAAACACTACACACAATTCTCTGCTTTTGGCACAATTTTCATGCAGAAAATCTCTTGTTTTCACAAGGAACACACTGCCATTCAAATATGCACACTGACTCATCACATGGGCAAACACCCGTCACACAGTTTTACAATTAGCAATCAGAGCTTAAGCATAAAAGGGCAACAGGTGAGCTCTTCAATGGAGCAATGGATGCCAACATTGGATTTTTTTTTTTTTTTACTGTAACTGTATACAGTAAATTCTTCTGTTGTTTTGTATGTAGACCACTGTATGTACAACTTTGTGTTGGTTGGGATGTACACTGTGTACATTGTTTTTGTGGGAAAAATAAAATATATTCGTTACCGTGTATTTGTGTGTTCTGAGTATACAAACAATATTTTCAGATATTTTACAACACACTTATGTATGTACTGTCTGTAGTAAGTGTAACACTGAACAAAAAAAGGCCTAAGTCATTATGATGAATGGAAAAGAAGTGTTTTACATTCATCATAGTGTTTTACATTGAGCACATCAGTGTTCAACTGGTTCTTATAAATGTCTATTCATATGATGGTTTGTGTGTGTCATTTGAAAACAAAATACCATTTTGAGAAGAAATAACATTGTTTTGAATGTAAAGTTTCATTTTGCAGGAGAATTGAGGGGTTTTGCCCATTGTGTGTGTGTTTTTGGATTTGTGTGTAGAGTTCTGAGAATATGAGGCATGCTTTCAGAAAATGTGTGTAAACAATCGAGAAAAACTGTAAAGTCAACCTGAGGCTTTCAACTAAATTTAAGTCTGCCTGCTTTAAGGTACAGAGATCTGTTAAAGCCAGTTTCCACTTCAGAGTAAAAAGTACGACTCATAATTGTGAAATAAGTCCTATATTGTGAGAGATAATTGTGAAAAATAGATTCTGAGAAATAGTCGCAATTCTGATGAATAGTCGAAATAGTCATACTTGTGTGATGTAACGTAACAATTGTGAGGGAAAAAAAGTATAAATTGTGAGAAATAAATGATAAATTGTGAGAAATACTGTATAAATTCTAAGATACTGTAAACAATTGTGATAAAGTCGCAGTTAAAGGGATAGTTCAACCAAAATGAAAATGGTGTCATAATTCAGTGTTTCTCAACTCCAGTCCTCGTGACCCACTGCTCTGCACATTTTGTATGTCTCCCTTATTTAACACACCTGAACCAGATCATCAGCTCATTAGGAGAGACTCCATGAACTGAACTGAAAGTGTCAGATAAGAGAGACATACAAAATGTGCAGAGACAGTGAGAACCACTGTCATAATTTATTCATTCTCAAGTTGTTCCAAACCTGTTAAACACAAAAGAAGATGTTTGAATAATGTTAATAACCAGACAGTTGATGGTAGCCATTGACCTCCATAGTATTTTTTTAGTCAATGGGGCCCATTAACTATCTGGTTATCAACATTCTTCAACAACTTGAGGGGGAATAAATGATGACAGAATTTACATTTTTGGGTGAACTGTCCCTTTAAGAGACATACAGTCTCAAATACATGAAATAGTCACATTACCATTGTAATTATTTAATTCTGAGACAAAGACAGGCCTCTATAGATATAACCTTTGTCTATACAAATTTGCTAGACCATCCACTAGTATGAAGACAAAAACAGCTTAATTTCCCAATGTGCAAGGATGCATTGACACATTTTATTCGTGCAAACTCACAACAGAAAGCTGTTTATATACAAAAGCACGGTTACCTTTGCATTAATGAAGCTCTTCTTTTTTGCTGCAGAGCATATTTAACTTCTTGTTTGTTTGTGTGTGTGTGTGTGTGTGTGTGTGCCATTCAGCATCTTTCCCGCTGAGCATCTGCTGTCCCAGTTAGATGTGCGGTGTGTGTGTGTGTGTGCGGGTGGGCCGCTTCAGGTCTCTCTTCTCTAAACGGCGGCTGTAACCTACAGAGAGGACATTAAGGCAAAGCTCTTTCACACTATTTCTGCCTGTTCCTTTCTATTCTATGCTATATTTTTAGAGCCGAGACTTCCGTAGCTCACGGGCTGAAGGCAATGTGTTATTATTCAAATTGGATAATGGGTTGCCAGTCAGCGCTCCAGCGCAATAATGTACCGTGGTGAATTGCTTCGCCTGAAAGCATGACTGTCCATTTTGCTTCAGCTGAAGTTCTGCACGTATCTTTTAAACGGCAAAGGTTGTGCATAAAGCGTAAGCTGGTAGAAGTCATTATCCTAAAGACCATGTGACTGCAAACAGGAGTGAAGTGGAGGGACAAAAATTGAATTATCGGGTGAATTCCTTCAACATTATTTTGTAGAAATTTAAGTCTCATTTTCAGAGGATGTCAAGGTACGCTTACGTTAACACTTCAGTGCATTGGCAGTGATACTAAACTTGTGTGTCTTTGCCATTAGACCAGGATTCAATGGCAGGACAGTATTTAAATGTAAGAGTTTGAGCAGATTATTGTGCTATTATTGTGGTACTGTGATTATGTATTATTGTTTAGAATTTGTCCAAACTGAAGTGATGGATGGCGTATCCACTAGGAAAATGCGGACTGGATGGATGTTTTGAAGGTTTTACTTTATAATGCCATAATAAGCCTCTTAGAGCCTGTGCGCATAAGGGACTAGTATGACTCTGAACAGAATTACCCTCACTTATAGAATGGCATTATGAGAAAAATTACATCATCAAAGCCCTTCCAATATTACCAAGCCTTGAATTTCAATTATGCTTCAGTTATGCCTATGCCAAAGACATAATAGTATTAATTGAGCATGGAACATGCATGGGTGAAACGATTTAGCATTTTTGTTATTTTGTATTATTATTAATACACATACATTTCTCACATTGTAGAACCGTTTAAAATAGAGGAAAATGACAAAATAGTGATTTAGAAACTGTTGATATTGAAAATACCAACAAAGTTGATCCGAATTGACAGTATGAAAAAGAAAATCCTCAAAAATATTAAGCAGCATAACTGTTTTCAACAGACCTGTTTCTTGAGCAACAAATCAGCATATGATTTCTGAAGGATCATGTGACACTGAAGACTGGAGTAATGATGCTGAAAATTCAGCCTTGCCATCACAGGAATAAATTACATTACATAAATTAATCTATTAAAATAGAAAAAAAGTTATTTTAATTTGTAATAATATTTCACAATATTATGATTTTTACTGTTTTGCTTGGTGAGACTTTAAGTCTTTATATCTGACTTTCTTCAAAAGTTAAATGGTTAAAAATATATTTACTTGTAAATGAATACATTAATTAAATGCGTAATAAATGATAAATTAAGCAGAAATTGTTGTATTATTTATTGGCAGATATATATATTTTTTTAAATTGAAACGGTATAGGTAGCTTCTACTGGACATGATGAGATTCCATTACTTGGGCCAAACAAACAAGTGCAGACGAGTAGATAAGGTTGATATTAATATGCAAATCACGGGAAAAAATGCTGTAATGGAGGAAGAGGAGTGAACTTGACCTCTAAATGAATGCTCTATTGTGTCTAAAACAATAATTTGCATGTGATGAGAGGAAAGGGAAAAAGAAGCTAATAGATGGTTTGGTATAAAGCGTTTAGAGGTAGTGTAAAGTGTTTTGGTCGCTGGCTGTTGTAATGAATGACTTTCATTAGCTTGCAGTGGCCTGTGAAACACACAACATTGATTCTTTTTTGTCTTTCTTTCTTTAGGGGATCACTGGGCATATTGGTTAGAGAGTGTGTTTGTGTGTGTATGGCACATGCACATCTCTCGCTGAACCATGAGGTCAGTTGGGGGGCCACATGTCAGCATTTGTAAAAGCCCTCAGTGGTCAGCAGTTTCTCTGTGTATGCGGTCTCTGCAGCTAATGAGAAGGACCCAGTGTGTATGTGAGCGTGTGTGTGTGTCATCTAATCTCCTGTGTGCTCTCCCAAGCCGCCCATCACATGATGCGGTCAAATGCCACACACAGTCTGCACACTAACTGTTAGGCACATTGGTTCTTTTTAAAGGATCGGTGCTCATTTTACAAGCAATTGATTTGATGTCGTCCAAATCACAGATCATTTCAAAATCAAGAGTAAAAAGAAAAAGGAAAACACAAACTATTTTTTAAAACTATTGATCCCAGGGTAATAAAACACAACGTATAGTGTTATAAATGTGCATTAGTTTAATAAGTTGCCAGCCACTGTTTTTTATCAACACTTGAATGTGGGTGTGTGGGCATTTTCATCAAAAAGCTGAGAAACTTGTGTTTTTATCAAAGTCTACATCCAGATCAGGTTCAGAACGATGATCAAAACATAGATGGAGTAGATCGAGTCCATCAACACCCCTAATGCTTGCACAATTCCTATAGTCGACATTTCATTCCGTAACATTAGGAAGTTATGATTTATATGCTGTTTAAAGTTGATGATCATGTTATTTTACATATGCATCTGCTTACATATGCTATCGCTTGTTTCTGCTTCTTTTTCGCCTATATTTTGATCGGGAGATTCTGTTCTCTTGTAGAAGATGTGTCATAGCCCCTCCTACCATATAACAGTGAAAACACGGAAAGCTGGAAATTTCTATGGCAGGGAAAGAGTTTAAAAAAAATCACAATGCAAAAAAAGTCCTAATAAATGTTTTTTTTTTTTTTCAGCTCAGATCCAGATCAGCTCTAATGAACCGCGAGATAAACTGAAGCACTGATTGGTCCCTCATGTTGGGAATTAGCAAATGTATTGAATCAGGCAGATAGAAGGATCACATAGGGCATTTATTAATGTCTTCAAGTTCTGGTCCACAGCGAACCAAATCAACAGATTTGGCGGGGTCAGCGAATCACTCTGATCAATGTGTAGTACTCAGCCGGCCACACTAATTGGGGGACAACGTGGAATACACTGGAGAAATTACTCATTAAAGGCATTGTTTCCTGTACGGTCAGAAGACTTTAGCAGTATTTCTGAATCTGACACTTGTTTGAATTAGCATATGGACTGACAAGTGAAGTTGACAACTTTGACAACTCGTCAAAGGTTGAAGTTTGTCTTGCAAACTTTTATAATCCAGTTGAACAAACCTCACAGATGTATTTGATGAGTTCATTCAGTTCCAATCTTGCGCTTGCTATGTGGGAGCTTCTCTCTTTTTATTAGTGCTACTATTTACCCAGCCAACTTGAACTCAGCCCTTTACAGCCTCAGATTTCATTGTCTGTCTGTCTGTCTGTCTGTCTGTCTCAGGAATTGAGTTGTAGGATATGATGAATGGCTTACACTGCATTTTAAGCTGTGATAGGAGAAATCATTTTAATGTAGTAATTTCTGTACACACTTAACCTTGAATGAGGCTTTTCCTGTCCTGTTCTATCTACAGCAGGCGACCCATAGTATCACACTTACATCAGTGTTAATTAGCTGACTTGATATAAAGACCTGAGCGATGGTGAAGGATTGAAGGCATAGCAGAGGACTTGTTAAAGAATAATGTATAGTTGGTAGAAATAGATGAAGAGTGACTGCACAATAGATTCACACTGATGCCGTGCCTTCTGGCTTTGATTGTGTTCTCTAAAGAGAATGATAGCCTGCCAGATCACTGGTCAAACACATTCAGAGACTCTGCTCACCTTCAAACGGTGTTCAAACAAGAAAATTACTGTTGAATCTAATGATTTGTTCGCACACAGGCTCAAGCAAAGGGAAATGTGCCTGCATGACTGAACTCATACACAATTGAGCAAACGCGCATAAACGCTGAGCTTGACCTTCTATGTCCATTTATTTGGCTGAAGGACTCCGGTTAGCATCCTACCATTTGAGATCATCAATTGCAGATTTTTATTCAATTAATTACTGTATATCATATTTTAATTGATTAAAATCTCTTATTGCGGAATTTGGGGCATGATTTCGTTTGAATGTATAGTTAATTAAATACAATTGTATGATATAAAGGGGGTTGTATCAATTTAAGTTTTATATTTCCATTTTTCTTAATAATAATAATTGATAATACTTCATATATAAAATATTTTAAATATTTAAAATTCATAATTTATTTTGATTTAATGTTTTTGACATTTTATTTACATTTGTTTGTTTTTTTAAAATAAAAAAATAAAATAAAATGATCAATATTTCTAATAGTTTTTTTTACTCTTCCAAGTGTTTTGGTACAAACACCTTGACTAGCTTTGTAAATGGTCCTCTTTGGAAAACAGAATGATACAAATTCATGAAATGACCCCTCTGCATGCTATTAGTTTCTTCAGAAGGGCATTTACAGTTCATTAAAGCAGTTCATTGGCCTGTACCTGCTCCTGCTGTGTTATCTGGTGCGTGACTGTTTATGATAGAAATATTCGCACACGGTACTCAAAGTTTGCCAAAAATGAAACTCCATTTTTCTGTCTTTCATGCTGTTGACAATAAATGTGGTCATTATATAATTAGCTGGTGGTATTTTAGGGTTCAGCACACTTGAGTGAGGGACAAAGTGCCTTTTCTAGCACTCTTTATTCCATGGGCTATTACTGGGGTGATTATGGGACCAATTTGAAAACTGCAGACCCCTTTCATAGAATGTTGTTTAATGGCCTGAAAGAGGCTAAAAGTCCTCTTTTCTCTGCAGTAATGTAGCTGAACGGCCTCTCTGACTCTCTCTCATTAGTTACTCTTCTTTTCTGGGGTCTGCTGATCGCTTCTTGCTGATGTGAAGAAGATCATCATTCACTCACTCATGTTTCAACTCAGTGATTCATCAAACAGGGAAAAAAAGGGCATGAGACTTCTTACTTTTTCGCTCTATGCTTCTACTCTGCATGTGTAACTTATCCTAAAGTTGGGTGGTGATTCATCCAGTCTAAATGTCCAGTCACACGTCATATCGCAGTCATAGCTTTGATTTACATGGAGCTTTATTGCTGTTAATTTTTCACACTGCACCTTGGTTAAATTACTGTTATGAATTAGCCTGGGTTTCCCCATGCCTGGATTCCATGGACCAGATTTTCGCCTCAGCGAGGGGACCAATCACAGAACGGGGAGGGAGCAGCAAGACGATGACGACATCTATGCGACACACCGAAGCAGTTTGTTTATATCTATGGCTCCAACATGGCAGCAGACGCGAAGTTACCTTTCGATGCAGCCTTAGATAGTGATAGCTGAACGCCATCGTGTACACATAAATCTCTGACCCATCGTCTTCTTCCTCGTCGAATTTCTGTCGCTCTACATACGTCATCTGGTATAATTGAAACGATTGGCTATGAGCTACGTACAGGCGCATTTGATAGACATTCGTAGCGCCCAATAAACGGCTCTAGGCATTCGTCAACCACGCATCAGTACAGGTGGAGCTGGGGAAGGTGGAGGGTTTCTGAAAGCGCTGCAACTGATACAGCAAATGCTGACCAAGTGTTTGAAGGTTGAGGTTGAACTCATTGGCTACTGATATTGCAGGAACCAATCAGCTGTGTCCTAGTATAGAGAATGATATGATTGCAAGCAGATTCGGGGACCTATCAGCCTGTGCCATTTCTTATGTGTATTTGCTGAGAGTTTTATTCAACCTGAGAATATTAGCACATTTGAATATCGAAGCTAATGCACTCCAAGCTTTTAAAAATAGACATGGCCTAAAAGCCACAAAGCTAGATTTCATGGGGTTTTAGGTCTTGTCTTGTAAGTGTCTTTGGATAAGAAAGCACCTGCTCAATGACAAATTCCAAACTAAAGCTTGCAGTTTATTTCCTCATGGTCATCATCTCTTAAAGTTATTTGCACGAGAACATGCTGATGACAGAATAAAGGTGGTCATACATTGCTGTCGTGGAATCAGAAGTTCCAGTCTCTGAAATCCCGTTTTCAGGCCATATTATGAGTTTGCTGTCAGCAGTATTGATAGAGTCATAACAGAAACATGAGTCTTCTCCTGCTGTGCAGAAGCTTGTGTAATCTCCAGCAGTCCTCCTCTGCCAAAGATCGTGCAAGCTGAGAAATGTGATTACAGTTTTTGGTTAGGGGCCAGAGGGGAAAGCAGACAGTGAGAGAGGGAAAAAAAATGTGTGTTTGTCTGTGAATTCTGACAGTATGGTGACTGGTCCAGCTTTCCTTCTGCCGGGATGGTGTCTCATGGAGTCCGCATGCAGTAGTGACCCTCCTACCCTGCCCACCTACCCATGGCCGAGCGGAGCATGCATCTACGGCGAGCACGCTTGGACATGACCAATCTCATTAGAAATGCAAATGCAAACTTATCTAGTCCAAACAGTAGATAGTGGCTGAGTCCAGATAAGGCCAGTCCTGCTGCCAAAAAAAGGAGAGAGACCATTTCCATAAATCTGGGCGCTCGTGCGTGTTTGTCTGATAGTGGGAGGACAACAGGCTGATGCTAGCTTTTTTGTGTTTTGTTTTGTTCGTCTGGCCCATTATGGCCCATTGAGGAAGCCTGCATCAAACACAAACCGAGTTTTGCGCCCCTTTACCCAAATCATGTGGCTTGTTGTGAGTTATAAACCCCACAGACCTGGACTAAAGGAGGCTCTCAATCCATATACTGAATCTAGGGTACAATCTGAAGTATGATGAAACACCTCACACTTATGAGGTGTGTAACATTCCTACTAGTAGACAGTTAGACTGTTAATTCTGTCATTGAGGAATTTCCAAGTCAAGTCACCTTTATTTGTACAGCGCTTTATACAATACAGGTTGATTCACAGTAATAAACAGGAAAATAACTTAATCAATTATGCAAACTTCATCAAATATGAGACAAATTCAAATTCAGCAGTAAGCTCTACAACAGAAATAGTGACATTATTCAGCTCAAGCCAGTTCAGTGTTTATTCAGATCAGTTCAATAACAGTATTGATTAATCAATTATGAAATGTCAAATCACCTACACAGCAGCTCTGCAGAAAACAGTTGTGTCATCATCCAGCTCGCTTCAGTTCAAATATTGTTCTTATCCAATAGTACAGTCAAATCGATAATGCAGTACTACTGAATAAGTGTCTTTTAAACCACAAGTAAGCAAGCCAAAGGCGACAGTGGCGAAGAACCCAAACTCCATTTGGCCACACACCACGAGTTTGCAACCATAACTGTACAAAAAGAACTTACTATGATCATCACTTCCTGTAGACTGGAGTGTCTAACACTGCGTCTTTTTTACGGAATCCAAAAATCCTCCACACTGGCCACACACGCCACTCTGGCAACCAACCATATTTCTCTAGCACTGCAGTGGCGACTTTTGCCCAGGTAAGCACCGCTCACGCTGTCTTCAGAAACTGTAAAAAGCCAGTTATGAGTAACTGATGAAATGGCTAGTGTTATATTGGGAGGGAGAGCATAGGGAGCTCTCCTAATGACTTTGTGTATAGATTCATGTTATGAGCCAGAGCCTTCAGCTGCACCAGCATACATCATCACCCCCTTAATGAAGGCTTCACTCCAGCTGTGTGTTTGTTTCTTTCTTTCTCTGCATTTGCGCTAGAATTTGTTTGGCACTAGGGGGAATACATCCAAAAACACAACCAGTGTTGCTGCTCCTTGAAGAAGCACAGAATATTGTGCTTAATAAACGCACCGCAGGCAAGGCCAGGCCGTCTGGAGTGGAGCTGATGGATGACAGTAAGTGATTGATGTCATAATGGTTGTGACTTGATGTTGAGTGTCAGTTATTGACAGATGTTATTGGCGATGGAGAGAGGCCATATAAGGAGAGAGAGAGACAGAGACTATTGATGAAAGCAGAGCCATTTGCTTTTAGCTTTCCTCTGGGAATGCTAGGACAGAACTCGCTCACTCTTGCGCTCTTTTTCTATTCTGTCTTTCAGTGCTGTTGTGCTTTTTATTCCTTTCCCTTGTCTTGTGACACAGTTCCACTCTGTCTGCGCGCATGCTGTGAAATTCAGATCAAAATCTATGCCAAGTCAAGCAATTAATGAGCCAAGACAAACAGGCGTGCTAAAAGCAATTAAACCACTTTTTAATTGGCTAAAATTGTCTTTATTTTTCCACACATTGTGAATATTAAAACAGCAATGTGAAAGATAAGGTTAATTTCAAGGGTGCAACATCCGTTTATTTTTCTGAACACGTGAGACTGCACTTTAAATGCCCTTAAATTATCATTTAGTCAGTCACATAAAAATTTCATTGAGGAAAAAACGTTTTACTGTTGCTTGTACTTAGGTTACAGTTTTAAAGAAGTGTAACTCATCTCACATTAACTAAAATTGTGCCGCTTAGCAAGGAAACGTAGGCTATTAGTTTAGTAAACTATGTAATGCAATAGAAGAACAACATGTGGTTCCCCAAATAATCTTTCAGTAAACAGTTACTAAAATAACCATTTTTTCATAGTGTAAAGAGTGTTTTAAAACATTTTTTCAACTTTATCAACTATAAATAACCTTTTGTGGACTGGAAAGGGTTCCATGTGTATGTTAAAAGTTCTTCATGGAACCATTAATGCCAATAAAGAACCTTTATTTTTAAGAGTGTTATACGAATTTGGACAACGTTGTCGTCTATGCGAAACCCACAGAGAAAAAAACTTTTACGGTTTTAGTACATGGTTTTCGTGTAAACGTACCCTTTAAATGTATGTGTTTTTTCTTGTTTAGCCCCTCCTCTTCTGCTGCCTTTGGAAAGCTTTTTAATTTTTCAGTGTGATCACACTACTATCACTGCTTGTATCAGGATCATAATGGTTATTGGCTGAGATTGTTTAATTAATAATTATCATTTCATATATGTTTATTATTTGTGCTATACATACTCATTTCCCATTTTTACATTTAGAATACTTTGCCGTTGTCATGGTTTGAAGCAAACACGAACACGAAGACAAGGATGAAGGATCAAAAGTACTTTAATATAACTCTCATGTAACAGAAACAGAGGGAATTTAAGTACTGGCGATAATGTGGTGCACACAGCTGAATTAAATGACAAATCAATTAACAACCATGACAACAAACTGTGAGTGACAGCCGTCATCTAACACTCATTTAAAGGTAATCTTTAAAAGCATGGATACTTTACTAACATTGTTAAATGAAATCTTTAGCACATCTCAGTATGAATTTCCATTTTTCACACTGTACATTACAATGTTGAGTTGCCTCAACATTCACGTAGCATTTTGTTGTATTTAAAAAAAAACATTTTTATAATTTATTTAGACAAAGTAGTATAGAATTTTACAATTGGTAATTTATCTGTTATCGGGTAAAACATTAAAATAATTATTGGTTTTGGGCAAAATCAGCTAGCTCTTATACTACAAAATGGCATAGAATAGTACAGAAGTATGCAAAATGAGAAGCAACCTGGCTGCCACCCACAGCCCGCTAGAATTGTGGCAGGGAGTTTTGCACAGGCAAGATCACTCATGTTTGCTTCAGAAAATGTAAAAGTCTACCCCTGTAAGTGGTTTGAAGTCCTTGTTCTTTCTACTTTGGATGATGTGAAAGCCCACAGGGGCGTCTTACACACTTAGCCCACACTGACAGAAGCAATCTAAAGGTGTGTGTGTGTGTGTGTGTTTGTGTGTTTGTGTCTCTGCGTTTGGATCACTCTTTTAAGAGTAAGGCAGGAAGTCACCGAAGAGGATGGCAGCCATCATGGGGGTCTTAATTCAACTTCTTCCATACATCTTGAGTTTTTTCAAGTTTCACAGGCTTTTGAATGCTGCTCAAGGTGTGGATGGGTTTCTTTCCCTGCTCTTGCCTGATCGAAGACATGTCAAGAAGCCTATGAAAATGCCATGAAAGACATAAAATGAGCTGGGCTCTGCTCGCCTCTTTGTTCCTCAGCCAGGGAACCCGTCTTTGTTCTGTGGCTCTTTTGAGCTCTTTACAATCTCTCCAGTGCAGTCTCAGTGAAGGAAATAAGAGATATTGATATACATGGACTTCAAACATGTGCACCATTCCTTCCCTCATGCCCGCCTGCATTCATTCATTCCAGGCATATTTCCTTCTTTCCTTTCATCCCGTTTTCTCTCCATCCTCTCAATCTGGTCCTGCTCGTGGTCTAGGTGATGGTTCACCCGGTGGCTCCTCACGCTTATCTCAGTAAGAGCAGTCCTGTGGTGAAGGGAGAGCTTTTTCTCCTTTTTCCTTCTCTCTCTTCCTTGCTCACTCTTCCTCGAGTTCTTTTTCTCTCTCTCATTGAACGTGCCGCTTTTGAGAGCCGCGTGCCAGTCCCATGAGGCCGGGCAACTGGAGGGCCACTGTAGACATTCCCCGCATAGCAATAGATGCTTCATAAAGTGTTGATTGTAAACTTGAGCGCCTTCATGAATAAGGATTGCCTGGAATATAATGCTGTGTGATGCTTAGGGAGAAATGCATTAGCATATCTGGTAGACGGAACACGCAAGTGTTGCGTTGTTTTGCTGCAGTGATAGCTTGTAATCCTGCTGGATAGCTCAGTTTGATTTGGGAAGGTACCATCCGAATGTTTACCGTGCAAATAATCGAGACGGACCTGAGATGTGCGACTGCTGGAACTGTAATATCTTGTGAAGAGGCTGCTTTAATATAGATCTGTGACAGCAGACTAAAATAACAGTCAGTGACTGACATTGGTCCATTGACTGCATAGTTTAAGCCCATAGGGCCATAGTTTAGGACCTTTTAAATATTAACTCCAAAAAACGATATATTTTTAGCATCATATTTCCAGTGTATTTAAGAGGTATTCTGTTGTGGTCTCCTTCTTATTTCTTTTTTTTTAATGTATTTATTTGTGATTCTTTTTTTCTTTTCTTTGTTTACTTTTTTTTACTTTTTCTTTGAAGTATCCTTTAAAAATATGTATAAAAAGTAAAATATTGTGTGTTTATTAGGGCTGGGCGATATATCGCATGACATTGTTATGCGCATCTCGTCAGTAAAGCCGGTTCCTTGATTAGTAGTAAATCGCCATCACCTGCTTTCAGATCCCATACACAAAAGAAATATATTTGAAATATATTTTCAAAATATATTTTTGGAATATATGCAAATATTTGAAATTGGCCCAATAAATATATTTTAGTTAAATATATGTAAATATATTTTCATATATGTTCATATATGTTTTAACTTTTGCAAATTGTTTCATTTGAAATTTAAAAAGTTAACATTTTCACAAACAAACAAACAACACATTTTCAATTAATTTTTTAGATAGACCACTTCAGCCGTGGATGTGGGCATGGGAGAGCAGTGCTCTACCACTTCCCCCTCCCACATTTTTCCTACAGGTCGGGGATTGAACCAGCAACCCTTCGGTTACAAGCCTGAAGCCCTAACCCGTAGGCCATGGCTGCCCCTTTACTGACTCTATTGGCCTAAAATGACAATTTTATGTAGGAAATAACACACAGAATGCAGAGGTTTTTTTCCCTATTTTTACAGAATTGAATACAGTTATTTAATAGTGTGTGTATGCAGTGTTAGATACTGAGTTCTATCTATTGTTTAAGTGCACTTCACTGTTGGAGAGTCACTGTTATACTTGCATCATAAATATTGTGCATATTTTCAATATTTAAATGACTTCAGGAAAGATGTCAATAAAACAACAATAAATCTAATAATTGCACTTAGTGTTAGGTACGTGCCACCTAATATGGCCTAATAGTCCTAGGAAAGCAACTATCTGTCATTTTACATTGGAGTCATTTAAATGTAAGTACAGTATTTATTATAGCTGTGTGTCATAATACAGTAGTGAAATATGGTAGCCTACTGTTGTGTATAGGGGAAAAGGTAGAGGAATTACTATGATCAAAATACATTTTCGACCTTTCTTTAGCAAGCTAAACATTTTATGATATTTATATATATATATTAGTGCTGTCAATCGATTAAAAAAATGTATCAAGTTCATAGCCTGTGATTAATCATGATTAATCGCAAATTGACTTGTAAACGTGCAGTGTTGAAATATGCATGGCAATCTGGTTTAAGGAAACAGATTCTTCAGTTTTATTTTCTCAAACATTAACATTTATTCAACAAATGTTCAATAACAATTTGTTGAAGCATCCATATGAACTGCAGACATATTTAGCAGACAACTGTTACAAGGTCATGTCTACCACAAAGTGACAAATTGCTTTCCTGTAAAATGTCTGGATGGCAACATCAACTCAAATGACTGCAACAAAAAGCAGGCCTATTTTAGAAATGGGATGCCATAATGTCTTAAGAGACAGAGTGAACAGTCTCTATATTCTTGGTTAAAGATTCACTTCAAACAGTGTGGATCTGTGCTACATTCCTTCTGTCAACCAATCATACAGTCAACTCTACTTTCAACCAGTTGCTCAGGCAGACTAGCTTGTTCGCATTTTCAGACAATAGAGCTGACCTCTTCTTCTGCAGAATGTGGCCTGCCAAAGAGAACAGTCTCTCACATGTGTAGCCAAGTACCTGTTTGCAAAATGGGCCAGCTTACCATATGCACCTGATTGTGATGACCACCACAGTAGTGGACATGTTTCTATGCTGACACAGGGCTCTGCCTTGTACCTCTCCAGAGATTTATCTGTGAACAGTACATCATCATAAGCAGACTCTGACTCTGATCCCATCAGTAGGAGAGCCATCTTCTTCTTCGGTGGCTCTGGCTCCACTTTTTCTCCAGAGGTCTGTGGTGCAGGTTCTCTGTCCTTCAGCATCTCACTCAGCTTTTGCCACACCTCTCCCCTCTCTGCTCTGGGCAAGCACCTAAGGTCCTTGAACCGAGGATCAAGAGCGGTTGCTACCTTTAACCATGGCATGTTTGACTTCTCCTTTCGCACAGTGAGGTCTTTTGTGAATGCAGCCTTGAAGCGCGCTATGTATGCAGGATCAACATCTGACACCTCCATTGTACGCAGGAGATGACAAAGTGCAGGCAGCACCACGGAGCAGGACAAGTACTTTTCACCACCTAGGAGCTCAGTGATGTACCTACAGTGAAAACACAGCACCACACAATTTACTTAATGATTTAGTTTTCATTCAGATGGCACCTGTTTAAGGTACAGGCCTTAAATTATGATAAATAATTTACCACAACTAAATTAACTTAACTTAACTTACTAACTTAAACACAAAATTGCTTGCTGGGGGTGCATGAAGTGCTCTGAAAATGTCCTGGTAGACGGCTGCGTTGACTCTGGATTTAATAAAGCACAGTGGACCAAAGTCCTCTTTTCTGATGAGAGCAAATTTTGCATCTCATTTGGAAACCAAGGTCCCAGAGTCTGGAGGAAGAATGGACAGGCACACAATCCAAGATGCTTGAAGTCCAGTGTGAAGTTTCCACAGTCTGTGTTGGTTTGGGGAGCCATGTCATCGGCTGGTGTTGGTCCACTGTGCTGTCCACTCAACGCAGCCGTCTACCAGGACATTTTCAGAGCACTTCATGCTTCCTTCATTTTCCAGCAGGATTTGCACCTGCCCACACTGCCAAAATAACCAAAACCTGGTTCAATGACCATGGTATCACTGTGTAATTACTGTGTGATTTCATGTAATATTCAAATTTTTTGAAATCCTGTTTTCGTGGGTTTTATGAGCTGGAAGCCCAAATTATGTACAAATAAACAACTAAATACTTGAAATCGTTTAAGTTGTGGGCCCTGAATCTATAATCTATGGAAGTTTAACGTTTTGAATGAAATTATGGAAATATATAAACTTTTCCATGATATTCTAATTTTTTGGAAAGGGTCTGTAATAGGGCTCTTTAAAGTGGCATGTTGGTTGAAAATGAAAAAATTAAAAAATTCTCTTTTCAAGTGTGTCGACAACAGTAGTTTACAGAGAATAGCTGTTAAATGTAATATTTACTCCAGAATGTCTGTAAAGTCAATCGCGAAAAGTCTGCGGTATTAAAAAAAATGTCCTAAACATTTTGATTAGTTCTGAAGGTGTCAGCACTAACGTTAGCACCTTTGCTAACATCAGCAAAAATGTGCTTCGCCCGGAGATGATACTTCAAACTTGTCGTGCTTCGGTGGAAGGCCAATTCATCACTGCAATAAGTGCACACAACTTTGGTTTTATCAAAACTTCCATCTGGAAGCTTTTTGTAACGAAACTTGCCGTTCAGCAGAGCGGGCACCGTCTCCTCTGTCATCGTATTACACACCGTTCACAGAAACTGGCGGAAATTACTCGCGTTTGCCGTGCCCTCATCAAAGAAAGCCGCGCTTCAATAACGGGAAGAAGTTGGCGTAAAAAGTTGATTACATTTTTAATTTGCGTTAAAAAAATACTAACGCGTTAATATTTTTTGATTAATCGCATGGGTTAACGTGTTAACGTTGACAGCACTAATATATATATACTTGAGTAAAAGTAAAAATGTTTCATGTTTATATATATATCACTTTCTGATTTTCATAAAATTTAGTTAGAACATTTTTACTTTTACTCAAGTATACTTTAGCTGCATACTTTGACTTAAGTCAACTTTTAATCCAATGAATGTTTAAATAGCACTAATGAATGTTTAAATAATTTAAGTCCTAGTCCTTAGTTCTGCACACTTAACTTTAAAGGTACCCTTTTCTTTAGTTTTGCGGCAACATTAGAAGAAACTAATTTAAAACCTTGCATATCCAGGATACAATTAAATTATATCCCACAAGTCAAGTCTGCCAAGAAAGATTAATGTTCTCATGTACTTTGTTTGTGCTAATGGGTGTCAGTAACTCAAAAAAAGAACACAAGTGCAAATTATCATAAAGGAAGAGATGAAGTTTAGAGAGGCCGGTCACTGGGCACTTTGCTATTATCATAGCCGGAAGCATATGTTCAGGTTTAGCTGCACCATGTGCGCACTCATGATTCCTGCAGACATGAAAAATAAGTGATTAATGGAGGTGACTAAGGCCTACAGTGCTCACGAGTTAATTAAAAACTCAACAGCACTGCAGCCAAGCATTTTGCCGACCTAAAGTCACATCATTTGTCCTGAGCCAAACTGAGAGGCCAGGTCTTTATTTATGGATGTGTGAGGCTTTGCTCACCTACTTTTTAAATGACACGTCTCTCGTTTTGCATATTTATGTTTTACTTGAGGATTTTATGATTGGTGTGCATTATGCAATCTTCTTAATTTATAGTCAGTGTTTGAAGGTTGGCAATTCAGCATTTCAGGTAACTGGACATTTTGCACAATTACAGACATCCCAACTTGCAAAAAGTCATTTCAGGGAGGTATTCCGAAGCCTAACAGCTTCCCCCAGAACTCATCGACTGGTAAATTCTTGTAATTTGGCACCAGTGCTTCCAGGTTAGTTGAGACATAATCCAGGATTTCTAAATGGAGTTGTTCTCTAGCATCTACCTTCATCACATTTGGAAATCTCTCTGCCAAAGTCAAAATTTGCTCTGGTTTCACATCATCTTGGTTCTCTGGATTGACCACTGACAGATTTGTCAAGATTTGGTCTCTCTTTTCTTTTACTTTTTGAAAGCTTCTGACATAGAATGCTCTGGTCTTGTGAGTGGAGAGTGCTTCCTCACTTTGCAAATGCCTCCTCGCCAAGAACCCAACAAAAAGTTATTCATCTGGACAGTGAATTTCAGGGTTGCTCACATCTATCTCCTGCAAATTCAGTTCTCTCAATACCTTTGGCACAATAAATCTGCTTGCTATGTCATGCAGGAGTTCTTCCACACTGTCATTTAACTTGAAAAGAACTGGTGTCTTGTTTTGAAAAATCAGATAAAATGTATCAAAGCACTGTGTGACAGTGTGGAGAAAACAAGTGTAAAGTTTCATAGTGGGGTCTGTCAGCCTCTTCTGAATGTCACAGGACTTCTGATTCTCACTATGTGATTCAAAATAAGAACTAAAGGCTGGCCATTGGTTGAGCAGATGGTCCAAACCTTTTCCCAAAGAAAGCCAACGTGTTGGACAGTGTTTTTGTACTCTCTGCTGGGCTACATTGCAAAAGTCCTGAAACTCCTTAAGGTCTTCTCTTCTTTTTGAACTTTTCTCAAAGTAGTAGTAGATATCAATTAGCAATTCCTCAGGTGACATTGAGAGCTCTTTAGCAGCAGTTTTGGCAGCTACATATGTGCCAAAACGGTGTTTGGTGTTTTTAGCCCCCAACGGCTCCTTCCAGGCAGCTAACCCTAACCTCAACCTTAAACCTACCCATCCCCTCGCTGCCTGGAAGGTGCCGTTGGGGGCTAAAAACACCAAACACCGTTTTGGCACATATGTTAACCAAGTGACTTGGACAGCCAACACTGTATATATAAGGTGCCTGTACATGTGCTTTCACTCTTGTTAAGACAGAGTTGTTTTTACCAATCATGACATTGCAGTTGTCACTGCTGAATCCTACACAATTAGACCATTCAAGGCCTTTGTCATGCATGGATGATGCAATGCAGTTGAATATGTTGGCAGCTTTGGCATCATTGCACACTGGCATGTCTACAAATCCAACTGTCACCTTATCCTGTGCTTCACTGTAGTACCTGACTAAAATAGCACACTCCTTCTCACACATGATGTCATTGCTTTCATCAACCATAATACGGTATGGCCTTTTTTCTGTCTGGATTAACTTGTACAAATCCTCTGAACACTCAGGTTCCAGTGCCAGGTTCATCATAGCTGCCGTCTTAGTGGAAGAGCAGGCATCATTTTTTGCAATCTCAGAGTCAGGAAACATTTTCCTAAATAACTTTCCTGTGTGCCTACACACATGGAATGGCAGGTTATGTTCCACAATAAAAGATGTGAAATACATCTTAGCTGTAGTCACCTTCTCAGTGAGACTTTGCCTATCTGAATGGAAGAACTGAGAGATATTGGAGCAGCCTTCCCTGCGCTTAGCCTCCCTAACATGTTGTGGTCCCTAAAAGATATAAAAGCATAATATATTATTTCTATAAGCTATAGGCCTATGCAATTATTCGTTAATTTTGTTTAAATATGTAGATTACTTTTACTATTTATATAAGCTGCTTATACTATTTATGTAAACTGCTTTTATTCATTTTCCATTGCAACTTTAAACGGGTCTAAGGAGTTTGTTGGTTTCATGTAGCCTTGGCAACTAGCCGGCCTGAATAATATGCACATGAATGAAACTTGTTGAACTCACCTCAACATGTCTTTTGCAATCATTTAACCCACCATGGGCAATGCTGAAGTCGCTGTTACAAATAGTGCAGCGTGCAAGACTGTCATTATGTTTGACACTTATAAGACAGGGGTACACTTTCGTGTAGTCTCCCGTAAAATGTGTCTTATACTTTTTTTATTTTTTTTGTGGCACTCTCCCTCTGCCATGGTGCTCCTGTTTCTAGATAGACTTAACTGATTAATTTGGTTCGGGAGAAGAGATAAAAGCCCGCCCACACTGACAATTGATTGGTTGATTTGCCGAAACAGGCCAATCAGGATACTCTCTGTCTTACATGCGCACACACGCAAGGTTTTATTATTTTTTTTTTTTTGCAAGGTCTCTTGCTCCCTCTCCCCCTCTGCCGTGCGCGCGCTACACGGTTTGGAGCACTCTTGCTCGCTCGCTCTAGATTCCGGGAGATTTTAACTCATTTGCGGGCATCAGGGAGCCGCTGTCAATATGCGGGAGACTCCCGGAACTTCCGGGAGACTTGGGATGTCTGCAATTAACAAAGTTGAGGCAATACACTTAGTAATTTTCATACACTTTATTAGTTAGGTAGTTGCTTAGTACTAGACTGACTAATACAAACATGATTCTGCACTACATTTTTTACGAAAATCTTTTCTTTTTTTTACTTTTCTTTTGTTTGGGCTTGTTTAATTGTTAATCTACACATTTCTCAGAAGGGATTAAATGGCTGTTATTTTAAAAGTGGATTAATTATGCAAAGTATATATTAAGTTACTTCACATTTCTAGACTATCCACCCATCCATCTATCCATCTATAGATGTTGATATATTATCCATCCATCATAAATTACTACTGATAGTACTAAATTATTAATAATAATCTTTTTTTTTTTTTTTTTTTTTGTAGTCTATGATCATTTGTTATGTCAAAAAACAAAGATAAAATGTTAATTATAAATCAGTACATATTGGCCATTGGACAGCTAAACAAAACAATAACTACCAACTAAAATAACAGAAACTGGTTGTAGCTGGATTTTCCAATAGGGAAATTATGTTTAATATGGAGTCTTTTTATAACCCAAGTGTGATAGCATAAGAAAATCTAAAAACTATCTATAAATAATCTAATCAAAAAATCTAAGATCTTAAATGATAAATGCACTTACTGTATATTAGATGACCTACAAACGCTCGGTACAGTATTAAAAAAAGACCTGTAGGGTGCAATATTTCTTGGCTGCTTGGCCTGCCATGGTGGTGTGCTGGTAGTGCTATTTTTTTTTTTTTTTTTTACACTGTTTATATTTGTTATTGCTCTGCTGTTTTGGGGGTCTGTGAGGACAAGGCACTGTAAACAGTGAGTTTCCAGCCTGCAGTCTCTTCCATTGGCAGTAAATAATGTGGATCTACAGTCTCACTGGAGTGTATCTTGCAAAAAAAAAAAAAAAACACAGTTTTATAGTTGTATGAAAGAACATGAAGAAAACAAAATGATAGACTAATGATATTTTATATATAATAATCAGCAAATGTGACCAGCTGTTTACAGAATCATCGATCTTTCTTTTGTTTATTTACTACCAAATTCTCATTAATTCTGAGATTGTAACTCAATTGCATTGACATGGCACCAATAACCAGGCGAGGATTATTTATTTGGTATATTTAAAGTGTCCATATTATGCTAATTTAAAGGTTTCTAATTTTGTTTTGGATGCATCTCTTACAATGCATCCAAGAAAAAGAAAAAAACACTTTAATTTTCTCATAATATACATCACAGCATCACCTCTTTTCACACAGTGTCTGAAACGGCTTGATAAAGGATTCAGTCTTTCTAAACCCCTCCTTTTCGAGAGCCTACTCTTCTCTGATTGGTCAAATGGCCCAGTCTGTTGTGATTGGTCTACCGCTTATAGCGTGTGTCAGAAACGAAACATCCATTACCATATATGAATTTCAGCTTCCTCAGCACGTCGACAACACGACCCAAACTCTTCCAGGCCTATGCTGCAACTACAGTGTTTGAGTTAGGGTCAAAGTAGGTGTTTTTGCAGGTAGCCAATGACGACCATAAACGGGCATTATGCTAATTTTTTACAAACTTATGTAGGTGTGTGCAGGAAGTAAGCCTGGAATTGACCCTTCGCTAAGCCACGCCCGAAAACCGCCACAGGCCAATCGTGGCTTAGCAACCGTAACTAGGCGCGGTAGGTCTGGCAAGCTTTCGAGCGAGGGAAACTTGCCAAAGCGTTGTGCGTATGGATTGTGCAAATCTGATACCCGGTATCCTAAAAGTTTGGACAGGTGGGTGAAATTTTTTCCCTTCCCAAAACCTAAAACCCACGGGGAGAAATTCCGGGATGACAGGATTAACAAAAACATCTACGTTTTCTCCACGACGTGTGAGCAGTAGCCTGGCGCGCTAAAAATATAAGCGGGAGAATGTTATCATTGCAAAGTGGTCTCTCAGATATTTCACCTGTTCGCCCAAAAATGACTAATTATCTCCTTGGGAATGTCTGACACCGGTGCATTCATACTGTAATAGACGTGCCAGGCGCGAAAGCTTGTCAGGCGCAGCAACAGTAACTAAGGAGGGCGGGACTTAGCGAAGGGTCAATTACTGATGTCTCGTTCCAGGCAGTTCAGAATCAGTTCTTTCTTTTAGGAGACAATAACTCCATTTTAGTATGCACTTTGATCTTTGAAAAGCTGACCTTTTACTTTACTTTAAAACGTATGTACTTTGATCTTTGAAAAGCAGACATTTTACATTCACAAACAGCTATATTACACACTACATAAAAGTTAAAATCCCCAAAAAAGCATATTAGGGGCACTTTTTTGGATACTGTGGTGTAAATCTGTCAGTGCTTGCAGCCGTTTGAGGTTTGTATTCTCGCTGTGCTGGGCTGAGCACAGTTTGGTGCCGGATGCTGTTTGCCTAAAGCAGCATCTTCACACACACACATTCAGATGAAACGGGGGGAAGATAATTAGTCTGTGTAGTAATCAGAGAGCAGAAACTGAAAAGGAAGCCCTATTTTCCTTATGCCTGTACTGAGGGCATCATCCAGAGGGTTAAGGGCCCTCGCTGTGCGTACTGCAGCGTATCAGCTTCCATCCACATTTTGCTTTACGTCACATGCTTTTGATATTCAGTCTTTCCTTTTTGTGCTCTCCTCTGCTGAAAAGACTTATTTAAACCACTGTGAATGGTGTCAGAAGAGGTTTTCTGTAGTTAAGCGGTCTGGTGGGAACAAACTACACCAGCTTCCAAAACACACGTTGTTGTTGTTTTTTCATCAGGACCCCTGATTCAAAACCAGTTATGCATTTCTTCTTTTATGCTAAATTAATTATAAAATGCCCAATAATGAGTGAATTCTGTCTCTCTGCATTTTGTACAATCTCCATGCTTCTTGCTCCCAGCTCAGTCTTATCAGGATTATTTGATTTTACTCTGACAGTGAGGGATGTTTCTACAATGATTAAGTGTGGGGCTGTGTTTGTAAGGACTGTGGAGATATTAATTGAATCTGATATTAAATATTACAGACAGAATTCGAAGAGACAAAGAGATGCTGGGCTTGATTTAATACTTATCTGCATGCTTAGATGAGATGGAGAGATTCAAAAATGGGTTGCCATTTGGAAAAGAGAGAAGAGGAAGGGTCGGAGTCGAGGTTTAACTGAATCTGACCTGTAATCAATGCAATGATTTTCAGAACTATAGGACACACGGATGCGGTTTACACTTGGTGTTTAGATCCTTCTCAAGTGATCTGATCACAAGTGGACAGCACAAAATGCTGATGTAAACTTTAACCAAAGCATTTTGTGATTTGATCACTTTCTCAGGTAGCTGATCAAAAACCACCTGCATTTGTACAGTGAAAGACTGCCTACAGTTGCGTTTAAACAAGTGTTTTGAACGTTTTACATGACTTTAAAGAACAATACATGCAAAAAACGTATCTTATGATCTCCCATGCTGTATTTACTTAATCAAAAATCTAAATACAGTAAAAAAACAGTAATTTTATCAATCTAAATCTAAATTCCTGTGATGGCAAAGCTGAAGTTTCAGCATCATTACTCCAGTCATTAGTGTCACATGATCCTTCAGAAATCATTCTAATAGGCTGCTTTGGTGCTTAATAATCATTTATTATTATCAATTAAGTTGTGCAACTTAATATTTTTTGTGGAAACCATGATACCGTTTTTTCAGGGTTCTTTTTTGATGATTAGAAACTTTAAGAGAACATCATTTATTGAAAAATACAAATATTTTGTCACGTTATACATGTCGCACTGCCACATTTGATCACAGGTGCATCCTTGCTGAATAAAAGTATTCATTTATTTTTCTTTTAATCTTATGTACCCCCAATCTTTTGGATAGTTTTTATAGGTACTCAAATGCAGTCACTGTGAATTCAGCCTGTTTGTGCAGATTCAATTCAGGTACATTTGACAGAAACTAACAATTCTTTTGGATTTTCTTTTCTTTCTTTTTTCTTTTTTTCACTTCATCATCATGAGTGAGATATGCAGCCACAAAACCAGAAGAAGAAAAAAATCCCCTTAAAAATCCAATCATGTTACTATCAGATATAGATGTCGACCTGTCTTGCCTGACCACTTGTGATCAGATCACACAAGTCAGATGTTAAATCCTTGTAAACAGGGCTGGACACACACACAAACATGGTTGCATTCACTCAATCTTCTTCTTGCCAGACTCCACTGAAATCTGGACTTGACCTTAACCGAGCGCGGTAGATGCTGGTCATTCCAGAGTGTTAAGTCAGCATGGCATTTTGTTTACCGCTGTTGCACAGCAGTGAAAACACTGAGAGAGAGTGAGAGGTTCCAGCACAGCCCTGCGGCGGCGTGTTTTAATGGTGTTACGTTCTTAGCTCTTGACACTCTGCTACTGCAAGACTGTAGCGTAACTGTCATACATACTGCATATAAAGCCGATAAACCCCGGTGCGGACAGGGACATGAACACAAGCACTGTATCACGCACACATACACATGCAAGCTGCTGGCTCAGTGAATATGTTTGTGTTTTCTTGATTGTATGGGACTGTACACCAGCTGAAGAGTTAACCAGAGGGAAAATTTGTACGAATCCATATTCAACACGTGCCGCATTCCCATGCCTGAAAGGATTAAATAGGAGCTCCTAGTGGGTACACAGCAGGGGTAGATGAAGGACATGCAATCATGCAGAGAGTGTGTATGTCGATGGAGGGTTATGAGGATCAGAACTGATGCTGATTGGCTGTAGAGCTGGAAGCTAACATGGGATAGGGGAGTGTGTATGTGTTTACGTTATGGATGTTCAATAAATGCTTTCCCAAAAACCGCTGGAGGGACGTGTTTTTAAGTCATCTTCAAAGCATGTTAGGAAAGGACTCGGGCCTGTTTCACACAGCATTCATAAACAGCACTACACTGCTGAAATAAATATGCACGTTGTGTGAAATAGGGCCTGGTTCAATTTCTGTACTGCTTTCATCATCTCACTCATCAGTTATTTCTTGACTCAATCTGAAAGTTTTATTATTGCCAAAAAATCTAAAAAGAATTTGGAATTTGCTTTGTAGAGTCCCTGCAGATTTCCTGCTGAGCATTCACATTTAGCAAACCTGGGAAACTGTGGACATTTTGAAAAGTTGAAAATAGATCAGCACAAACCTTAGTCCTCTCAACACCAGATCAGCATGACCACGGGTCTTCAACCACTGTCATATTAAGAAAGTCTTCTTCAAACTGTTTGAGAACATTTAGCTCTTTATAATAATATTGTCATGATTTCTTTTCATACTGAATCTCCTCTTTTAATTACCTTCAACCTTCAATTGTTGTTTTTAAATTTAACTTAATTGTATGTCCCTTTTCACAAGATATAATATAAATCTTGACAGAATGTGTCTGTGAAATTTACGCTCAAAATACCCCACAGATCTTTTTTTATATATATGTTAAAATGGACACTTTTGGAGTGTGAGCAGAAACGTGCCGTTTTTGTGCGTGTCCCCTTAAATGCAAATGAGCTGCTGCTCCCCGAGGCCGATCCTTTACACGAGCTTCGGAAACAACTTTTACACAAGTTGACATAGTTCCCTGAGGTCAAGTCAGCTGTGACATTTTTTGGTCAAATCGTGTTCTGTGCTCATCTGTGCAGCCAACGACAGAACAGTTTGCATGCTTTGCATTTGTTAGAACTACACTGTTGTCGCTTGCGAAATGCGAAAACCAAATGCAGCGCCGTGGGTGGAAACGTACAGATTAAGGGCCGGTAATATTATAATAAGATCCCATTCCTACATCAGAAGGGGAGCAAAATCTGATCGGCTTATTTATTTATTTTTTTGACATGCTGAAATTTCACAGATACATCATGGGGTCACCATAGATTTATATTACACCTTGTGAAAAGGGGCATAATATGTCACCTTTAACACATTTAGTCGTCTTATTGCTATAATTAGTGTCATTTGCACATGCATTTTACATTTTGATTACTATTCAATGTATATTAGTATTATTATTATAAACTTTAGTCTTATTGTTACACATGTCATTGTATTTTATATTTTATTACTGTTATAATCAAAACATGATTACTGAATTGAGTCTGAAAAAAAGTAAAGTTATATATTTTAGTAAAAGAATCCAGGTCCAAGCACTCAGTAGGATGCAAAAGTTAAAAAGCCTTTATTCTTTTATAGGGCTAAAGCATTAAAACACCAACACGTATCGGCCCACTGGCCTTCAGGGTGTTGGTAACAAACTGAAAAATTGGAAAAACAGGAACATGACCCGACTTTACGGGAAATATTCACTGAACCCCCTGGGATCAGCTTTAGGAGGGCCCCTACAATTAAAGGCACGTTAGTAAGAAGTTACCTCCCTGCTCCTAAACGTGAAACTTGGCTTCGTCAACCCAAGGGAAACTTTCCTTGTGGTAATTGTAATTATTGTGAGAATATGGCTAAAACTGCTACATTTATGGATGTTTTCAGTAATAAGACTCATACTATTAACAGTTTTATAAATTGCAATACTACCCATGTTGTCTATCGATTAGAGTGTACTTGTGGCTGTTTTTAAGTAGGCCTCACTGAAAGGAGACTAAGAGACAGGGTAGCTGAGCATAGGTATGCCATCCGGACTGGAAATATGAATTACCCAATGGCCAAACATTATATAGATGCAAAACATGGGAGGGATTCGACCTTATGAGTAGTGGGCATTGAGGCTATTCGCCTTGATGCCAGGGGTGGGGATATAATCAAACGCCTTAAACAGAGGGTTGTGACCAGTTTTTGAACGCAATAGACCCAATTGACATTTTTGTACACTTCATCTTGTTTTAGAACCATCTTGGCTATGAATTAAGAATTATGATGTTTAACTGGTATATTGATTTTTGCTGCATATTGTGTGGAGTACATTGGATGTTTGCAGTGGTGTCACTCCTGTTTTTCCACTTGGAGATGTCTCATTAGGTCTTGTTTGGTTTAACCTTTGGTATTAGACATGACTTGAACTACTGCCTCTAGTGGCAAAGAAATTGTGTTGCAAGTGCCAAAGTGGCACACCTGAAATCAATGTAACTATAAGTATGGCTTGATTCTGTTTGTTTGTTACCAACACCCTGATGAAGGCCAGTGGGCTGATACGCGTTGGTGTTTTAATGCTTTAGCCCTATAAAATAATAAAGGCTTTTTAACTTTTGCATCCTACTGAGTGCTTGGACCTGGATTCTTTTTTATGTACATTTAACCCTTCCACGAGCACCAGAGGATACAAGGGATACCAGCAGCGCTCCAGTTCCCCTCTGTCTATATATTTTAGTATTGACTTGGTACCGAGGACTAGATGTAAATGCAAGGCAATTATTAACGTTTATTAAAGCGGGGTTTGTTTGAATTTAGATGTCTTGTCAATCATGTGGTTAACAGCTTGCCTCCATTATGCCCTTTTTGCATGTGTATTTGCATTTTTGACCAAAAATGGTCAAATCGTACGAAAAAAAAAAGAGCAGTCAGATTTGACATTGTAGGGAGTCAGAACCGTTCATTTGCATATTTATATTTTTGTCTATACATCGAACAAAGGCTGATGTTCAGAGCTTGATTGACAGGGTAAAATTACGAAGACAAGCTGTCATTCCTTTTGTGAAAAGGGAATACAGCTGTTGCTTGAGTTGCATGGAACAGATATTACAAAAGATTTAGCTTTCGGTGATGTAACGCTCATCTAAACATCCATTTGCTTAACTCTACCATTGTCTTTTGCTTTTCCTCCCTCAGCTGCTTGTTTTACAGTGTGCACGACACACAAATATGTCAAATATGTTTATTTTTGTCTCCGTATCTAGAGATCACGTGAGTCGGTCTGTAAGCTTGTTGGCCTTTTTCTACCTAGCAGATCGTGTCACACTACAGACAGGGGTTATCAGTTAAATCAGTTTCTTGTTCTGTTGGTCATAAAACTTAGTCGGACTGTCTGTCTTTCGGGTCCAGGTTATGTCATTGTCAAAACATTTCTTTTACCACTTTCACTGATATGAATAGTGGAGAAAGACAGGAAGTTATGGAAAGAAGAGTTCCGGTACTTCGGTACCAAGTTGGTACTAAAACATTTTTAAAATGCGACTATACCAGCATTTACCTGCAGTACTGGGTATATTTGGTACCCGCTGATAGGCAGATGATTTCAAACGCTCCCGTGTGTATCTAAGCACTCTGTGAAGAGCATCAAAGGTTTCTATTTCAATGCGTTTTTAGAGCATTGATCATTGTAGCCAATCACAGACGTATCTGTTGAGCCTGTGAGCGCAGTGGCCAATAAGAGGTGTTAAAGTTATTCAGAACTCCAGAATCACTGGAGTTTTCCTTCACAGCATGATTTGGATCTCTGCACGCTCACAAATGGTTTCATTATTACCAATTACCACACAATGTAAACAAGTGGTTCATTGTGTGGTGTAGATGGCTTTTATGGTTTTCGCAGGAGTGTAGATCTCAGTGAGCAGTAGCCTAAGTAAATGTAGCCTAAGTGATCGACAGCTTCATTGATTTTAAAGGGAGCGCTCTTTGCTCGCTTTCTGTTTATAACCCATACATTTGAATAACAGTTTTGTTTTTTATTTTCATATCGTATGTTTTGAAATTATATTTTGTAGTGAATATCCTTTTTTCATACTCTCATTTATAATGTTGCGATTCTTTAATTCATTATATATAAATAATTAATAAGTAAATTATAAATTTTAAATAAAATTAATAATTGATTCATTTATTATATTATTATTTTAATATCATTTAATGTTTTTTTTTTTATTAGGGATGCGTGTTAGTGTGTGTGTGTGTGTGTGTGTGTGTGTGTTTCTGTTTGTATGTGTATAACATCAGTTTACGATATTGCTATTATTTTATTAAAATAACATTAATGTGATTTTGTATGATTTTAATCTATTTTATATTGAATATCCTTTTTCATACTTGCAAATATAATATTATGATGATTTATTTTACGTTTAATTTTTATTATTTATACTATTGAATTTTAATATCAGCTATTTATGATTTGAATATAATTAAAAGTATGTATTATTTATATATATATAAAATATATATATATATATATATATATATATATATATATAAATAATACATACTTTTAATTATATTCAAATCATAAATAGCTGATATTAAAATTCAATAGTATAAATAATAAAAATACTATATTTTATATAGGGGCCTATATATATATATATATATATATATATAATATTATTATTATTATTATTATTATTATTATATATATATATATATATTTTTTTTTTTTTACTGGAATTTTAATACTGTGACATCCATAGGTTTTACAATATTATTTAAGCAAGATTTTCACATTTTCTGATGTAAACTTACCTGTATGAACGTCGCCAAAATGCTGGGGTGTTGTAGGTGGTTGCCATGAGCATTATGAGCTATAGAAATTGAGATGCTTACAACATAACAAGCGAAGCGATTCTTCATTTCGACATGCGTCTGCTTGTGCAGTGAAGATCCTATTGACTATTTAATTCTCTAATCTCACTGCCGATGCCCCGACCAAGCGTTGAAAGGCGTTCCTTTGATTGAAGCCGATTGCTATGTAAAATGTCCATTGATTTCTCTATGACCCAGCTACATAATCCCTCAGTCTGATTATAAATCACCCTGTCCTCCTCTTTTCGTGGCTTTTTCTTCAATATGATAAACCATGGACAGCTCCACAAGCATGTTTAATTGGGCGAATGGGGGTCATGCTGGATATATTTCACAAATCCGTATGTGGTTGGCTTGAGTGGCTACTTTATTTTTTATTATGTTTAAGAGGGCATTTAAGTCTTGGCTTGTATGCGCCGCAATATAAAATACAAGAGTCACTGTTTGTCTATAGAGAACAGACAGCGTGTTTTATGGGTTTAGAGGCTGATTATAAGTGATCTGCCCTTGATGGCCGTGTCTTTGCTTCTTCCCCTTGAGGACCAGAAGCCTTTGAGTAAACATCATTATTGCCTGCCTTCCCATAAACTTGCTTTTACATTTCAAACCGCGCAGCAGGCTTATTTACTATGAGTATGTGGATGGGCAGAACTGCTGTCTTAATGGTGTTGTTTATTTGAATGAGAGGAAAGGAGAGATTGATGACATGCTCTGTGAGCGTAACAGGCCATCCGTCCAAATGCTGTGGTGGTTTTCTGTGCTTCCTCAGCACAAGACTTGTTCACCTTTCACATTTGAATTGGGATATATCTGCTTTTTTTTCCCTTTTCAAAACAGATTCAGCAAGGATGCATTAAACTCGTCAAAAGTGACAGTAAAGACATTTCTGTTTCAAATAAATGCTGTTCATTTGAACTTTGTATTCATCAGAGAATCCTGATAAAATGCATCATGGTTTCCACAAAAAATATTAAGCAGCACAACTGTTTTAATCATTGATTATAATAAGAAATGTTTCTTGAGCAGCAAATCAGCATATTAAAATGATTTCTGAAGGATCATGTGACACTGAAGACTGGAGTAATGATGCTGAAAATTCAGCTTTGCCATCACTGGAATAAAGTACATTTTAAAATATATTGAAATTGAAAACAGTTCTTTTTAAATTGTAATAATATTTCTCAATTTAACTTGAAAAACATTAAAAATCTAAACTTTTTAACAGTGGTGTATTAATAAAGTTTTATTTGTATTTTTTATTAATCAGCTGTTAGTATTTGTCTTTAATCACAACGTGAAATTAAAATTAAGCCTATTTTAATGACTTCAATGATTATAAGTTAATTATTTTTCATAATTAATGTTAGTCAGTGACATCATAGTCTACATTTCACTAGCCCATGAAACCCTGAGGGATAAAAACCAAGATCGGTTCAACCTTGTTTTCCACTTAATGTTGTGTTTTACTCAGAAATGCATTACTTGGTTTAAATGTGTTGTGAATGCTGTTTCACATTGCTGGAAGCGATCCTGGCTTATTTTGGGGTTTCCCTGTTTTCTGAGCGTGACATGTTCTGAAACAGCCATGCGCTCAGAAGAGCAGAACACAGCTGATGTCGCTAATTTATCATTTTACTCTCTGCTACAGCCTTTCCTTCACACTTCCCAGCTGATCACACACTCTTTTGCTATTTCAGGGATCAGGTTCAGTCTGAATGCGGGTGGGATACGATGCCGGCCACTGAATGATTTTCCCTCATACTCTTTTAAGTGTGGCTGACATGACTTAGCAACTTACCTGTGAGTCTGTGCTCTTAGCCAGTGCTGAGACTGAAGAACCGAGACACAATGTCCCAGATTATTCACAGCCACTGACCACGTCACTTCAGATCAGCCTCTCTTTCTTAAAACTCCTTCTTTCTCACCACACCGTCTCTGGGCTAAAGACACTGTTGCATCAGAATAAAACACTATGATTAGGTTTTGCCATATCTGTCAGCGGTCAGTCATAACTATATGCCTTACAGGCAATTCAATTATAATTTCACTATCATTTTAAGAAGCCAATGCATGTCCAAAATCATCCATCCATCCATCCATCCATCCATCCATCCATCCATCCATCCATCCATCCATCCATCCATCCATCCATCCATCCATCCATCCATCCATCCATCCATCCATCCATCCATCCATCCATCCATCCATCCATCCATCCATCCATCCATCCATCCATCCATCCATCCATCCATCCATCCATCCATCCAGTGAGTCATGCTTTAAACTCAATTTTGAGCTGAATTTTGAATTTTGTTCTTAAAATGTATTGATGGCTTGTCTCCAGTAATGTGGTATTTAAAAAAAAATCAGTTCAAAATATATTTCTTTTCCTGTAAGTTTTTATATTAATTTTCATACACACAGACGGACTCCCTCCCACTGCCACTGTGGGCACTTGCCAGGCAGACAGTGTGTGGGGACTGCCCTACATTAAACCCAGCGTATCTTTTGGGATCCATTACAGCAAATGTTTCTGCAGCTGGTGCATAACAATAAGATCTACTTCCAAATCCCTAAATACAAACCACCCATACTGCCTTTCCAAAACCTCAGCTGTGCCTGTGCATTCGATGCTCTGAAGTCTGAAGTTCATGCATACTGTATCTTCGTGCTACAGGGTGCTATGTCTCATAACCCTGTCACCACTAGTGATGCAGCAGGCTCTTTTACAAGAAAATAAACTCCAGACTCTCACATATATTCTGACAACTTGCCTTGGGACTTCAGTTTGCCTCTCTCTATTCTTTCTTTCTTTCTCTCTGTCTCTCTCTCTCTCTCTCTCTCTCTCTGTGACCTAACATTGAGTTTTCCAAAGAAAGAAAGACTCTAATGTAAGATGACCAGATTTAGGAAATGAAACTGTGGAGCGTTTCTAGTTCACTGGTTAATATCAGTGAAATATCCAATGTTATTATCTAATATATATAGCAAAATAGTATAATTTTATAATTATATAAAATTCAAGAATAAATGTATTATTTAATGTGCATATAAAATGTATATATATGTATATCATTATTTTTTTATTAATGTAACTATATATATATATATATATATATATATATATATATAATATTATTATTATTATTATTATTAAACTAAATAAATCTAGTTTATTATAACAATATTATTTAGAAATAAATTAATAATAATAATAAAAATATATAGAAAATAATACAATTTGCACATTGTAATTTGTAAATGAAATCAGTAATAACATGTCATGCATAAATCTAAATCTATAAACTAATGTGTAACCAAAACTTATAAGTCATAATCATGAGGCCTTTTCTTACCACATATAGCATGTTCTGCTCTATTAAATATGATTTAGCACAGTAAACAACGGGGACATTTCCGTGGACAGCTTCAGCCGGGGACAGGCCACTAAATTGCGGATGTCTGCTTACTGTAATGAGTTACTAAACAGAGATAAATGTCTCTCCGGTGATGTGGGCATGTGTGACCATTAGCAACAGGATGTGAAGTTTGAATCTGAGTCGAAAGGTTGCCATCTTCCTTTGAAACAAACCGTATAGGTGGAGGAAAACGTTACCCATTGTGTGAGGTTATGTGTATGTGACATTTGTATTTGTATCAGAAAGGAATATTTTCTCATCAGTGCTATAATGGCTTCTGTTGGTGTATGTGTGTGTGTGTGTGTGTGTGTGTGTGTGTGTGTTTGTGTCTGCAGGCAAATGGAGGCAGACACAGATCATCCCTGAAGGGTACACAAATAGACTGCCTGTTAGCTGTTTGTGCTCCATTTTGATGGAGTCCTAAAATTAAAACTTCATTTTTCATCTCAGGATGCGAGAAGGCAGCAAAGCAGTCAACCATGGATTTCCTTCCTCTCCATAAATGCTTCTCAACTACATTGTCTGCAGCAGCATCCTCTTTACACTGTGCAGAGTTAAAGATTGTTTGGGTTTTGACTTTCGTTCTGCAGATAATTTTCTTTGTTTATTTGATAATAGGTTCATATTTGGTCATGTCATCAGCTTGTTAAGAGGCTTTCTTCAGGACTCAAAAATCAAACATCATAATCACAGCTCTTACGGGTTCTTGTGAAGGCATGTTTCAACAGGTAAAAGTAGCTAATTTTAATAAAAGGTCCAATATATTAGGAATACTTTTAGCTCTGTTGCTATGTGTCATAACAAAAGTAAGCAATTGAGGAGACTAAAGGCCCATTCACATCACAGAACGATAACTATAAAGATAACTTTAAAACAATAACTAGAGTCCACACCAACGCAATATAACATTCTGTTTATTATGACCTGTTTAATCTTTGAAGGTCTAAGTGCAGCGAATTTTGGCTCGCACTCCTGTAACGAAAGCTGAATTTCCCATGTTACGTGACAGCCATAGTCCCCAACTCACGTTAATCTGGAAAGAGATTAGCTATGTTTCTATCCAAAGTTGGGAATTCAACATATGCGAGAACACAATGTTGTCACTTCCTGATAAACTGGCACTAAAGCGCATACCAATCGCACTAAAGTTATCTTTCTTTTGGAGGCGGATACCTGCTGTTTGGGAACACAGTTGTGTAAGAGTTCTGGGAGGTAATTACACTAAACCACTTTGACGACAGACTTTGCTCAGGCATTTTAGAACAACCAAAACAGCATTTCAGATGCTGTGCAATGAGATCGGTCTGCTGGTTGGTCCAGTTATGCCGTCCCATCGCAAAGTCACGTCTTTTTTTAATGCGCATCGAGGAATTCCTCCGGTAAATGTGTTTCCACCGTAGTTTGTTTTCTTATCGGATAAAAAGTTTATCTGACTCAATTGAGCGCATAAGTTCTTTATGCGCATTTATGTGCATTCTGGCGTTTCCATCCAGCGTGTGCATGAAAATAGCTGGATGGAAACAGCCATTGATGGATCTAAGCGGACCACTCTCAATGTTTTGATGGTGCCTGGGTGGCTCAATGTTTACTATTGTGGGGGAGATAAACCTATGACTGGCATACTAATAATAATCAATGAACAATAAACTGTGTTAATGTATTTTACATTAAAAAAATCTTACATACTTCACCTTTAATGTCTGATTTTCCCACTGAAAATAATAATACACATATTTGGGTATTTCACATTAACTGGTCCCAGACGATTTGAGATTTCATTGGTCTCCATTTTTACAAAAAAAATACCATTTCTTCTAAAGTGTGTATGTGTGTGGGTGAGATTTTTGTGTGTGTGTTGGGACCAAAATGTTCCCAGAATAATAATAAAACCTGAAATCTGCTGCATGCAAAATAGGTCTTATTTAAGCATGTTTAATAATGAAGAGCTAAAAATGCAAAAAGGTTTCTGTAAGAGTTTCAGTTCGGGCCAGAAAATTAACTTGTTTCCCTACCAACCATAGTCATTTTTTTATATATTTTTTTACCTTGGACAATGGCTGTAAATGTTAAATCCCCAAATTTGTGTATTGCATTTGTGCACATATTCTCTTTTCCCATGTAGTTCTGTGGCTTATTGAAGTATGCATTTCACCATTCTTTGTCGATATTGTTCTCCACAGCTATTGACCAATGATAGTATCTGTCAATCTCTGTGATACAGATACTTTTAAAGTGCACTATGGCAGGTTGATTTTAATTGCTTGTAAAGAGGGCCAGTCATTTCAGACTTGTCATTATTGCTTTAGCCTGATGCCTCCCTAGTGCGGCGCAGGACAGATCTGGGTTATCTGTATGGTTTCAGGTTCATGCATTTTCAGACTTTGTTTAGGTTCTCCTTTAAATGTTAAAAAATTTTCTTTTCATCTGTACAAGTCCTTGATTAAACTTGCATCACATATCATAAAGAAATGAAGAAACTACTGGTTAAGCGTTGGGAAATGCTAACTTTTGCTTACTGCTCTGTGTGTGTCTTGCAGTCTCTTTTTTATTTTATTGTGCCATTTTGCAGGAATTGATCGAGGGAAACATCATGATTGGGAAATGTTGCGCGCCAGACTCAAACTCAACGTACAACTTGTGCCCTAACCACTAAAAACCACTGTATACTTCAGTATTTACACCAACGCTTAGCATATGCATACAGCGAATGCATAGCCTTTCAAGGTATATGCTCCATTTGAAAGTGTTGCGCGGAAATTTGACTTGTGCGCACTGCAAAGTTTTTGTCAAGTGTCTGGGATATTTCTCTCCTGAAGTTATGAGCGATAAAAATGTCTTTGTACTTGTTTAAACTGGAGTTTTGGTATAGTTTAAGCCAGTGATCTCAAACTCAATTCCTGGAGGGCCACAGCTCTGCACAGTTTTGCTCCAACCCTAATCAAACACACCTGATCCAGCTAATCAAGGTCTTCAGGAGTACTAGAAACTTCCTTGCAGGTGTGAGTTGGAGCTGGTTGGAGCTAAACTGTGCAGAGCTGTGGCCCTCCAGGAATTGAGTTTGAGACCACTGGTTTAAGCGCTCATAGACATGGTCGTCTATTGTTGTTGCCGTCTCCATAGTTTGTTGTTGTACAGTTTCGACTTTCATCCATTTCTTTTTCGACTGTGAAACGACGAACCGAGGCAGTGTACGCAATATTCCTTAAATGCTCTCAAAAATAACTCTTATATTATAGCTAGTAATGTTATCATAACAGCATCTACTCAGTGTACAGTTATGGGTATAGAGACCATGGGAACGCAATGTTTGGCACCTTACCCTTTCCTTCATAAGTGGGATGCCGTGTGGCAGATTTTCCTATGGAAAAGAAGTGCCCCCTCAATTGAACTGGCAGCAGAAGGCAATTAAAGTGTCTGAGTTAAAGGCCTTACTCTAATCAAGCATTCTGGACCAAGTCCACTGAATCTAATTCCCACAAAATCATGAATGAGAGAGTTTGTATCTTATTCAAGACCTCAGAGTGAGTTATTCAAGACATCCAGCGTTGGCACGCAGAGTCCTTGGGCTTTGGTTGAGTAAAGATACATTTCTTTCTTGTTAGGACCCATCGGGGATGGATGTCAATGTTTACACTATAGATGTTGTGGTAATGAGGTTAATATTGCAGTTAGCTCAGTCTGGTGTATGTGTAACGTATGGATCTGCAGCCTTGCGGTAATTGTTATTGATTTAGCTGTGCCATTTTACTGCAGTTGATAAGATTATATTTAGCCAGCGTTAATTGTGTCTCATCTTTTATTCTGACTACAGCTGCTTTATTAGATGTGGTGGGGTAATGTATGTTTTATTGAAGGACAACTTTGCTTGGAGGCCTGTGTAGCAGATAGTTATCGGAGCACTGCTAAATCTGTGATGTAACTAGGGTTTTCGAACCAGCTGTAAAGATGGGTGTAGAAGGTGTACCTATCCATCTAAGTGAATTAGACTCCTCTAATTCTGTGTGGTGTCTTGATGGAGCATAGCCTGCTGTGATTCAAACACACACACAGACACACTCACTGCGGTCAGTCAAGAGGAGCAAGGCACCACAGATGGTTTAGTGCATCAGGCCTGACTGCTTTTATGGTGTCAAGTATTTTCATGGAGAGAATGGCAGAAATAGCATTTCTATGTACTAGGGCTGAACAAATAATCAAAATAACATTGAATTTATGATAGTAGTGCAGTTTATTAAACTGTGAAAGACTAACGTTTAGTCGACTATTAGGGGGCAGCCCTAACTATAATTGTCATCTTAATAGTTATAATAATAATGAGAAGAAGAAACTTTTTTTTTTTGTGGAATTATTCAAATTGCTGTTGTGAATGTGATTTTGTCTTATGGTTCATTAAGCCTCTAAGCATCAGAAATAGAGGTGTTAATTTTTCATCACATTGCAGTTCAAATCTGTTTCATTTAGCACAGATGACATTTAGCAAATCTACATCCCATAATGCACTTCCATCGCCCCGTTTTGACACTTGCATGCATCCCAGCATGCACTTGTCTCTGGCCGTGTGCTCGTTTGCACTTGCCAACAGGTTGCAATTAAAAGCCTTGTCACAGGTCTACAGGCTCCTCAATCATGCTGGTGGTTCTGGCTGCCTTGTTCGCTGGCGTCTGGCTCCGGCTCATCCATCTGAACAGAAGGTGTGTGACAGCATCTCTAGCTGAAATCTGCTAGGCCACGGAGTTCGTTGCGTGTTAAAGCCTCTTGGAAATGAAACCGCAAGCCATAAGGAGTGGAAGTGATTTGTTGGTGTGATGAAGTGTGCTTGAGAGACAGGCTATTTCAAATATTGGCCTGCTGTAAAATAATCAGCATTACATAACAGTTAACACTGGCCTTGCATTCGATTGGCTGAGAAGCTCTCCAAGAGAGTGTAACGATTTTCTGAAAAGGAACGATCTAAGTTGGGACGCAGAGTTTATGCTTTGATGTAATTTTTCTCTCAAACGTTGACAAAGCAACAGGACAAAAAAGAAACATTCCTATCGAATCACGCCAGCATTTCATTCCAGACGTATTCACACGGGTTTATTCGTTCCTTCCGCACACGATTATATAAAAAGCTTTTGATTATTAGAACCATTTCCCATTCAAATAAGTCAACATTTTTATTATTCAGACTCCAGACTCATGCATTATTTAAAGTGAAGAAATCTGTATAAACAAGCTGCTGAAAAAAAAAAATAATTTCGTCAGCTGAGAACTTTCTCTCCTGTCCTTCACTTCTGAGATGCTTGGTCTCAAATGCAAGTTCATAAGTAATGTTTCCCCAAGCGCACTAACTCTAAACATCCTCATGGGGTTTGCGTTAGGGCCTTTCACTAAACCCCTTCGCAGAACTTGATGTACGTGTAGAATTTACCATCTCGCTATTTCTGAAGAACATTTTTATATTTCTGTGAGGTTATTTCAAATAAGTGCGGTTCTTTTGCACTTTCTATTCTATTCAAGGAATCCTGAAAAATATGTTTCACAGTTTTCACAAAAATATGAATATGAAAATATGAATAAAGAACATTTTATAATATGTTAAAATTGAAAACGGTTATTTAAATTGTAATAATATTTCACAATATTACTGTATTTTTTATCAGATAAATGTAACTTTGGTGGGCATAAGAAAAATCTATTTTAACTGTATCTTACACTCACTTAAAGCTAACCCAAACTTTAAAAACATTAGATCGTATAGTCACAGCTCGCATTGTGTGAGGGTTGAGTCGAATACGTAACCGATAATGTTTTCCTGATAATGTTTTCAAAATTTGGGGAGTCGGCCTGATTTTGACCAGTGTATAGGCTGTCCTCTATTGACAAATCATACACAACCACGTCACATAAGCTAGATCAATGAATATTATTATAGCCCAGTGGCTGCAACCCTACAGGATGCTCATACTCGGACACACACACACACACACCAACAAACAGATACTTGTACAGTACCAGTCAAAAGTTTGGAAACATTACTATTTTTAATGTTTTTGAAAGAAGTCTCTTATGCTCATCGAGCCTGCAGTAAAAAAAAAAAAAAAAAAAAAAAAAAACGGTAATATTATGAAATATCATTACAATTTAAAATAATGGTTCTCTTTTTTAATATACTTTAAAATGTAATTTATTTTTGTGATGCAAAGCTGAATTTTCATCAGCAAGTACTCCAGTCTTTGGTGTCTTATGATCCTTCAGAAATCATTCTAATATGCTGATTTATGATCAATGTTGGAAACAGTTGTGCTGCTTAATATTTTTTTATAACCTGAGATACTTTTTTCAGGATTATTTGATGAATAAAAAGTTAAAAAGAACTGTATTTATTTAGAATAGAAATCTTTTGTAACAATATACACTACCGTTCAAAAGTTTGGGAACAATAACAATTTTTTTTTAAGAAACTAGTACTTTAATTCAACAAGGATGCGTTAAATTGATAAAAGGTGATGGTAACGATTTATATTGTTAGAAATGTTTTTATTTTGAATAAATGCTGTTTTTATGAATAAATGCTGTTAACGTTTTACTCATCAATGAATCCTGAAAAAACCTGTTTCCATCATTGATAATAACTGAGTATCAAATCATCATATTAGAATGATTTCTGAAGGATCATAAGACACCAAAGACTGGAGTACTTGCTGATGAAAATTCAGCTTTGCATCACAAAAATAAATTACATTTTAAAATATATTAAAAAAGAGAACCATTATTTTAAATTGTAATAATATTTCATAATATTACTTTTTTTTTTTTTTTTTAACTGCAGGCTTGATGAGCATAAGAGACTTCTTTCAAAAACATTAAAAATAGTAATGTTTCCAAACTTTTGACTGGTACTGTATATGTGGTTTACAGGGACTCTCCATAGGCATAATGGTTTTTATACTGTACAAACTGTATATTCTATCCTCTTACAATAACCCTACCCCTAAACCTACTTATCACACAAAACTTTGGGCATTTTTTGAATTTCAGCAAACACAGTTTAGTGTGTTTTTTAAAGCCATTTGGTTTACGAGGGCACAGGAAGTGTCGTTGGGTATTACTCATTACACATATTTGAGTTCTCAAAATCATATATACAAGAACGCACACAAATGCTATAGCTATATCCAAAGCTATAGCAGTAGCAACATTGAAAGCTCCAGTCTCCGCGTTTAGCCCGAAAGCTCACACGATTACCGCCAGCTCGCTGTGATGTACAGTCGTGCCGTGTACCAGCTACTTTGACAAGATTATCTGGTTAACTGACTCGTAACATGTGCAATGGCTCAGGACCTCCCGAGTGTCCAAACTCGCACAATGCATGCACGCTTTATTCTATTATACTAAGAAAAAAAGAAAAAACAGCTCTCAATTCCCTTGATTCACTCCATGTGATCTTTTATTTACCCAGCCCTATAGATTCATTATACACATGAAACAGCTCTTCTACACTGCCTCGATGCATCTTTGTGTGTTTTGAAGTGTTTTCATGCATACTCTAATGGAATTCTCCTGCTACGCCGTCTTCCGTGACCGCGCAGGTTCTTCTGCTTTCAGAAATGACCCGGACGTCTTCCTTGCTGTTTATAGTTTACAGCAGCTCTGCCCCCTTAGTCCTTGAACAAGGGCACACGCTGTAAATATCTACCGTCACTCCAATGTCACCCCAGTCGTTTCCACTTTTTTTTAGATATGTATTCCCAATGCCTGCTGTTTAATGCAGCCCTAGGATAGGCCGAATGAATAAATGGCCATGATTGTCTGACGATGGGGGACAGCGGTGGGCAGCAGAAGAGTTTTCCACAGGGGGTAGGACGTTTTGCTGGTCCTACACACACTTTTTTTTTTCCCATGGTGCCTTGTGCAACGATCTACTGCTGATAAATTGACTTTTTTCGATGCAGGAAACCCTCTAACAGTTTGTCAGGCTGCCGCAGCAGAGGATCATGGGTCACAGCATGCTATGCCTGAAGGCGTCTATACAGTAGATGGGCAGTCAACCGCAACAGAGCTGATTTTAGCTAACGCCATCCCTATTCTCTCCCTTTCTCCTTCTTCTGGCCCAGTCAGGCACCGACATTATCGATCACGGGCCGGGAAATCCAATATTCTGCACCAGTCTCATTCCCCACTATGTGCCAGTACAATGTCATTTGTAATTCTTTCTCAGTGAATAGGAAATCTTTATAATAATGATGGTCTAAAGGGTGGGAAGCATCATCCTGGTTAACCTTTGATCCCAGATCTGGGAGAGTGGGAAAACAAATCTGCATTTGATTGAAGTGACACCCTCAGCTGTAGTTTCCTGTCAGCAATGTTGTGTTGTTATGAGAGTTGTTGGGGCTGCACAATTATTCTCTTACATCTCAAATCTACTGTATCAGACGGATAGAAAAAAAGGCTTCAAAGCCGTGCATCATACTGTAAAAATGAGATAACAAAATTAAGGTAAACGTTTACATGGCTTTTTGAGTTTAAATGTTGTGACTAAACTTAATATGTGATGTTGATATCACTTAAAATCTGCCTTCATTGTAAATATTACCTATTTGTAAATTTAAGATTCTATGCAAATTTGTTCTATGATAAAATGTCATGATTTATATAGGTCCATGTAGGTCTTTTTGAAGTAAAAAAATAAAATAAATTAAATAAACATTAATCCAACTCAGCAACTTACTTATGATTTATTGTTCAACTTAAAGAATCACATTTTATTATAATTCAAAAGAAATTAGCAAATGATTACTTTTATTCAGAAAGGATGCATTAAATTAAGCAGGATTTTCTTTTCAGCAGGGTTTACTTCTACAGTATGTTATTTTGTACGGTATGCATGCTAATGTGCAGGGGCGTAGAAATGTCAAGTGTAATGGCAGTTTTTTTTTATGACCTTTGTCTAATTGACAAGTTTTATTTTTGTATATCTTCCTTGTAATTTTCTAGGAAATCAAATACACTGCTGAACACTAACAATAATTTGTATTCTGTCATATTTTTTGCCTATAATTTATTAATGACAATTTTATAATTGGTTGATGTACTAAAAACACTTGTGCATTGTCATCATGAATTGTATAGCCTACAATGTAGAAAACAAAATGATCACAGAATAAGACAGAAAATATATTATATACTGTAACTAAACCTGTCAATTAGCACTGCATTATTCATATACTTTATCGTTATGAAAATACCCCAAGATGGCTTGAAAAACACACATAAACCATATATTGTAAACCATTGTGTGTTTATTGTCTTGACGTTTCATCAGATTTTCTGGAACAAAAGTTATTACTTCTAGGTGTCCGTTTTGGACTTTTTGCGAGAGAGCGCCCTCCGGCTTCCAGTATGAATGAAACCTACATTACATGACAGTGTTTAGCGCTCCATAATGCTCACATTTCCTCCTTTTTGGATAAGAATAAAATGTCATGTCATGCATACAGTAGACTATCTTGGCTTTTTTAATTTAAATATAGATTTATTCTCATTGGCCCAATGAAAACATCTACGTGAACACAATTGCCTGGAAAAAAATGCATACGCCCATGCTAATGTGAGAAATGTGATTGGTGAGGGAGACTTTAATTCCAACTGTGTTCTTTTTCTACTTTACAGTTCAGCCGATGAGCAGTTTCGCTGGAATACCCAAGGTAAATCAATTTTATTTTATGATTTGCACAATTTTGCTGCCAGGCCTTTTCTTTTTAGGGGGGAGAATGCATTCATAACTAGAGTGAATTAGTTGTGCAGCATACAGAATCATTGCATCATCTTTATGAATTTCAGTATTCAAAAAAACGATTGAAAAATGTGTTGAATACACGTTATTGGTCTGGATAAAAGAATAAAACAAGTTTTAAATATTTATATACATATACATATACATGTAATCATCTTTAACCAGACACATTTCCCATCTGCGTCACTCTCTTATGTGTCTAAAGAGAGACGAATCCCAGCTTGGCACTCTGCTATCTGGCCGAATGGTTGCTGCTCTAGTTGAGAGGTTAATCTTTTGTCTTAGGAGTCTTGTGTAACCCTTTATCCCTTGGCAAATTACACCACACTGGCCCTGGAAGAGTTGGCTGTCACTTCTGACAGAACAAGCAGCATGGTTACCAGGGTCATCCAAACAGCCAATTAAATTCAATCTTAGCCTGTTTAGATGCTTAGTGAGCAGGTGAATGGAAAAGGTCAGAAGGTCAAAGACCAAGTGTGACGAATGACGCTTCAGGAAGTGTCTGGGGTGTATGCGTGATTAACCTTCCTGTTTTTTTTTCCCCCCAGATGGACAGAAAGACATTGAGGATGAACTAAACACTGGTCTGGAACTGGTGGATTCATGTATCCGCTCCCTACAGGAGTCTGGGATCTTGGATCATCAGGAATACACCACAGCTGATAGTGAGTAGTCATCACTTTTTTTTTTTTTTTTGAAGGAGTGCCTGAGAATGCTTTATGTAGTCCATTAAAGAAGCATAAAACTAATCCTACCAATTAGTGAAGAGATTTTGACCATTGATTTCATTTGTAGAACTTAACAACCTGGCTAAGAGTCACACTATTGATGTCTACACTCATTTGAAAGGAGGACATTTACTGTCAATAATGTTGCATGTTAACAGGGCAGCATATATGGGGAGGGCGGGTTTTTGTTAGAGGGGGCATGTTTATTCACTGTAAAAAATTATATGATCAATTGGTTATGACAAATTTTCTTATATTGCTTAAACTCATCAAAATAGTTTATGTTATGCAAGATTCAACACATTTGTTTTTAAGTCAGTTTCATGTAATTTAAAGCTGCAGTCCGCAGTTTTTCCTCTTTGTCGCCATCTCTGTTCGAAATCTGCAATTGGAGTTATTCGCGGAATTATCAACTTTACGTGCGTTGTGCCTCGGCATGGCACAGCGCGGATGAATCCAATGTTTTGAGGAGAATGTGCGGCTGTCAATCACCGCGCTGGTGGTGTGGATACTGTCATTCGCAATCACAGATTCTACTTTTTGGAAGTATGACCCAACATAAGAATTTTCACCGGAAATATCGTCTGAACAAGTAACATCCACTTTTGTTCTGACCAACTAATGTTAAGGGGAAAAAAGCATTGCAGTAAATCGCACTGATTAAATCTAACGCTCGCTTATCATATCACGTCAAACCGTGCAAATTATACTTTGTTCTCAAATTGTTAATGTTAATAACATCAGCATTGCGGGACTACATTTAATGCCCTCCGGATATTTATCCTTGTTTTCGCATGGGCCGGTTGTAGTCTCTTTTTTTTCTCCGAAGTCTTTCACGGTTTACAACAGGTGAATCTCCAGTTGTCACTGGTGATTGTCGTTTGAACCTTTCTGGATCCGCCATCAAGTTGATAAGTTTAATTATATCAAGTGCTGCGAGAAAAGGCTATAAATCTCCACCTCCAACATCCCCACACGCAATATAGCCTACTAGCCGAGACTCCTTCTTTATGTGTACAGATGTGACGTAATGACGCAAAGACATGCTCGAATTTCCCGAGGAAATCCACCAGTACCACTGGAATTAAATACATTTTTACAAGCTTACCATTTTGAATCGAGCTAAGGCAAGCAGATAGTTTTGAACACTGGCTGGTTATGTACTTGCTAAAAAATGTATTTTGGATAGTTTTTAACCCAAAAAAGCTATTAACTGCAGCTTTAAGTTGAAATGACTTAAACATTCAAGTTGATTGTACTTAAAAATGGAAGGCAGCAATTTTTTTTTTTTTACTGTGTTTAGTGAATAGATGAACAACTAATGTCACTAACGGCAACTATAATATTGGCAGTGCATGTGGTAACTGGTGCATCAAATAATCTAGTGCTAGTTATTGCAATAATATGAAAGTATTTCCAGACAGAGCCTTTTGGCAAAGAAAAAAGAAATAGAGAGTGTTGACTCTCTACACAGTTGCAGAACATTTCTAATCTCAAAAATGACACAGTGCTAATTATGTTTGGGGAAAAAAAATCAATTATTTCCTCATGGTGCGCAAAATACTTGTTGGTTTTGAATGTTTTGTCAGTGTCAAGCAGTTGTTAAAATCAGTGATTGAATTAAAGCTTTTTTCACATCCTGCTGTCTCAGCAGTTTGATTTCTCTCTTGTGATATTAATCACAATGTCTTGATAAAGGCTTTGAGCAATTTAGTTTGCTTCAGTAAAACTATGTATGGCTTATAAATGCTTGACAGTTGTAAAAGTAATAATAATTTTCATCGGTGGCAATGGCCTCGAGGTCAGTGCACCGACATGTAGCGCCTTTGCGTTCGAGTCCCGGCTCGTGGACCTTTCCCGATCCCATCCCCCGTCTCTCTCCCACCTCGTTTCCTGTCATCTCTCTACTGTCCTGTCACAATAAAAGGAAAATCACCAAAAAATCAATATACAAAAAAAAAGTAATAATAATTTTCTGCAAAAGTGCATTTTCTGAGTTTTCCCACACTTTTAATGAGCAAGCTAAATAATCTTACATGCAAAATAAAATATAAAATTAAACATTTATAATAAAATATTAATAAAAAAAAATAAAAAAGAAGCTAGGTAGATAATGTGCAGCAATCAAAAATTATGTTTACCATCTCCTTGACACTGAAATTAGGAAACAGCCTTTTCACGACAATAACTGTAAAAGGCAACAGTTTGTCTCACTTTGTATCTGGGAGCATCTGTCTGGATTAATGTTATGTACATTGATTTTATTATGTAAGTTTTGATAATGAAACTGCCTGTTATGTTGGACATTGCACCTAAAGCGTTTTATTTGGGGATGGTAATAACATTTATTTTTGTCATTTTTGTGAAACTACATCTGGCTGCATGCCATGTTAAATTAAGACAGCAAAAAGTTGTGTGCCAGAACATACGGGCAGAAGTCTATTTGTATACATATATTTAGAGTTCTGTCTGTTGTGGGCAAAAAACAAACCAACTCCATTATAGGCAAATAAAATCCTCATGTTGTTTCAAACCTGTTTAGTTCATCTGCGCAACAAATAATATATGTATTACAATGAAAATCCAATGTTGTTTAACATTCTTGATTGCATTCTTCAAAATAACATATTTTGCTGAAAACAAATTTAAACGGTGAGAGTGTCTCAAATGGTTTGCAGTAATAATTGCACAATGACGAACAATAGAACAGAAACAGCCTTTAATAATCACCAAACTCTGAACACGGGGAAAAATACATAAATAACAACCACGTAAAACATTGATGACACTGAACAATAAACAGAGGAAACTAAGGGCTTAAATACACACAGAGTAATCAACGGAACTAAGAAAAGATTTAAACTATGGAAACTAATTAGAAAACAGAACTCAGGCAAACCAGAACAGGGAACAGAATGAAAACGAAACCAAAACAGAATGAGGCTGTTACAGAGAGAGAGTAAAAGAAGAAAGTTTCATGTTTGGTGAATTCTTCTGCAGGTTCAGCTTTCTCTGACAGTAGAATGTGGTATGTATCAATTTTCCAGTTTTTATTGAAAACACCGTTCCGAAATTCTAATTTGTGAGATTTAATAAAGTACTGTTAGTATGTAACACATTAAATTAAATGTAACAATTTTGAAGGAGACTGAAATAGTATTTTCTAATATTCTTTGCTTTATTTTCAACTTAAATTATTAAACATTTTTACAGTGTATGTGTTATGTCCAATTTTAATGTATTTTGGCTTTTCAGTGTTTTTTGGGTTGTTTAAAAAAAAAAAAAAAAAGATTATACAATATCAACACACTTCATCTCCGTCTACTCCAGGGCTGCTATAGCCAACCATGATGGACGATACTTGAGCAAGATACACTAGAATTCATAAATCTTTTTTCTATGATGAAGTGTAACTTCTCCACTCATTCCCCCTTCCCCCTCTTAAGAACACGAAGGCTTTGTGTCTGTTTTATGGAGGATGTATTTCTCCACCGAAAACTTTCCTGATCTCCTCCCAGAAAGTTGCATGTCATTGATCTTTTTTGGGAGTTCAAAGAGGCTTTTAAATAAGTTATTGACTTTGCACATTCCGTTAAGGTTGGCGACGAGAAAAATGCCACAGGTTTTTGCAATCCAATTCTAGCTTTAAAGTCGAAATAATCAAAACAGATAACGCCACTTCTAAACACACATCTCAACCACAACATTCTCTGGGCTTCAGGCGTTAGAACACCACATCCTAACATAAAAGGCCATGAATTATGTATTGAAACTAAGTATATTTACTATAACGGTCTGGAATTACGGTGAGCTCTAACGTTTTGCTAAGAACAGGGTGGCTTTCAATAATTTATCTGATAGCATGGTGAGTTGACATAAAGTAGCTGGAGTGTTGCGGAGGTGTCTAATGTGGACACGCTTTTATGCATTATCTGACAGCCAACAAACACTGGCCTCTGTGCTCCAAAGACTTTATTCTTTGAATGGAGCTGGTTCAGAATGCATTAGTAATCTAAGCATTACAGGAATAAGAAAAAGAATGATGTCGGTCTCAGTGCCTGCTATGTGTAATGTCAGACTTTTCAAATTGTTTCCTTAGGTTTCATCTAATTTTATATATCCATGTCACCATCTTTCTTGTACTGAGTCAAAGCAGCATGAGGATTTTGCTTTTGCTCTTGCAAGCCTTGTAAAAGAACATAAAAAAGTAGATTCTTCATGAAATGTTTCATCCTAGAGAGATGGAGCCCAGCATAAAAAGTAGAGTGGTAATATTTTCTATGTGTCCAACAGTCCATGCACTTCCATGATGGGATTATATATTTTTAGTACAAGTTTATTCCATCCAGGGGTTAATTTAACAGCCTGGAAGTATACGTGAAATGTTGTCAAGCACCTTCTTCATACCATGGCAGGAGAAACGACTGTAATTTATCCAATTTTCTTCTGCTGTCTATCGGGTCTGTTTATTCTATTAGTAATTTTTGGAGTGGAGTTGGTTGAGGCTCTCAGTCAACACAAATGTTACCATTAGCTAACCATTTACTATCTTACAGACAATAAAAAAAAAAAAAAATCAAAGTTTTTATGATGTGCTTGTGAAGTATAACAAGATGATCAGTTAGGCTACTTATATTTTGATGATGTAACATACTAATTTGGGATTTTGCTTTTGTGCTTACTGAAACTGTTTGTAAATGCTGTTGGAATAATGTATCAAGCTTCGCATTCGGGTCCTCATCACGCTGTGAGGGTTTATTTTTCGATAACAGCCAGCTGGATGTACATTATATTTCTTATTACACAGCTACTTGCCACATAAGTTTGTAATTAGATATGAAATATTGAAAACAGTTCATAGCAAGCAGCTTTGAGCTTAGACGAACAAACAAGTTCAAACAAGACAGACATTGAAGGGATATCGTATCACTTAAAGCTATAGTAGGTAATCCTGTTCAGAAACACTTTTTTTTTATACTGGGTGAAATGGTCCTTCCATTCTGAGAGTAGTCAATACATTATGTGTTCAGAAAAAGGAATGAAAACAATCAGACCTCTGTAGCAGCTGCAGGACAGTAAAAACTCTGACCAATCACTGCCATTCGGTGCGAATGTAAAGAACCAATCAGATGCCTTCAGAGCCAGGAGGAGTGTCTTAGCAGTGTCAATCAAGTTCGCGTACGCGCTGATCGCCCCTCTCTTGCACAGCGCGTACCGTCATTCAAAATCAAGATTGCCGGTGTGCCGAGCAGCTGTGCTAATGGCGGACAAACAACCAAAACTGCCAATTTCTCGAGTGGAACCTGCTCATACAACAAAGACAGGTAAACGGAAAAAGACCAATGACGATAAACAAGCCCGTCGGAGCACATTGACTCAGTGTTAAAACTCTAGCCGCATAACATACAGATAAAATGTCACGCACTGTGCAAAGCAACAATTGAAACCTGCTAACCTTATATCTAGCGACCTTATCCGTCGTCATCGGTGACCCTGCATGTTTACTAGCCTGCGCGTTCACGGCAGGCTCCGCTGTGGGGGGAACTTTACATAACAAAATACATGTTTAACAGCTAGTAGGCCTAACGTTATATGTTATGAATCTTACACGAAATTCATCTTCATCACAGTGCAACTAATAGAAATGGAAAAACGTGTATCAATGCAACCTGTTTTTAGCTTTGCCTTATAGTTATAACTAGCTCGTTAGCGAATCAAAAAATATATATTTTAAACTTTACCAATATTGATATGATAGCTTGATAGTGAGTAGGCTACTAAAATACATCTGATTTGTTTATATTCATAATGATAAAGTTAGATTTTTTTATTACATGTGATTCTGACATGATGCTACATGCACTGTACTTTTGCGCTGTCTTTAAAACAGTCGTTAGAGGTCTACATACACTCGATTTTTATACTTTCTTTTTCAGAATACTTACATTTTAATTATGTATTGATATATACATAAAGTTTAAACAAATTTGAAAAATAAGTTTTTTAGACCATTCTTACCTACCCCAGCTTTAATGCACAGATTTTCACCACATACTGTAAATATTGACTGGAACATGAAATATTGATTTGAGAAGAAAACGTTTTTAAAATCGTACCTGTTTATTATAATCTTATAATCCATTACAGTGTACAAAACAATAATTTATAGTAGGGGTGGGCGATATACTGGTAGATACGATTAACCGGTAGAAATTTGTTAACCGGTAGAGATTCTGGACTATCGTCTCTATCGCGGTTACGCTCACGTGACGTACCCATGCTGCTCCGTCATGAAAGCTTATCATTTGAATGTATATTAAGCCTTTACATCATTCAAGTACAATAAGCAGTGAAAGAAGACTATTTTCAGTATATGTTTGTGCTGTCTAAGAAACTCTTCTGAGCACTGTGAGAGATGCGCGCAAATAAAGCCGCTGCTCATACAGCACGTGAGTCTTGAACTTAGTTGTTTTTGGCGCCTTATTTGGCTTGAACGGTCAAATACACACTCGTATGTGTCAAAATGCCCGTCTTTGCGAGTATCCTTGTAAACAAAGTCGTTTATATCTTAAATGAACGCAAACATTTGAGAAAGAGAGCGCAAGTGAATCAGTATGCTCTATTAAATCAGTGCATTCGGTGTTAAAGTGACAGCAGCATAATAATCATGCTGCTGATTGTGCCATTTAATTCTAATCAGACAATCCCATTGCTCTTGACTGAATCCCTTTTGTAACTTTAATAACAACTAGATGCGAAAGTTCGTCGAGACAAACTTTAAGTTGGCTTGATAAAGTCGGACCAGAAAGTTTGAAGAAGTTTGAAGTTTAAATTAGTTTGAAGTTTAAATTAGTTTGAAGTAGTTTGAAGTTTAAAGTAGTTTGAAGTTTAAAGTAGTTTGAAGTTTAAAGTATTTAAAAGTAGTTTAAAGTATTTTGAGTGGTTGGTTAGTTGTCACAGATGGTTACTATGGAGTTTTTATAGAGTTCTTAGCATGATCTTGGCATTATTTAACACAAAGAAAGAAAGAAAGATAGGTTAGAAAGATAAAAAGGTTAGAAAGAAAGATTAGTTAGAAAGAAAGAAAGAAAGAAAGAAAGAAAGAAAGAAAGAAAGAAAGAAAGATTAGTTAGAAAGAAAGAAAGAAAGAAAGAAAGAAAGAAAGAAAGAAAGAAAGAAAGAAAGAAAGAAAAAGAGTAGTTAGAAAGAAAGAAAGAGATAAAGATTAGTTAGAAAGAATGAAGGAAAGATTAGTTAGTTAGAAAGAAAGTTAGAAAGAAAGAAAGAAAGAAAGAAAGAAAGAAAGAAAGAAAGAAAGAAAGAAAGAAAGAAAGAAAAAGAGTAGTTAGAAAGAAAGAAAGAAAGAAAGAAAGAAAGAAAAAGAGTAGTTAGAAAGAAAGAAAGAAAGAAAGAAAGAAAGAAAGAAAGAAAGAAAGAAAGAAAGAAAAAAAGAAAAAGAAAGAAAGAAAGAAAGAAAAAAAGAAAAAGAAAGAAAGAAAGAGAAAGATTAGTTAGAAAGAATGAAGGAAAGATTAGTAAGAAAGAAAGAAAGATAGGTTAGAAAGATAAAAAGGTTAGAAAGAAAGAAAGAAAGAACAAAAGAAAGAAAGATGGATTAGTTAGAAAGAAAGATAGATTAATTAGAAAGAAAGAAAGATGGATAAGTTAGAAAGAAAGAAAGAAAGAAAGAAAGAAAGAAAGAGAAAGAAAAAGAGTAGTAAGAAAGAAAGAAAGAAAGAAAGATCAGTTAGAAAAGAATGAAGGAAAGATTAGTTAGAAAGAAAGAAAGAAAGAAAGATAGGTTAGAAAGATAAAAAGGTTAGAAAGAAAGATTAGTTAGAAAGAAAGAAAGAAAGAAAGAAAGAAAGAAAGAAAGAAAGAAAGAAAGAAAGAAAGAAAGAGAGTAGTTAGAAAGAAAGAAAGAAAGAAAGAAAGAAAGAAAGAAAGAAAGAAAGATAGATTAGTTAGAAAGAATGAAGGAAATATTAGTTAGTTAGAAAGAAAGAAGGAAATATTAGTTAGTTAGAAAGAAAGAAAGAAAGAAAGAAAGAAAGAAAGAAAGAAAGAAAGAAAGAAAGAAAGAAAGAAAGATGGATTAGTTAGAGAGAAAGATAGATTAATTAGAGAGAAAGAAAGATGAATAAGTTAGAAAGAAAGATAGATAGATTAGAAAGAAAGAAAGAAAGAAAGAAAGATGGATTAGTTAGAAAGAAAGATAGATTAATTAGAAAGAAAGATGGATAAGTTAGAAAGAAAGATGGATTAGTTAAAAAGAGATAGATAGATAGTTTAAAGTTTAAAGTAGTTTGAAGTAGATAGATGGATGAGTTTATTTGTTTAAATGAGTCTCAATGGCTCATATAGTATATAGAACGGCAGTTTGGTTTAGTCTTCAAGGTGTTTAGATTTAAATTTTTGTCGGTTTGAATTTTTTAGAACTCCCCAATGTAAGTCAATGGGAGTTTTTGAATGAGTTTTTTCGAGTTTTGATCGTCATTTTTAGGAAAACCGTAAGTCCGATCAGTCTGAAAATAGATAGCACACTTAGTCAGAAAAGTTTGAGTGTCTGAGCCGAGTTTGGAGTATGTAGAGTTAAAGCTCTAGGAGGAGTTACATATAGAATTTTTTAGTCTCAGAAGAATAATAATAACTAGATGCGAAAGTTCGTCGAGACAAACTTTAAGTTGGCTTGAGAAAGTTTGGACCGGAAAGTTTTTTGCTAGGCGGTTGTTAGGATGTTATGGGTGGTCGCTATGGTGTTGCTAGGCGGTTGCTAAGGTATTCTGGGTGGTTGCTAGGCGGTTGCTAGGGTATTTTGGGTGGTTGCTAGGGTGTTTTGGGTGGTTGCTAGGGTGTTTTGGGTGGTTGCTAGGCGGTTGCCAGGGTCTTTTGTGTGGTTGCTAGGCGGTTGCTAGGGTGTTCTGGGTGGTTGCTAGGATATTTTGGGTGGTTGCTAGGGTCTTTTGGGTGGTTGCTAGGGTATTTTGGGTGGTTGCTAGGCGGTTGCTAGGGTGTTTTGGGTGGTTGCTAGGCGGTTTTGGGTGGTTGCTAGGCGGTTGCTAGGGTATTTTGGGTGGTTGCTAGGGTGTTCTGGGTGGTTGCTAGGCAGTTGCTAGGGTGTTATGGGTGGTTGCTATGGTGTTGCTAGGCGTTGCTAAGGTATTCTGGGTGGTTGCTAGGTGGTGGCCAGGGTGTTCTGGGTGGTTGCTAGGCTGTTTTGGGTGGTTGCTAGGGTATTCTGGGTGGTTGCTAGGGTCTTTTGGGTGGTTGCTAGGGTCTTTTGGGTGGTTGCTAGGCGGTTGCTAGGGTCTTTTGGGTCGTTGCTACGGTGTTCTGGGTGGTTGCTAGGGTCTTTTGGGTGGTTGCTAGGCGGTTGCTAGGGTGTTCTGGGGGGTTGCTATGGTATTCAGGGCGGTTGATATGGTGTTACTAGGTGGTTGGTAGTTATCACAGATGGTTACTATGGAGTTTTTATAGAGTTCTTAGCATGATCTTGGCATGATTTAACACTTAACTAATCGCTATTAGCATGTAGCTATTCACTGCTAGCATATGTAGCATGTTGGAAGTGCTGTTTGCTAGCATGAGTCAAAAGAGCCAAACCTCATCTCTATACGATGTTCTGATACAGAGATATAGGTCTTGCAAAACGGTTGCTAGGGTACTCAAGTTTGGTTGCTATGGAGTTGCTTGGGAGCTGGGAGCTTTAAACTTAAGAAGTTTAAATTGGTTTGAAGTTTAAAGTAGTTTAAAGTAGTTTGAAGTTTATGATAGATATATAAATAAGTTAGATAGATACAAACACACACACACACACACACACACACACACACACACACACACACTCACACAGACTACCTCGCTCACACACTCACTCAGACACACACACACACACACACACTCAGAGTTTATGAGTTTAGAGTTTATAAGTGTACAAGTTTTTGAGTTTAGAGTTTATAAGTTTAAATGAGTTTAGAGTTCAGAATTTATTAATTTATGAGTTTAAGAGTTCATAAGTCTATGAATTCATGAGTTTATTAGTTAATTAGTTATTAAATTTAAGTTAATTAGTTTATAAGTGTATGAGATTAGAGTTTATTAGTTTAAATGAGTTTCATTGGCTAATATATATAGAATGGCAGTTTGAATTAGTTTTCAAGGGATTTAGATTTAAATTTTTGTCGGTTGGTGAGTTTGAATTTTTTTAGAACTCCCCATTGTAAGTCAATGGGAGTTTTTCCGAGTTTTGATCGTCATTTTTAGGAAAACCGTAAGTCCGATCAGTCTGAAAATAGATAGCACACTTAGTCAGAAAAGTTTGAGTGTCTGAGCCGAGTTTGGAGTATGTAGAGTTAAAGCTCTAGGACGAGTTTCATATAGAAATTTTAGTCTCAGAATAATAATAATAACTAGATTAAAAAGTTCGTTGAGACAAACTTTAAGTTGGCTTGAGAAAGTTTGGACCGGAAAGTTTGAAGTTTAAAGTAGTTTGAAGATTAAAGTAGTTAGAAGTTTAATTTAGTTTAAAGTTTAAAGAAGTTTGAAGTTTAATTTAGTTTAAAGTTTAAAGAAGTTTGAAGTTTAAAGTAGTTTAAATTTTAAATTAGTCTAAAGTTTAAATCAGTTTGAAGTTTAAAGTAGTTTAAAGTTTAAAGAAGTTTGAAGTTTAAAGTAGTTTAAATTTTAAATTAGTCTAAAGTTTAAATCAGTTTGAAGTTTAAAGTAGTTTAAAGTTTAAAGTAGTTTACAGTTAAAAAGTTGTTGGGGGTTTTCTAGTGGGTTGCTAGGGTGTTCTGGGTGGTTGCTATGGTGTTGCTAGGCGGTTGCTAGGGTATTCTGGGTGGTTGCTAAGCGGTTGCTAGGGTCTTCTGGGTGGTTGCTATGGTTTGCTAGGTGGTTGCTAGGGTATTCTGGGTGGTTGCTAGGGTGTTCTCGGTGGTTGCTAGGCGGTTGTTAGGGTGTTCTGGGTGGTTGCTATGGTGTTGCTAGGTGGTTGCTAGGGTATTCTGGGTGGTTGCTAGGCGGTTGCTAGGGTGTTCTGGGTGGTTGCTAGGCGGTTGCTAGGGTGTTCTGGGTGGTTGCTATGATGTTGCTAGGCGGTTGCTAGGGTGTTTTGGTGGTTGCTATGGTGTTGCTAGGCGGTTGCTAGGGTATTCTGGGTGGTTGCTAGGATGTTGCTAGGGTGTTTTGGTGGTTGCTAGGATGTTGCTAGGCGGTTGCTAGGTTGTTCTGGGTGGTTGCTATGCTGTTGCTAGGCGGTTGCTAGGGTGTTTTGGTGGTCGCTATGGTGTTGCTAGGCAGTTGCTAGGGTGTTCTGGGTGGTTGCTATGATGTTGCTAGGGTGTTTTGGTGGTTGCTATGGTGTTGCTAGGGTATTCTGGGTGGTCGCTATGATGTTGCTAGGTGGTTGCTAGGGTGTTTTGGTGGTTGCTATGGTGTTGCTAGGGTATTCTGGGTGGTCGCTATGATGTTGCTAGGTGGTTGCTAGGGTGTTTTGGTGGTTGCTATGGTGTTGCTAGGGTATTCTGGGTGGTTACTAGGTGGTTGCTAGGGTGTTCTGGGCGGTTGATATGGTGTTACTAGGTGGTTGGTAGTTGTCACAGATGGTTACTATGGAGTTTTTATAGAGTTCTTACTTAACTAATCGCTATTAGCATGTAGCTATTCACTGCTAGCATGTGTAGCATGTTGGAAGTGCTGTTTGCTAGCATGAGTCAAAAGAGCCAAACCTCATCTCTATACGATGTTCTGATACAGAGATATAGGTCTTGCAAAACGGTTGCTAGGGTACTCAAGTTTGGTTGCTATGGAGTTGCTTGGGAGCTGGGAGCTTTAAACTTAAGAAGTTTAAATTGGTTTGAAGTTTAAAGTAGTTTAAAGTAGTTTGAAGTTTATGATAGATATATAAATAAGTTAGATAGATACAAACAAACACACACACACACACACACACACACACACACACACACACACTCACACAGACTACCTCGCTCACACACTCACTCAGACACACACACACACACACACACTCAGAGTTTATGAGTTTAGAGTTTATAAGTGTACAAGTTTTTGAGTTTAGAGTTTATAAGTTTAAATGAGTTTAGAGTTCAGAATTTATTAATTTATGAGTTTAAGAGTTCATAAGTCTATGAATTCATGAGTTTATTAGTTAATTAGTTATTAAATTTAAGTTAATTAGTTTATAAGTGTATGAGATTAGAGTTTATTAGTTTAAATGAGTTTCATTGGCTAATATATATAGAATGGCAGTTTGAATTAGTTTTCAAGGGATTTAGATTTAAATTTTTGTCGGTTGGTGAGTTTGAATTTTTTTAGAATGCCCAATGTTAAGTCAATGGGAGTTTTTCCGAGTTTTGATCGTCATTTTTAGGAAAACCGTAAGTCCGATCAGTCTGAAAATAGATAGCACACTTAGTCAGAAAAGTTTGAGTGTCTGAGCCGAGTTTGGAGTACGTAGAGTTAAAGCTCTAGGACGAGTTTCATATAGAAATTTTAGTCTCAGAATAATAATAATAATAATAATAATAATAAGTTTAAATAGGATTTCAATATGTTGGCTCTCTCAAGCCAACTTAACTAGATGCGAAAGTTCGTCGAGACAAACTTTAAGTTGGCTTGATAAAGTCGGACCAGAAAGTTTGAAGAAGTTTGAAGTTTAAATTAGTTTGAAGTTTAAATTAGTTTGAAGTAGTTTGAAGTTTAAAGTAGTTTGAAGTTTAAAGTATTTAAAAGTAGTTTAAAGTATTTTGAGTGGTTGGTTAGTTGTCACAGATGGTTACTATGGAGTTTTTATAGAGTTCTTAGCATGATCTTGGCATTATTTAACACAAAGAAAGAAAGAAAGATAGGTTAGAAAGATAAAAAGGTTAGAAAGAAAGATTAGTTCGAAAGAAAGAAAGAAAGAAAGAAAGAAAGAAAGAAAAAGAGTAGTAAGAAAGAAAGAAAGAAAGAAAGAAAGAAAGAAAGAAAGAAAGAAAGAAAGAAAAAGATTAGTTAGAAAGAATGAAGGAAAGATTAGTTAGTTAGAAAGAAAGAAAGATAGGTTAGAAAGATAAAAAGGTTAGAAAGAAAGATTAGTTAGAAAGAAAGAAAGAAAGAAAGAAAGAAAGAAAGAAAGAAAGAAAGAAAAAGAGTAGTTAGAAAGAAAGAAAGAGAGAAAGATTAGTTAGAAAGAATGAAGGAAAGATTAGTTAGTTAGAAAGAAAGTTAGAAAGAAAGAAAGAAAGAAAGAAAGAGAAAGAAAGAAAGAAAAAGAGTAGTTAGAAAGAAAGAAAGAAAGAAAGAAAGAAAGAAAGAAAGAAAGAAAGAAAGAAAGAAAGAGAAAGATTAGTTAGAAAGAATGAAGGAAAGATTAGTAAGAAAGAAAGAAAGATAGGTTAGAAAGATAAAAAGGTTAGAAAGAAAGAAAGAAAGAAAGAAAGAAAGAACAAAAGAAAGAAAGATGGATTAGTTAGAAAGAAAGATAGATTAATTAGAAAGAAAGAAAGATGGATAAGTTAGAAAGAAAGAAAGAAAGAAAGAAAGAAAGAAAGAAAGAAAGAGAAAGAAAAAGAGTAGTAAGAAAGAAAGAAAGAAAGAAAGATCAGTTAGAAAAGAATGAAGGAAAGATTAGTTAGAAAGAAAGAAAGAAAGATAGGTTAGAAAGATAAAAAGGTTAGAAAGAAAGATTAGTTAGAAAGAAAGAAAGAAAGAAAGAAAGAAAGAAAGAGAGTAGTTAGAAAGAAAGAAAGAAAGAAAGAAAGAAAGAAAGAAAGAAAGATAGATTAGTTAGAAAGAATGAAGGAAATATTAGTTAGTTAGAAAGAAAGAAAGAAAGAAAGAAAGAAAGAAAGAAAGAAAGATGGATTAGTTAGAGAGAAAGATAGATTAATTAGAGAGAAAGAAAGATGAATAAGTTAGAAAGAAAGATAGATAGATTAGAAAGAAAGAAAGATGGATTAGTTAGAAAGAAAGATAGATTAATTAGAAAGAAAGATGGATAAGTTAGAAAGAAAGATGGATTAGTTAAAAAGAGATAGATAGATAGTTTAAAGTTTAAAGTAGTTTGAAGTAGATAGATGGATGAGTTTATTTGTTTAAATGAGTCTCAATGGCTCATATAGTATATAGAACGGCAGTTTGGTTTAGTCTTCAAGGTGTTTAGATTTAAATTTTTGTCGGTTTGAATTTTTTAGAACTCCCCAATGTAAGTCAATGGGAGTTTTTGAATGAGTTTTTTCGAGTTTTGATCGTCATTTTTAGGAAAACCGTAAGTCCGATCAGTCTGAAAATAGATAGCACACTTAGTCAGAAAAGTTTGAGTGTCTGAGCCGAGTTTGGAGTATGTAGAGTTAAAGCTCTAGGAGGAGTTACATATAGAAATTTTTAGTCTCAGAAGAATAATAAGTTTAAGTACAATATCAGTAAGTTGGCTTTCTCAAGCCAACTTAACTAGATGCGAAAGTTCGTCGAGACAAACTTTAAGTTGGCTTGAGAAAGTTTGGACCGGAAAGTTTTTTGCTAGGCGGTTGTTAGGATGTTATGGGTGGTCGCTATGGTGTTGCTAGGTGGTTGCTAAGGTATTCTGGGTGGTTGCTAGGCGGTTGCTAGGGTGTTTTGGGTGGTTGCTAGGCGGTTGCTAGGGTCTTTTGTGTGGTTGCTAGGCGGTTGCTAGGTGGTTGCTAGGGTGTTATGGGTGGTCGCTATGGTGTTGCTAGGTGGTTGCTAAGGTATTCTGGGTGGTTGCTAGGCGGTTGCTAGGGTGTTTTGGGTGGTTGCTAGGGTCTTTTGTGTGGTTGCTAGGCGGTTGCTAGGGTGTTATGGGTGGTCGCTATGGTGTTGCTAGGTGGTTGCTAAGGTATTCTGGGCGGTTGCTAGGTGGTTACTAGGGTGTTATGGGTGGTCGCTATGGTGTTGCTAGGTGGTTGCTAAGGTATTCTGGGTGGTTGCTAGGCGGTTGCTAGGGTATTCTGGGTGGTTGCTAGGCGGTTGCTAGGGTGTTTCGGGTGGTTGCTAGGGTCTTTTGTGTGGTTGCTAGGCGGTTGCTAGGTGGTTGCTAGGGTGTTCTGGGTGGTTGCTAGGATATTTTTGGTGGTTGCTAGGGTCTTTTGGGTGGTTGCTAGGCGGTTGCTAGGGTCTTTTGGGTGGTTGCTAGGCGGTTGCTAGGGTGTTTTGGGTGGTTGCTAGGGTCTTTTGGGTGGTTGCTAGGCGGTTGCTAGGGTTTTTTGGGTGGTTACTAGGGTGTTCTGGGTGGTTGCTAGGCAGTTGCTAGGGTGTTATGAGTGGTTGCTAGGGTGTTTTGGGTGGTTGCTAAGATATTTTGGGTGGTTGCTAGGGTCTTTTGGGTGGTTGCTAGGCGGTTGCTAGGGTATTTTGGGTGGTTGCTAGGGTGTTCTGGGTGGTTGCTAGGGTGGTCTGGGTGGTTCCTAGGCGGTTGCTAGGGTATTTTGGGTGGTTGCTAGAGTGTTCTGGGTGGTTGTTAGGCAGTTGCTACGGTGTTCTGAGTGGTTGCTATGGTGTTGCTAGGGTGTCCTAAGGTATTTTGGGTGGTTGCTAGGGTGTTCTGGGTGGTTGTTAGGCAGTTGCTAGGGTGTTCTGAGTGGTTGCTATGGTGTTGCTAGGGTGTCCTAAGCTATTTTGGGTGGTTGCTAGGGTGTTCTGAGTGGTTGCTATGGTGTTGCTATGGTGTTCTAAGGTATTTTGGGTGGTTGCTAGGGTGTTCTGGGTGGTTGCTATGGTGTTGCTAGGGTGTTCTAAGGTATTTTTGGTGGTTGCTAGGGTGTTCTGGGTGGTTGTTAGGCAGTTGCTAGGGTGTTCTGAGTGGTTGCTATGGTGTTGCTAGGGTGTTCTAAGGTATTTTGGGTGGTTGCTAGGGTGTTCTGAGTGGTTCCTATGGTGTTGCTAGGGTGTTCTAAGGTATTTTTGGTGGTTGCTAGGGTGTTCTGGGTGGTTGCTAGGCGGTTGCTAGGGTGTTCTGGGTGGTTGCTATGGTATTCAGGGCGGTTGATATGGTGTTACTAGGTGGTTGGTAGTTGTCACAGATGGTTACTATGGATTTTTTATAGAGTTCTTAGCATGATCTTGGCATGATTCAACACTTAACTAATTGCTATTAGCATGTAGCTATTCACTGCTAGCATGTGTAGCATGTTGGAAGTGCTGTTTGCTAGCATGAGTCAAAAGAGCCAAAACTCATCTCTATACGATGTTCTGATACAGAGATATAGGTCTTGCAAAACGGTTGCTAGGGTACTCAAGTTTGGTTGCTATGGAGTTGCTTGGGAGCTGGGAGCTTTAAACTTAAGAAGTTTAAATTGGTTTGAAGTTTAAAGTAGTTTAAAGTAGTTTGAAGTTTATGATAGATATATAAATAAGTTAGATAGATACAAACAAACACACACACACACACACACACACACACACACACACACACACTCACACAGACTACCTCGCTCACACACTCACTCAGACACACACACACACACACACACTCAGAGTTTATGAGTTTAGAGTTTATAAGTGTACAAGTTTTTGAGTTTAGAGTTTATAAGTTTAAATGAGTTTAGAGTTCAGAATTTATTAATTTATGAGTTTAAGAGTTCATAAGTCTATGAATTCATGAGTTTATTAGTTAATTAGTTATTAAATTTAAGTTAATTAGTTTATAAGTGTATGAGATTAGAGTTTATTAGTTTAAATGAGTTTCATTGGCTAATATATATAGAATGGCAGTTTGAATTAGTTTTCAAGGGATTTAGATTTAAATTTTTGTCGGTTGGTGAGTTTGAATTTTTTTAGAACTCCCCATTGTAAGTCAATGGGAGTTTTTCCGAGTTTTGATCGTCATTTTTAGGAAAACCGTAAGTCCGATCAGTCTGAAAATAGATAGCACACTTAGTCAGAAAAGTTTGAGTGTCTGAGCCGAGTTTGGAGTATGTAGAGTTAAAGCTCTAGGACGAGTTTCATATAGAAATTTTAGTCTCAGAATAATAATAATAACTAGATTAAAAAGTTCGTTGAGACAAACTTTAAGTTGGCTTGAGAAAGTTTGGACCGGAAAGTTTGAAGTTTAAAGTAGTTTGAAGATTAAAGTAGTTAGAAGTTTAATTTAGTTTAAAGTTTAAAGAAGTTTGAAGTTTAATTTAGTTTAAAGTTTAAAGAAGTTTGAAGTTTAAAGTAGTTTAAATTTTAAATTAGTCTAAAGTTTAAATCAGTTTGAAGTTTAAAGTAGTTTAAAGTTTAAAGAAGTTTGAAGTTTAAAGTAGTTTAAATTTTAAATTAGTCTAAAGTTTAAATCAGTTTGAAGTTTAAAGTAGTTTAAAGTTTAAAGTAGTTTACAGTTAAAAAGTTGTTGGGGGTTTTCTAGTGGGTTGCTAGGGTGTTCTGGGTGGTTGCTATGGTGTTGCTAGGCGGTTGCTAGGGTATTCTGGGTGGTTGCTAAGCGGTTGCTAGGGTCTTCTGGGTGGTTGCTATGGTTTGCTAGGTGGTTGCTAGGGTATTCTGGGTGGTTGCTAGGGTGTTCTCGGTGGTTGCTAGGCGGTTGTTAGGGTGTTCTGGGTGGTTGCTATGGTGTTGCTAGGTGGTTGCTAGGGTATTCTGGGTGGTTGCTAGGCGGTTGCTAGGGTGTTCTGGGTGGTTGCTAGGCGGTTGCTAGGGTGTTCTGGGTGGTTGCTATGATGTTGCTAGGCGGTTGCTAGGGTGTTTTGGTGGTTGCTATGGTGTTGCTAGGCGGTTGCTAGGGTATTCTGGGTGGTTGCTAGGATGTTGCTAGGGTGTTTTGGTGGTTGCTAGGATGTTGCTAGGCGGTTGCTAGGTTGTTCTGGGTGGTTGCTATGCTGTTGCTAGGCGGTTGCTAGGGTGTTTTGGTGGTCGCTATGGTGTTGCTAGGCAGTTGCTAGGGTGTTCTGGGTGGTTGCTATGATGTTGCTAGGGTGTTTTGGTGGTTGCTATGGTGTTGCTAGGGTATTCTGGGTGGTCGCTATGATGTTGCTAGGTGGTTGCTAGGGTGTTTTGGTGGTTGCTATGGTGTTGCTAGGGTATTCTGGGTGGTCGCTATGATGTTGCTAGGTGGTTGCTAGGGTGTTTTGGTGGTTGCTATGGTGTTGCTAGGGTATTCTGGGTGGTTACTAGGTGGTTGCTAGGGTGTTCTGGGCGGTTGATATGGTGTTACTAGGTGGTTGGTAGTTGTCACAGATGGTTACTATGGAGTTTTTATAGAGTTCTTACTTAACTAATCGCTATTAGCATGTAGCTATTCACTGCTAGCATGTGTAGCATGTTGGAAGTGCTGTTTGCTAGCATGAGTCAAAAGAGCCAAACCTCATCTCTATACGATGTTCTGATACAGAGATATAGGTCTTGCAAAACGGTTGCTAGGGTACTCAAGTTTGGTTGCTATGGAGTTGCTTGGGAGCTGGGAGCTTTAAACTTAAGAAGTTTAAATTGGTTTGAAGTTTAAAGTAGTTTAAAGTAGTTTGAAGTTTATGATAGATATATAAATAAGTTAGATAGATACAAACAAACACACACACACACACACACACACACACACACACACACACACTCACACAGACTACCTCGCTCACACACTCACTCAGACACACACACACACACACACACTCAGAGTTTATGAGTTTAGAGTTTATAAGTGTACAAGTTTTTGAGTTTAGAGTTTATAAGTTTAAATGAGTTTAGAGTTCAGAATTTATTAATTTATGAGTTTAAGAGTTCATAAGTCTATGAATTCATGAGTTTATTAGTTAATTAGTTATTAAATTTAAGTTAATTAGTTTATAAGTGTATGAGATTAGAGTTTATTAGTTTAAATGAGTTTCATTGGCTAATATATATAGAATGGCAGTTTGAATTAGTTTTCAAGGGATTTAGATTTAAATTTTTGTCGGTTGGTGAGTTTGAATTTTTTTAGAATGCCCAATGTTAAGTCAATGGGAGTTTTTCCGAGTTTTGATCGTCATTTTTAGGAAAACCGTAAGTCCGATCAGTCTGAAAATAGATAGCACACTTAGTCAGAAAAGTTTGAGTGTCTGAGCCGAGTTTGGAGTACGTAGAGTTAAAGCTCTAGGACGAGTTTCATATAGAAATTTTAGTCTCAGAATAATAATAATAATAATAATAATAATAAGTTTAAATAGGATTTCAATATGTTGGCTCTCTCAAGCCAACTTAACTAGATGCGAAAGTTCGTCGAGACAAACTTTAAGTTGGCTTGATAAAGTCGGACCAGAAAGTTTGAAGAAGTTTGAAGTTTAAATTAGTTTGAAGTTTAAATTAGTTTGAAGTAGTTTGAAGTTTAAAGTAGTTTGAAGTTTAAAGTATTTAAAAGTAGTTTAAAGTATTTTGAGTGGTTGGTTAGTTGTCACAGATGGTTACTATGGAGTTTTTATAGAGTTCTTAGCATGATCTTGGCATTATTTAACACAAAGAAAGAAAGAAAGATAGGTTAGAAAGATAAAAAGGTTAGAAAGAAAGATTAGTTCGAAAGAAAGAAAGAAAGAAAGAAAGAAAGAAAGAAAAAGAGTAGTAAGAAAGAAAGAAAGAAAGAAAGAAAGAAAGAAAGAAAGAAAGAAAGAAAGAAAAAGATTAGTTAGAAAGAATGAAGGAAAGATTAGTTAGTTAGAAAGAAAGAAAGATAGGTTAGAAAGATAAAAAGGTTAGAAAGAAAGATTAGTTAGAAAGAAAGAAAGAAAGAAAGAAAGAAAGAAAGAAAGAAAGAAAGAAAAAGAGTAGTTAGAAAGAAAGAAAGAGAGAAAGATTAGTTAGAAAGAATGAAGGAAAGATTAGTTAGTTAGAAAGAAAGTTAGAAAGAAAGAAAGAAAGAAAGAAAGAGAAAGAAAGAAAGAAAAAGAGTAGTTAGAAAGAAAGAAAGAAAGAAAGAAAGAAAGAAAGAAAGAAAGAAAGAAAGAAAGAAAGAAAGAGAAAGATTAGTTAGAAAGAATGAAGGAAAGATTAGTAAGAAAGAAAGAAAGATAGGTTAGAAAGATAAAAAGGTTAGAAAGAAAGAAAGAAAGAAAGAAAGAAAGAACAAAAGAAAGAAAGATGGATTAGTTAGAAAGAAAGATAGATTAATTAGAAAGAAAGAAAGATGGATAAGTTAGAAAGAAAGAAAGAAAGAAAGAAAGAAAGAAAGAAAGAAAGAGAAAGAAAAAGAGTAGTAAGAAAGAAAGAAAGAAAGAAAGATCAGTTAGAAAAGAATGAAGGAAAGATTAGTTAGAAAGAAAGAAAGAAAGATAGGTTAGAAAGATAAAAAGGTTAGAAAGAAAGATTAGTTAGAAAGAAAGAAAGAAAGAAAGAAAGAAAGAAAGAGAGTAGTTAGAAAGAAAGAAAGAAAGAAAGAAAGAAAGAAAGAAAGAAAGATAGATTAGTTAGAAAGAATGAAGGAAATATTAGTTAGTTAGAAAGAAAGAAAGAAAGAAAGAAAGAAAGAAAGAAAGATGGATTAGTTAGAGAGAAAGATAGATTAATTAGAGAGAAAGAAAGATGAATAAGTTAGAAAGAAAGATAGATAGATTAGAAAGAAAGAAAGATGGATTAGTTAGAAAGAAAGATAGATTAATTAGAAAGAAAGATGGATAAGTTAGAAAGAAAGATGGATTAGTTAAAAAGAGATAGATAGATAGTTTAAAGTTTAAAGTAGTTTGAAGTAGATAGATGGATGAGTTTATTTGTTTAAATGAGTCTCAATGGCTCATATAGTATATAGAACGGCAGTTTGGTTTAGTCTTCAAGGTGTTTAGATTTAAATTTTTGTCGGTTTGAATTTTTTAGAACTCCCCAATGTAAGTCAATGGGAGTTTTTGAATGAGTTTTTTCGAGTTTTGATCGTCATTTTTAGGAAAACCGTAAGTCCGATCAGTCTGAAAATAGATAGCACACTTAGTCAGAAAAGTTTGAGTGTCTGAGCCGAGTTTGGAGTATGTAGAGTTAAAGCTCTAGGAGGAGTTACATATAGAAATTTTTAGTCTCAGAAGAATAATAAGTTTAAGTACAATATCAGTAAGTTGGCTTTCTCAAGCCAACTTAACTAGATGCGAAAGTTCGTCGAGACAAACTTTAAGTTGGCTTGAGAAAGTTTGGACCGGAAAGTTTTTTGCTAGGCGGTTGTTAGGATGTTATGGGTGGTCGCTATGGTGTTGCTAGGTGGTTGCTAAGGTATTCTGGGTGGTTGCTAGGCGGTTGCTAGGGTGTTTTGGGTGGTTGCTAGGCGGTTGCTAGGGTCTTTTGTGTGGTTGCTAGGCGGTTGCTAGGTGGTTGCTAGGGTGTTATGGGTGGTCGCTATGGTGTTGCTAGGTGGTTGCTAAGGTATTCTGGGTGGTTGCTAGGCGGTTGCTAGGGTGTTTTGGGTGGTTGCTAGGGTCTTTTGTGTGGTTGCTAGGCGGTTGCTAGGGTGTTATGGGTGGTCGCTATGGTGTTGCTAGGTGGTTGCTAAGGTATTCTGGGCGGTTGCTAGGTGGTTACTAGGGTGTTATGGGTGGTCGCTATGGTGTTGCTAGGTGGTTGCTAAGGTATTCTGGGTGGTTGCTAGGCGGTTGCTAGGGTATTCTGGGTGGTTGCTAGGCGGTTGCTAGGGTGTTTCGGGTGGTTGCTAGGGTCTTTTGTGTGGTTGCTAGGCGGTTGCTAGGTGGTTGCTAGGGTGTTCTGGGTGGTTGCTAGGATATTTTTGGTGGTTGCTAGGGTCTTTTGGGTGGTTGCTAGGCGGTTGCTAGGGTCTTTTGGGTGGTTGCTAGGCGGTTGCTAGGGTGTTTTGGGTGGTTGCTAGGGTCTTTTGGGTGGTTGCTAGGCGGTTGCTAGGGTTTTTTGGGTGGTTACTAGGGTGTTCTGGGTGGTTGCTAGGCAGTTGCTAGGGTGTTATGAGTGGTTGCTAGGGTGTTTTGGGTGGTTGCTAAGATATTTTGGGTGGTTGCTAGGGTCTTTTGGGTGGTTGCTAGGCGGTTGCTAGGGTATTTTGGGTGGTTGCTAGGGTGTTCTGGGTGGTTGCTAGGGTGGTCTGGGTGGTTCCTAGGCGGTTGCTAGGGTATTTTGGGTGGTTGCTAGAGTGTTCTGGGTGGTTGTTAGGCAGTTGCTACGGTGTTCTGAGTGGTTGCTATGGTGTTGCTAGGGTGTCCTAAGGTATTTTGGGTGGTTGCTAGGGTGTTCTGGGTGGTTGTTAGGCAGTTGCTAGGGTGTTCTGAGTGGTTGCTATGGTGTTGCTAGGGTGTCCTAAGCTATTTTGGGTGGTTGCTAGGGTGTTCTGAGTGGTTGCTATGGTGTTGCTATGGTGTTCTAAGGTATTTTGGGTGGTTGCTAGGGTGTTCTGGGTGGTTGCTATGGTGTTGCTAGGGTGTTCTAAGGTATTTTTGGTGGTTGCTAGGGTGTTCTGGGTGGTTGTTAGGCAGTTGCTAGGGTGTTCTGAGTGGTTGCTATGGTGTTGCTAGGGTGTTCTAAGGTATTTTGGGTGGTTGCTAGGGTGTTCTGAGTGGTTCCTATGGTGTTGCTAGGGTGTTCTAAGGTATTTTTGGTGGTTGCTAGGGTGTTCTGGGTGGTTGCTAGGCGGTTGCTAGGGTGTTCTGGGTGGTTGCTATGGTATTCAGGGCGGTTGATATGGTGTTACTAGGTGGTTGGTAGTTGTCACAGATGGTTACTATGGATTTTTTATAGAGTTCTTAGCATGATCTTGGCATGATTCAACACTTAACTAATTGCTATTAGCATGTAGCTATTCACTGCTAGCATGTGTAGCATGTTGGAAGTGCTGTTTGCTAGCATGAGTCAAAAGAGCCAAAACTCATCTCTATACGATGTTCTGATACAGAGATATAGGTCTTGCAAAACGGTTGCTAGGGTACTCAAGTTTGGTTGCTATGGAGTTGGTTGGGAGCTGGAAGCATTAAACTAAAGAAGTTTAAAGTGGTTTGAAGTTTAAAGTAGTTTAAAGTAGTTTGAAGTTTATGATAGATATATAAATAAGTTAGATAGATACACACAAACACACACACACACACACACACACACACACACACACACACTCAGACTACCTCGCTCACACACTCACTCAGACACACACACACACTCAGAGTTTATGAGTTTAGAGTTTATAAGTGTACGAGTTTTTGAGTTTAGAGTTTATAAGTTTAAATGAGTTTAGAGTTCAGAGTTTATTAATTTATGAGTTTAAGAGTTCATAAGTCTATGAATTCATGAGTTTATTAGTTAATTAGCTATTAAATTTAAGTTAATTAGTTTATAAATGTATGAGATTAGAGTTTATTAGTTTAAATTAGTTTCATTGGCTAATATATATAGAACGGCAGTTTGGTTTAGTCTTCAAGGTGTTTAGATTTAAATTTTTGTCGGTTTGAATTTTTTAGAACTCCCCAATGTAAGTCAATGGAGTTTTTGAATGAGTTTTTTCGAGTTTTGATCATCATTTTTAGGAAAACCGTAAGTCCGATCAGTCTGAAAAGATAGAGCACACCGAGTCAGATCAGTCTGAGTGTCTGTGCCGAGTTTGGAGTATGTAGAGTTAAAGCTCTAGGAGGAGATACATATAGTTTTTTTTCCGGTCAGAAGAAGAATAATAATAAGTTTAAATAGGATTTCAATATGTTGGCTTTCTCAAGCCAACTTAACTAGATGCGAAAGTTCGTCGAGACAAACTTTAAGTTGGCTTGATAAAGTCGGACCAGAAAGTTTGAAGAAGTTTGAAGTTTAAATTAGTTTGAAGTTTAAATTAGTTTGAAGTTTAAAGTAGTTTGAAGTTTAAAGTATTTAAAAGTAGTTTAAAGTATTTTGAGTGGTTGGTTAGTTGTCACAGATGGTTACTATGGAGTTTTTATAGAGTTCTTAGCATGATCTTGGCATTATTTAACACAAAGAAAGAAAGAAAGATAGGTTAGAAAGATAAAAAGGTTAGAAAGAAAGATTAGTTCGAAAGAAAGAAAGAAAGAAAGAAAGAAAGAAAGAAAGAAAGAAAGAAAGAAAGAAAAAGAGTAGTTAGAAAGAAAGAAAGAAAGAAAGAAAGAAAGAAAGAAAGAAAGAAAGAAAGAAAGAAAGAAAGAAAGAAAGAAAGAAAGAAAAAGATTAGTTAGAAAGAATGAAGGAAAGATTAGTTAGTTAGAAAGAAAGAAAGATAGGTTAGAAAGATAAAAAGGTTAGAAAGAAAGATTAGTTAGAAAGAAAGAAAGAAAGAAAGAAAGAAAGAAAGAAAGAAAGAAAGAAAGAAAGAAAGAAAGAAAAAGAGTAGTTAGAAAGAAAGAAAGAGAGAAAGATTAGTTAGAAAGAATGAAGGAAAGATTAGTTAGTTAGAAAGAAAGTTAGAAAGAAAGAAAGAAAGAAAGAAAGAAAGAAAGAAAGAAAGAAAGAAAGAAAGAGAAAGAAAGAAAGAAAGAAAGAAAGAAAAAGAGTAGTTAGAAAGAAAGAAAGAAAGAAAGAAAGAAAGAAAGAAAGAAAGAAAGAAAGAAAGAAAGAAAGAAAAAGAAAGAAAGAAAGAGAAAGATTAGTTAGAAAGAATGAAGGAAAGATTAGAAAGAAAGAAAGAAAGATAGGTTAGAAAGATAAAAAGGTTAGAAAGAAAGAAAGAAAGAAAGAAAGAAAGAAAGAAAGAAAGAACAAAAGAAAGAAAGATGGATTAGTTAGAAAGAAAGATAGATTAATTAGAAAGAAAGAAAGATGGATAAGTTAGAAAGAAAGAAAGAAAGAAAGAAAGAAAGAAAGAAAGAAAGAAAGAAAGAAAGAAAGAAAGAAAGAAAGAGAAAGAAAAAGAGTAGTAAGAAAGAAAGAAAGAAAGAAAGATCAGTTAGAAAAGAATGAAGGAAAGATTAGTTAGAAAGAAAGAAAGAAAGATAGGTTAGAAAGATAAAAAGGTTAGAAAGAAAGATTAGTTAGAAAGAAAGAAAGAAAGAAAGAAAGAGAGTAGTTAGAAAGAAAGAAAGAAAGAAAGAAAGAAAGAAAGAAAGAAAGAAAGAAAGAAAGATAGATTAGTTAGAAAGAATGAAGGAAATATTAGTTAGTTAGAAAGAAAGAAAGAAAGAAAGAAAGAAAGAAAGAAAGAAAGAAAGATGGATTAGTTAGAGAGAAAGATAGATTAATTAGAGAGAAAGAAAGATGAATAAGTTAGAAAGAAAGATAGATAGATTAGAAAGAAAGAAAGAAAGAAAGAAAGATGGATTAGTTAGAAAGAAAGATAGATTAATTAGAAAGAAAGATGGATAAGTTAGAAAGAAAGATGGATTAGTTAAAAAGAGATAGATAGATAGTTTAAAGTTTAAAGTAGTTTGAAGTAGATAGATGGATGAGTTTATTTGTTTAAATGAGTCTCAATGGCTCATATAGTATATAGAACGGCAGTTTGGTTTAGTCTTCAAGGTGTTTAGATTTAAATTTTTGTCGGTTTTAATTTTTTAGAACTCCCCAATGTAAGTCAATGGGAGTTTTTGAATGAGTTTTTTCGAGTTTTGATCGTCATTTTTAGGAAAACCGTAAGTCCGATCAGTCTGAAAATAGATAGCACACTTAGTCAGAAAAGTTTGAGTGTCTGAGCCGAGTTTGGAGTATGTAGAGTTAAAGCTCTAGGAGGAGTTACATATAGAAATTTTTAGTCTCAGAAGAATAATAAGTTTAAGTACAATATCAGTAAGTTGGCTTTCTCAAGCCAACTTAATAATAATAAGTTTAAGTACAATATCAGTAAGTTGGCTTTCTCAAGCCAACTTAATAAAGTAATATATTATATAAATAAGGGAAACGGAGACATGGGAAAAGAGGAGCGTTCCTATATGAACACCTCCCACAGAAGCTTTTGAAATGGTTTTTGGAGGGCTGTACATTGGAGATGCGTGACTTATTTTGTGTGATTCAGTGTACAGAGCTGCACAGCTCTTTGATGTTTGAGTTTCAGCAACACTGATTTACATGTATGGAGGTGTTATCCTCAGTTAAACTAATCTAGCCGCTCTGTTTTAAGGAGGTGAATGAGAGCACGGCAGATCTCTTGGGTAGGCTTGACTGAGGATGGGGGAAGTCAGATATTTAAGAGCTGTGTAAGTGTCTTACACTAGGTGAGGAGCTATATTTAGGGTCACTGCTGTGATGCTGTAGCTGCAGCCTTTTAGACATGCTGTTTCAAATGAGAAAATGATTCCCTGGTAGCTGAAAAAGACGTAAACAAAAAAATGCATATGTATAAAAGAAAAGGAACAAAAAGCACATTAGAATATTAGCATGAGTGACAGCAATATATCAGTCTGGACGATATTTAGTCAATTGGTTATCAGAGTTGGCCAACGTGTTTAACACGTTAAAAATATATAACGCAATTGACGCAGCAAACGTTTTTTCCTGTCATCCTTTAGCAAGCTTTACATTATATGACCACTCTCTTATTCATGCTTTTAAACCATTCAAGTGTGATAAGACACAAAAGATAACGCAATGCAGTACTGGTACACGGCTATGAATCTCCTGTGTGACACACACACACAATCGCGTATGCACAGAAAGCCACTTCAGACTGCGCTTGAATGGACAAAATCACACATAATTATGCCAAAATGCCCGTTTTGTCGAGTATCCTCACAAGCACAGTCTTAAATGAGTTAAATAAAGTCTTAAATGAATGTAAAGAGTTATGAGAAAATGGGATGTATATCAGATCCACATCATGTGTGGCAGGTCTTAAAGTGACAGCAGCCTAATAAACCTGCTGCTGTCTGTCATTAAGGATAATCAAAGAACAAAAGGAAAATAGAAAATCACTTGCTCACTGCTCTTGACTGATTAATTTTGTAGCTTTAATAATGATTCATTTATATTTAATTTATAATTTATGCAATGAAGACACTTACTGCTCTTGACTGAATAACTTTTGTAGCTTTGATAAGGATTCATCTATATTTAAGAATATAACTTTATTCAATTTCTGTATATATCTTACCTGTTAGGCCTACCTAAAAATCGTAAAGCACTGTTTACAAGTCAAAACCAACAAAAGCAAACTTTTTGTGCATTTTTGACAGGGCAAGTTCAAATCTGAACTTGTCTGACTGGGCCAATAGAAAAAGTAACCCTGATATATTGAAGGGCACAGGTAAATGTGACACTTATTATAATGGGGTTATGTGGAGATTGTTTCACTTACTGTACATTAAAAGTTTATAATAAAAATATATATATATATATATAGCTTTCAATTATACTGTTATGCTGAATGGATATGATGAATGGCTAAAACTGAGAGTTTTTTTTAATTTTTTTTTATAGAGACATCAGTAGCAGTATTGGTATCAGTGATACTGGTCTTATTTCATAAAAAGATGCTAAAATATAGCCTACTGTCTTTATGTTTTTAAGTTGTTTCTACATTATTAGGATTAGAATTGATGTGACAGCATTAAAGAAATAGTTCAGCATGCAGACTCTCATGTAATGCAGCTTTTGATCAACTTTAATGGCATTTGAGACTTCACCTTGCCATGCCATGAAGTCTGATGACCTTCTGATAATTTGGCCAAGGGTCCAGGACAGAGGAAAGCATTAGGATAACCAAAGCTTTGCAAAGCATTGCATTCCCCACATCTGATCAGGGGTTTACAGATCAATGCAAACATAAATGAGAGCAGCAGGCTATTATGGACTCGAATAATGCACCAATTTTCTTATCTCTTCAGACCAGCTTGATGGATCTGTCTGATAGAGGAGCCATAGATTATTGTGTAGCACGAGGAGGAGCAGACAACATCCTCCTCCTGAGAAACCTGAGATGCTTTAACTCAAGCTGTTTTTAAAGGCACAGTATTTTGTGAGGGGACGGAAAAAAAACAATCATTATTTTCACAGTATGTTTCAGGGAGCAGCTAATCTGTTTGAGACTGATAGTCCAAACATGGGCTTGCTGAAGGCTACATCAGGGTTGATAGCATCTTGACAAACTATGATTGTTGATGCAATCTCATTTGCTGTCAGATTTTCCCAGAGCCGCTCTCCAAACACGCAGTTTGGCTGTAGCTGATTATCTTTGTAATCTGACGGGGATGGACATTTTGGTCATTATGTTTTAGTATTTGACAGATAAATGATAAACTGAGTACACAAGAGAGGGCTTAGGTGGCACACATGCTATTTTTGTTATTATTATTAGTAATGAATGGAAATAATGGATTATATACAGTATGTATATATATATAGATATATCATTTTGCCAGTGTTTAAGCATAGTTGTAAAGGACTTATATTAATTAGTCACATGACACTTACTGCAAAGATTGCACTTTCAAATCGAGTGTTTTTGGGGGATCTAGTTCCAGCTAGTGAGTAATGCAATGATGACTTTATAGCTTTTGCTATACAATTATACCGTAACCACTAACTTATTAAAAAATGGGGTCTTTTTTGACACATTTGTGTATGGTTGTTACTAAATGTTTTAAAGTTTGGATGAAAAAGCCATCAGTCCATTATTCTTCAAGTCTTCATGACTGATCATGATCAATTATCCTCAAGCCCATCCCTAGTTCTGCCAGCTCTTCAGTTGTTTGCTGACATGCGCGCACACACGCATACACACTTCATTTTTCTTGGTTTCTCTCCTCTCGCACGTTATTTTGCTTGTGGGTTTTCTCTTGTCATTTTAATCCCCATCTCGTGCTGTCTTTCGCTCGCTTCTTTGCTTCTCTCTCTATTTCACTCCTCCCCTTCTAATAAATTATGTATGCCATTTCTGCCAGGCTGAGGGCTGCATTGCTGCCTTGCTGAATTGCTCTCTCCCTCTCTCTCCATCTCTCTCTCTCTCTCTCTCTCTCTCTCGCGCTCTGCACACAGGACCGAGTCTGCTCTCTCAGAGCTCACTGCAGCTCAGCTCGAACCCAGAGGGCTCCCTCCAGTACTCCGCCAGCTACCATAGTAACCAGACCCTGGCCCTGAGCGACTGCTTGTCCGCACCACAAACCCAGCAGCCTCAGCCCCCTCCACGCTCCAGCGGCCAGCCCGGAGGAGCCGTGCACAGCTACAACCAGGTGAGCGCTTCTTCTTTCCTTATTTCCTCCTGGTCTCGTTACAACCATCCCTCACTTTTTGTATTTTCACCTCCTCTCTCTTTGTCTTTCGACGTGACTGCTCTGTTCTGCACCGCAAGTCTCTCGTGATCAGGGATGTTGTAGCGATTCTGCTTTTTCTTTTTTGGGACTGGCACTGAATGATTCCCGGGCTCCAGCTTGGGATCATGTTTCAAGCTGCTGCCTAAAAAGTGATTTCAAAACCTGATTAAAGCAATTAACTGCAAAACCGAAGCGTTTGTCAGCAGACGGCAGTGGTACTGCATTGCATCGAGCGGCGAGCGTGTGCAAGGCAAACTTTGTCATTATCCGGGGAGTTAAATTGTGCCCTGTTGATGAGACTGTAATTACAGCAAACCCTGCAGGGCGGTTTCTCCCAACTTTCATTTCTTTTAAATGAGTCTCGCACACCTGCTACAAGCTAGAAATGTTCCTTAAAAAGGTACGAAGTCTGTTCAGACCACAAATATTTCATTTCCTCCATGTTCGCTAATTAACCGGATGTCTAACGCATGCAAATGACAGAAGAAGTGCCTGAGCGGTCGGTCACGATAAAGCTGACATTGGCACATCCTCACTCTCTCGCTCCCTCGCCCTCCCTTTTGCTCTCTTGCCTTTCACATCCTTAGACACTTTTAATGAACACATAGGCCCTCTGTCTTTTATTGAAAGATGCCCAGCGCGTCCTCAGCCCTCCGGACTTGTTTCTGAGATAGTCGATGAGGGCCTATCTGCAAAGATTCTTTGAAAACGTTCTCATTTTAAATTAATGCGGTTTCTCAGAAGGACGTTTTTATTCCCATTGAATGCAAAAAATTTGTATTTTGTGTTTCCAGCATCTCTCTTTTTCTTTTTCTTCTGTGTTCGTGTGGACTGTTGGGTTGGTTGTGTGGAGGGTAATCTGAAGAGGGCTTGTCTGCTCCAGGATGGGTTTATATAACACAACACATCAGTTAGGTGCTTTTATGTAGATATTTTTAACACCATAAACCTCTTGTTCCCTAAATAATTCATCCACATCAGGAACCAGTTACAGTCTCTTCAAGTAGGTGTTTCTCTTCTCTCTATGCCGGGATGCATTTCTCCCTCTTAGAGCGAGAGAGAGAGAGAGAGAGAGAGATGGAAAGATAAAGCATTCAGGAATGATGGTATAATTGCATTACACCTTGGTATAACATGATATTGAGCTATTAAATGTCTTTTTTAAATCTTCACAATCCTATCTTGAGAGGATTCTTCCATCTCTTCTATCTCATTCATTAAAGTCTTATCAGGAGAAGCAGCATACTCTTGAAAATAAAGATTACAGTTACAACCAAAAAGCTTTTTGCAGCCTGATATCACAGGAGAACCTTTTTACATTCCACAGCTTATTCTTTAATTCTAAGCAGGGCTTCAGGATATCTAGAAGAAGCAATATGTTGATATAAAGACCGTGCATCAAGAATGTACTGTGATAGTCTTCAAAGAATCAGGTGATCAAGATTTGGCCAAGTTGGTCAAGCTCTTTACTGTCACTGTTCAGGCGCAACACAATTGTACAACACTGTCCCATGTGAAGCTTGATCTCACAACCTTCAGATTATGTGATGGCATGTCGACAAAGCAAAGACTTAGGTTAGGAATGGGATACGACAGGGATGGGAAACTCGGTCATGGGGTGCCACTGTCCAACCCAGTTTAGCTCCAACGCAGCACTCCAGGACCGACATTGCCCATCCTTGAGTTACAGTGATCACCAAGTTGCCCAACAACCAATTAGTTCATTAGTGAGGTTGAATTACTAAAGCTCAAAGTATACTTTGGCCATCTGCGTTACACAACGGTCCGCACATTGCCCGTTTGCAGACGTCCGAGCACACCGCCCCTGTGCAGCCCAATTTTTGTGTCCGTGCGGATGGTGCGGGTACAACAGTCTAAATGCAAGGTGAATGTTGAGATGGAAGTCCATTAGGTGGCAATTTGCAGTTGTGATGTGCAGTAGATGAAGAAGAGTGTGACAAGCATAGTAAAATAGTCTGTACTAGCCAAATGCTAGTTAAATGCGTTCGCCAGTATCTATCTTTTTTCACTCTGTCGTGGTAGTCCTTCAAGGAAATAAAATATAGGTAGGAGTATTGTTGCCATAGCTCCACAAACCTTTCCTTCATTTCATAATTCCACCTAGCAGCACCAGTAAAATCATCTCTCTTTTGTTTCGACATGTTTGAAAGAGCTTCTGTGCTTCTATTGGTCAATGTCACAGATGTGATGGAACCCGTCATGGAGGACCAAAAAAATTAAACAGGCTAGTCTTTTTGTTGTGACAACGTGAAGCGTCGCAAACGTGGCATCGGTCGGCGTTGTATATGCAATGTATATGCAATAACTTATATTTACAACAATTGTTTATTGCGTCCCGACGCCCATTGTCATGTACGAATCACCCAAGGCACTACGTTAAACAGATTGTGACAAAATTGTGACAAAATCGTGTAATCTGAACCTGTCATTATTTTATTGTATTTTTTATTTATTTTTTCAAGGTTTTTAAGGTGGATTCTAGTAAATTCCACTTATACAGTAAAACTGTTCTTAATAAGGAGATTCATTGAAGAATCTTTAAGAACATAGTGTGGAGGGAAACAAAGCTGGGTTTAGCTTTAAATGTCATACACTTTTCTAGCACAAACATTCTCTCTATCTTCAAGACCTTTGCCTCATATTTATTCAACTCTCCATTTGAATGTTATTACCTGATATCAATGCAATGAAGGAGACATAAAACCCCGCTGAGCTTTTTTTCCCGCCACTGGAAATTTCACTGACTGGCGGTTTAAAAATAACCTAATTTATTCTGAATAAGAATAATCAGGTTTCATGCTTTCTGTAAATGAGAAACAGTGGAACTAATGTTTCATTGTAATCACCCACAATCATCATGGTGATTATGAGGAATCTAAAGGAAGAAATGTTTATTCACACGCCAAAGCGTCTTTCTAAATGACTGGCCCTGCGCCAGCATTATTTTGCCCGGCTATATTGCATGTATATGCAATAACTTCCGTTTACAGGCTTTTTTTTATGTGTTCGGGAAACATGCTTGCATATTACTTTCAAAGGAATTATTGTCTTATATATCACCATCTGAATATCAAGTAAACCAACTTACCCCTAAAGGGATAGTTATTAGTCGAAAATTAAAAGTCATCATTTACTCGCCCGTCGTGTCATTCCAAACCTCTATGACTTTCATCCTTCTGTGGAACACAAAATAATATATTTTGGTGAATGTTTTTGGTCATTTTGTCATGTTATGAAAGTCATTAGGGACAAAAACTTTCTCAAAAGATCATAAAGGTAGCGTAAATTTAATCGATATTACTCTAGAACCGACTACATATCTTCTTTTGTGTTCCACACAATAAGGATCTGTTTTGATTAGATATAACCGTTATCTTACTCTTCTCCTAGGTGACATCTAACCGTGCTGCCCAGCTCGCGGCGGGCGACTCCTGTCAGAGCCATGGCGGTGCCCTGCTGTCCGGTTCCCAGCATCCGTCTGCAGCGTCCGGCCCGGGCCTGTATTACTCTAGCTCTACTCTGCCTGCCCAGCGCGTCAGCTCACCCCTGAACTCAATGCAGTCCAGCGGATCCCCGACTAAACTGCAGCGTCTGGGTTCGGCCTCTGACACATCAGGTTACGCCACCACCCAGCGCCTGCCCTCCTCATCCTCCTCGGCCTCCCCCAAGCCTTCTCCGGGCAGGCTTGCCAAATCCTACAGTAGTAGCTCGCCGATCAATGCGGTGGGCATCGGAGGATCACCTGGCACTCACGCTTCAGGCTCCCCTCACCGGTTAGCGTCTCCACCCAATAACGCATCACCTATCTATCAGCAGCTGCAGAGCGCCGGAGTGTCTACTTATGCCACGCTTTCACCCAAAAGGCTGGTGCACTCGGCTGAGCAGTACAAGATATCCCACGATCTCTACGCCACCGCCACTCTACAGAGACCAGGCAGCCTTGCTGGTGAGTAACAACTCCTGACCTGCCTTTGACTAGCCAACTGGGATTTCCGAGTCGCGGCAATTTAATAAACATTGTGTGGGTTTTTCTATGGGGACGTTTTTGAAGCATGAAATACTTTCAGACACCCAAGAAAACAGTACAAGTCCATTATTTGCTGTTATCTGGGAATGTATTTTCTGTGAAACGCTCAACTAAACAGCAGCAAGAAACGAAAACAAGTACATCAGTGTGCAGACAACTTGTGCTAGTAGGCAAGACTTTGATTTTGATCAGCTTTGAAGTGAAGGAGCATTCACACTGACTATGATTTGATGAAACAAATCAAAGCTTAATATTAAAAAAATGACAAAAGCACATATGGAAAATAATAATAATAATGGAAATATAAAATGGAAAAGGTCTCATTCAAAATATGAATAAAAAATATAATAGTATGTAAATAATACTAAAATAACACTGCTAGGTGGTACAAATAACTGTCTTAATGAGTCAGTGAATCATTCATTCAATCGATTTGTTCAACACATTTTTTCAAGTGAAAAGGTGTTTTAGATCGGTGACATCATCAGGACCGCGTGAATGTTTGTAGAACAGATAGCTCCTTATGCTTTTGAATCGCTTTTGCGGTACTTTGATGCCATACACCAATCAGTAAGCGCAGCGTCGATTTAAGGCGAACACGCTTAAAGGAGCCGTATGTAAGATTGTGGCCAAAACTGGTACTGCAATCACTTTCAAATTACTGTAGAGCGGTGTATCCCCTCCCCCTCCCCCCTGACGCGAGGTTGCCAGATAGGCTGCAGGATCCAGCAGAAACGTAGGCTGCTACATAGCTGTGGTAACTAGAGCAGAGCTGGCAACCCGGATGCTGAAACACTACTGACTTCGTGATTGGTAGATAGGTGGAGGGTGGGGCATCAGGCCAAAACACAAGATGACAACATCAACATCAGTTGAGGGCTGCAACTTCACTTTTTAAATGACAATATCCTGGCCGGACTACCGTTGTCAGTGATATAAGTATTTGAAATGAACATGATTTCTTAATGTCTAGTGACATATCAGGGCCATTTTATGATTAATTGAAATACATTTCTTACATACAGCTCCTTTAATGTGAGTGAATCAATGAAACATTCATTCAACTGATTCATTCAAAAACATAGATTCATTTAGCAAGAAACCGCATATATTGTTTTTATCAGAGAAGTGCAGCATTTGATAGTTCATTAACGTTGTTTGGAACTATTTCATCAAAAGTACACAAAGTAACTGGTAAAATTGTGTCTACAGTGCTGGATTTTTTTGTATTTATTTTTTTGTCTGAACTGTTTTATAAAAGCAACATATTGCAAACACTTCAGCCTATATATACACATGTAAATATGTGTGTGTGTGTCATAGCTCAATACTCATTGATCTTGGGTAAATAAATTCAACTCTGTGGTAGACAGAGAAATTTGATACTCATATAAGTTTTCACATAGAGAGCACCTAGGGAACCACATTTGTTTTCCATGCATGCTTTCTTTACTGATCCCTACATTCAGCCCCTTAAGTCAAGAGACTTCAGCTCTTCCTTTGAAGGAACATAGCACTTTGATATGAAGACTCGTTCTCGCTCCGCAGTTAAACATCAAAGAGGTTCGGTAACAATTCATTTATTCAGTCATATACCATACGTGGCTGTTGTTGTAATTAGTGTTGCTATTTTTGCATTTAACATGTTACTACAGTATGTAGAAAATAGTCTCAATCAATCTTAGGTCAAAGACAACAGGCTTTGATTTAAAATTACAAACACAAATAAAACTCATGCTTTTAAAGTGAAAAGCTTTTATACTTCTCAATGTGTTTGGTTTAATTGCTTTATTAATTGCTTTAACCTGTTAGTTTTCAATTTCCATTTATGACAATTAAGCCTGTAAACAACAATCATCCCGTTACATACTTCTAAGGTCATTTACATGTTATTTGGTTAAAAGACACAAATAATAAATACTGTATATAAGAAAAGAAACATTTTCTATTTTATTACATTTTATTTTATTATTACTGAGATGGCAAAGCTGAATTTTCTGCATCATTACTCTAGTTTTCAGTGTCACATGATCCTTCAGAAATCATTCTAATATGCTGATTTGCTGCTCAAGAAACATCAAGAAACATTTCTTATTATTATCAATGTTGAAAAGAGTTGTGCTGCGGAATATTTTTGTGGAAACCATGATAGTTTTTTTTAAGGATTCTTTGATGAATAAAAAGTTCTAAGGAGCGGCATTATTTGATAATTGTTTTAATGTGACTTTTGATCAATTTCATGCGTTCTTACTAAATAAAAATATGAATTTCTTCAACAACAAAAAAATTCTTGCAGACCCCAAACTTTTGAATGGTGTTCAAATTAATTAATTTAGTCCATCTGTTAATGTAACGTCGGGGTCGGGCAAGAAAGAAGAGACTAGGATCTAATCACGCAACCCAGTTATTTTATTCTGAAATTCAGAGACGTTTTGTGCAATAAGCCAGCAAACACAGCTGCATTCAGAGCGGGAGCCTGTTATCTAAATCACCCGTTTAACAGGCCGATTGTGGACCTGTGTAAGGTATTGTGGATTACAGCCCTATATTACCTGCCACATTGTCAGCTCTTCATCAAACCCGCTGAGAGAAACAGGCGCACAATGGGAAACAGCGGGCCAGTGCCAAACTGTCCCTCAGCCCGTGCTGAGCCATCACCGGCTCTCCCGCTTGTCTCTTTGATTAAAGTCCGGCATCCCGCGTCCGTACACCTCCACCAGTGTCTGTACAGTGGGAATGCTGGCCATGGAGCGAGAAAAATGAGCCCAGTCCATCCACCGGTGCACTGACGGAAAGCTGATTAGATTTGAAGGCAATTACGTAGTTTAGACAAGAGACTTTGTTTGCAAGGCTTCTCTGATTTCTCAAGGGTATTTGATGTGTTTGGTGAGCCTGTCGTTCATGATGTAGTATATGGAGGGATTGTTGGCGAGGGGCTGATGATGTGTGTCATTACAGCTGGAGGCCGTGTGAGAGAGAATAGCAGAGTTGGACTCTTACTGAGACTGAGAAAGATGGACCTTTAATGCTTGTATTGAAACAAGGTGAATCATGGAGAATCATTGTACGCAGCACAGAAGCATGGTGTTTCTAGGAAAAAAACGTCTCAGGTTACGACTGTAACCTATGTTCCCTGAGAACAGGGAACGAGACACTACGTCAGAATGACGCTATGGGGAACGCCTCAGGCGTGACAGGTGTCTGAAATAAATATCAACTCACGTCAATCATGTTGACCGGCGACAGCCCGTGAATCATCAGCTTGATTGATTAACGCGCAACCTGGATGTATAAAGGGAAGCCTTGCATACATGACAACATCCTATCGTCTGAAGGGACTGTTGCAGGCAGGCCCCGAGGCATGGCAGGAAGACGTAGTGTCTCGTTCCCTGTTCTCAGGGAACATAGGTTACAGTCGTAACCTGAGACGTTCCCTTTCGAAAGGGAACTCTACACTACGTCAGAATGACGCTATGGGGAACGATATACCAACGCCACCATGCTGAGGGGAGTGCATGCCCAAAGGCAGTGACAACTGTCCGAACCAGTAATTCAGAAAACACTGGAACCACTCACCCTTAGGTCACATCGGGCTGTCAGTGACAGCACTCCCTACCGGTCATCACCCAAGCTAATGAACCAAGAAACCGCCAAAACATAGTTAATGGGGGGTATATCTGGGCCAGCTCAAAGGCTTAGGACCACAGCTTCCAAAAGAAGGGGTCCCTTCAAGGGAGTGTGGCTAGGGGGCCCAAGGGACTCCCAGCCAGTCACTATTCAGGGGAGCGTGCCACCTGAAATACCACCAGGCAGGCCTGACCTGGTGTCAGTACATAAGACACCAAAGTCTGGCCACTTCCTGTCTGTCCGAAGACAGAGCCTCTGGAACTTGCCTTAGGAAGGCATCCAACCCGAGGGACTGCGAAGCAGGCAGTGAACCACTCAGCCCGGATCTCAGAGACGGGAAACCCTGGAGAGTATGACTCAGCATAGTGCTTTACAACCCTTGCCAGCGAGGGGAGTGTCTCTACTCGATCCATGGATCTACCCAGTGTTTGTGTTTCAAAACACTGAGGAGGCCTGTTGAGGGCCTAAAGGGAGCTACCTCCAGGAAGGCCTGGTAGGACCTCTAACCTGGCGACCACAACATGGGGGAGCTTGTATTCAACCACAATATGTGGGAGCTTACCTTCAGGAAGGCCGGTGAGGCCTCTGACCTGGCAACCACAACATGTGGGAGCTCATATTAGGAAGGCCGGTGAGGCCTCTAACCTGGTGACCACAGCATGTGGGAGCTCCTATCAGGAAGGCCGGTGAGGCCTCTAACCTGGCGACCACAACATGTGGGAGCTCATATCAGGAAGGCCGGTGAGGCCTCTAACCTGGTGACCACAGCATGTGGGAGCTCCTATCAGGAAGGCCGGTGAGGCCTCTAACCTGGCGACCACGTCATGTGGGAGCTCATATCAGGAAGGCCGGTGAGGCCTCTAACCTGGCGACCACAGGATGTGGGAGCTCACTTTCAGAAAGGGAATAAAGCGTACAGCGCACAACCCTTACCATAAAAAATGGAAATAGAAAGTACATGAGAGAAGGTGCATGTACTTAGTCATTCTGAACCCAAGAAGGCCTGATGAGGCCTCTAACCTGGCGACCACAGCATGTGGGAGCTCACACTCGGGAAGGCCGGTGAGGCCTGTAACACGGTGACCACAGTGTGTGGGAGCTCATCAGAATGTGGAAGTTAGCTAGAGAAAAACATCTGTCGTAATAAAGAGACGACAGGAAGTAACTAGAATGGGACCCGAAGTGAAAGACCAGGGTCTGAGCCAGAAAATACAGTATGTGTGAGCCCACATTCGGGAAGGCCGGATGAGGCCTGTAACCTGACATGTAAAGCTCAAACCCAGGAAGGCCTGGTGAGGCCTGTAACCAGGGAACCACCGTACGTGGGAACCTATAATCAGGAAAGCCAGAAGAGGCCTGCAACCTGATAGACACAATACGTGGGAGTTCTCATTCAGTAAGGCCTGGTGAGGCCTGCCACCTGACATGAAAGAACTCATAACCAGGAAGGCCGCAGAGGCCTAAAGCCTGGTGACCACTAATTGTGGAAGGTTGAAACTCAGGAAGGCCGGTGAGGCCTGTGACCTAACGACCACCGCACGTGGGAGCTCAAATTCAAGAAGGCCTGGTGAGGCCTATAACTTGATAATCACAGTAAGTGGAAGCTCACAGAATGTAGGAGCTCACATTCAGGAAGGCCGGCGAGGCCTGTAACCTGACATGTGAAGGCTCCTAACCAAGAAGGCCTGGTGAGGCCTATAACCTGGCGACTACAGTATGTGGGAGCTCATATACAACCACAGTATGTGGGAACTCATACTCAGGAAGGCCTGGTGAGGCCTCTGACCTGATAACCACAGAATGTGGGAGCTCATAACCAGGAAGGCCAGATGAGGCCTGTAACCTGATGACCACAGTATGTAGGAGCTCACATTCAGGAAGGCCGGTGAGGCCTGTAACCTGACATGTGGAGGCTCTTAACCAAGAAGGCCTGGTAAGGCCTATAACCTGGCGACTATAGTAAGTGGGAGCTCATATACAACCACAGCATGGGGGAACTCATATCAGGAAGGCCGGTGAGGCCTCTAACCTGGCAACCACAGCATGCCAAAATCAGGAAGGCCAGCTGAGGCCTGCAACCTGATAGTCACAATACGTGGGAGTTCTCATTCAGTAAGGCCTGGTGAGGCCTGCCACCTGACATGAAAGAACTCATAACCAGGAAGGCCGCAGAGGCCTAAAGCCTGGTGACCACTAATTGTGGAAGGTTAAAACTCAGGAAGGCCGGTGAGGCCTGTGACCTGATAACCACAGCATGTGGGAGCTCATATTCAAGAAGGCCTGGTGAGGCCTATAACTTGATAACCACAGTATGTGGGAGCTTCACACACAACCACAGTACGTGAGAGCTATACTCAGGAAGGCCTAGTGAGGCCTATGACCTGATAACCACAGCATGTGGGAGCTCATATTCAAGAAGGCCTGGTGAGGCCTATAACTTGATAACCACAGTATGTGGGAGCTTCACACACAACCACAGAATGTGAGAGCTATACTCAGGAAGGCCTAGTAAGGCCTATGACCTGATAACCACAGTATGTGGGAGCTCATACTCAAGAAGGCCTGATGAGGCCTATAACTTGATAACCACAGTATGTGGGAGCTCACATACAAACACAGTATGTGAGAGCTATACTCAGGAAGGCCTAGTGAGGCCTATGACCCGATAACCACAGTATGTGGGAGCTCATATTCAAGAAGGCCTGGTGAGGCCTATAACTTGATACCCACAGTAAATGGGAGCTCATATTAACCCAAAATATGTGGAAGCTCTCATTCAGGAAGGCCTGGTGAGGCCTCTGACCTGATAACCCCGGAATGTGGGAGCTCACATTCAACCACAGTATGTGGGAGCTCATATTCAAGAAGGCCTGGTAAGGCCTATAACTTGATAACCACAGTAAGTGGAAACTCACAGTATGTAGGAGTTCACATTCAGGAAGGCCGGCGAGGCCCGAAACCTGACATGTGAAAAACTCCTAACCAAGAAGGCCTGGTGAGGCCTATAACCTGGCGACTACAGTACGTGGGAGCTCATGTACAACCACAGTATGTGGGAGCTCATATTCAGGAAGGCCTGGTGAGGCCTCTGACCTGATAACCACAAAATGTGAGCTCACCTTCAGGAAGGCCAGTGAGGCCTGCAACCTGACAATATATATATATTTTTCTCAGAAGAGGACTGTCTGGTCAAGGAGGCCTGCAAAGGCCTACTACCTGCCATACAGCACCTTCAAAAGAAAAACTAAATTTTTTTTTTTTTTTTTTTTCCAAAAACATGCCCCCAAACTCTATACAGGATACTGGGTCTGTAAGAGAAACAGAAATATGTTATTTGCGCACAAAAAACATTATACCAAGCAGACCAGACAGTACACCTGCGGCGTGTAAAGTAAAGACACGTCAGGAACTCTCTCTTTTTTTTAAAAGAGTACCTGGGTTAACCGCTTACATGCCTGAAAGAGGCGCTCCTACCAACCAGGCTGAAGGGGGGCCATCAGACATGATATTCATCATAGACCCAGCCCCAGGCCTGATGTAAGAGACGCCTGGGGAACATCAGAAGAAGGCATCCGGGGAGATCATCCCTAGCGCCGCTGAGTGCGCTTTTGCTGGATGACCTCCCTCAGATCCTTCTTCCTGCGGGAACTGCGCCTCCTCTGTGACCTACTCCGGACAGGAGGAGGCGCACGAGAAGAGACGCTGGCCCTCTGGGCCTGTCTATGGCCCTCAGACCCAGACTGGCCAGGCCTGCCCGCCTGTTTGGGCGCGGACTCGGATCTCAGCGGTATGCAGCTCTTAAATGCAGCTGAGCGCGCCCTCGCCTCCCTGAACTTTTCGACCACCGTCTGAACGGAGGGGCCAAAAAGTTCAACGGGCGAAACCGGCGAATCGAGAAGAAAGGTCTTCTCTTTCTCCCCGATGTCGGCCAGGTTAAGCCACAGATGTCTCTCCGTGGCCACCATAGCCGCCATTGACCGGCCAATGGCGGCAGCAGATTGTTTAGTGGCCCGGAGAGCCAGATCCGTGGTGCGGCGCAGCTCAATAACCGCCTCAGGGGACAGTCCTGCCCCCTGGTCGAGATCCCGCAGCAGGTCGGCCTGGTACGCCTGTAACACAGCGAGTGTGTGCAGAGCAGCACCGGCCTGACCCGCTGCAGTGTATGCTCTGCCATTCAAGCGCGAAGTTGTTTTAAGCGGCTTGGATGGCAGGGTAGGAGCTCTTAGTGTCGATGCCTGCCCAGAGACGAGATAGTTAGCCAACGTCTCGTCAACGGGCGGCATCGACACATACCCGTGCTCGGCCGCTCCATCCACAGCAGCGAAACTACCCCGCTGATGTGGATGAATACGAGCAGAGTACGGGTTCTTCCATGCCTTCTTGATCTCAGCATGGAGATCCGGAAGGAATGGAAGGCTCACCTGAGCTGGTGGCTTATGGCTGGAAAGAAACCGATCGTCGAGACGACCACGAGCGGCTTCTTCCCTGACGCGCCTCCACGGCAGCTGCAACCTGTCGGTGGCGCGCCCCATAACATCCACCAGCTCCGCATACACAGGGCAGGATGGTTGAGATGGCTCAGTATCTGCCAGACTGACCACATCAATCATTTCCTGCCCGTCCGGAAGAGCAACAGCTGCAGATGCATTTGGTGATAGTGATAACACGTCATCATCTACCTGCAGCTCATTCTCGTCAGTGGACGAGCTGTCTGAGAGGTGAACCTCCCTCTCAAGACGCTCGGCCAGCTCCTTCTGAGACCCCCATGATGAGAGTCGCCGCTGAGCCTCAGCCCGAGCGGGACCCGCACCACGCGGCTCAGAAGCTGAACCCTCTTCCCTCGAGAAAAGGGTCAGACGAGAGCGGAGAGTTTTCAAAGAAAAACTCTCACAGTTCGCACAAGAAGCTCTCTCGAGAGCCTCTCGTGCATGCTCTTCACCCAAACAAACAACGCACAGATCGTGTGTGTCACCCGGCGTCAAGAATCTTGGGCACGGGTCTGCACACTTACGGAAGCTCTGCTTCTTCTCTGCGCATTTCATCATAATACTCTGTAAGCGATATTCTTACCAGACAGAACAGTCCCTGAAGACGAAAAGATGTTGTCATGTATGCAAGGCTTCCCTTTATACATCCAGGTTGCGCGTTAATCAATCAAGCTGATGATTCACGGGCTGTCGCCGGTCAACATGATTGACGTGAGTTGATATTTATTTCAGACACCTGTCACGCCTGAGGCGTTCCCCATAGCGTCATTCTGACGTAGTGTAGAGTTCCCTTTCGAAAGGGAACTTTATTTTCTGGTTTGGCTTGTGTGGTTAAAATGACCCATAAGCTTCTCACTCCACATGAGCATCAGCATGAAAGTACTATGAAAATACAGGCCTATTTAGAGCAAATGCAATTGGAGAGGTAGAAAAAGGTTTTCTTCATAGATGATATATGCTGTACCTTACTATCATTTTCCTGTTAATTCACTCCGCCTGTCTTATCTGTTTTACTTGCTTTAATGTAGAAGAATTGTAGATATACAAATGATGTATATCATTTTAAAACAGGTAGTTTGGCCTATTTTTAATAGCCTAAAGCCTTTAATTGTTGGCTAAATAAATAACTCACATCATGGAATTTTTGGATGAACTATCCCTTTAATATTATAATTTTTATTGTTGTTGTTGTTGTTGTTAAACATATTATGAAAAGTATTCATTTATTATTAAAATAATAAATTTTTCAAACTTTATTTTCAAACATTAGTAATAATAATAATAATAAATTACAAATATGTACATTTAAGAATAAAATATTATTTTAGTAATGATTAAATGATATTTAACAATAACTTAACACTATAATAATAATAATACATTTCAAAATGCATAAGTATAATATAAATATAATATATTTAAAAAATAGCACCTATTGTTGTTAAATAATTTATTATTAAATATTATTCAAATTAATACATAACATTTATATTTATGTATTTATTATTAATATTGGTGGTGGTGTTATTTAAATATTGTGAAATTCGAATAATTTATCATTAAAATAATAAAGTATATTTATGTCATATTTGTAGTTTTAACGTAAAGTAGTAGTAGTAATAATAATAAATTAAAAATACATACATTTAAGTACAATATATTATTTTAATAAGCAATACATGATATTTGATAAGTTCATAATAAATTATTTAACAACAACTATTATTGTTGTTATTTTATTATTAAATACCCTTTATTTATTATTAAATTAATACATTATTATTATTATTAGTAGTATGGTAGTAGTATTATGAAGAAAAAGATGAATGATCATTATAATAATAAACAATTCTAATAAAAACATAATAATAATATAGCTCAAAAGGCTGTTTATTGTTGCCAATCAATTTAGCAACTTGACACATAAATGCATAATTAAATTGATGGGCGGTCATCTGAATGTGTATAGAATTTTTAAAGCGGTTTCGAATATGGCTCAGATTTATTATAATTGAGATTAATAATTGAGCTTCACTAGGTACTACATTAGACCCTACTCTCAATCTATCATCCTCACGCTTTAATGACAGCAAACAGAGAACACAATGCACATCCTATGTTCAGACGTCTGAAGCGCTATTAACACTGCCTGTGATTTATAGACAGTGAAGAGGTGCTTCAGAGCGCTTGTCTAAGTTCTTCCAAATGTGTTCCAGATGTACAAACCTTTATTCAGCCAGCTTTTGGATGTATCCTGATGGATCTCCTCCTAACACCAAAGAAATCAGGTTAGGGATGAGGGGCGTTTGCCTGCCGGACACCGATAAGGTGATTACACAAAATGCTGTATCAAAGGAATGTGGATTTCTCTTTTAGATATAAAGTTTCATCATTAGGAGGGTAGGGAGCGTGAGGGCAGATTGAATGGATGTTATGCGTGTCTCCTCACCAACGGGAACGGTTTTGCTAGTCTGTATAGGTGTCTTTGCAGGAGCCGCTGACCTGTCAGTCCAAATCCTTCACTTGGACAAAGAGACTAGCCTAGAAATTGCCTTTGAAAAGCTGTGATTCTCCCGCAGCGAGTCATGCTGCTTTGCTTGTAATCACTTGGACCTGTTGGCAACATCTGTGACAGGATGTTGTCTATCTCTCAGTTTCTGTCTGTTCTTACATGTCTCTTGTCCTCCTGGCTGCTTGTCTGTCAGTCTTCCTATCTGCCCAGTTAGCCATCTGTCTGTCTCTCAGGCTGCCCGTGTCTCTCAGCATCTACCCTGTTGAAGAGACCAGCATATGTTGCGTTTTGGATTCTGCTGTCCCCAACAGGGTTTAGCTTAACCAACAAGACCATGACTTCTTCCTTTTTTTCAATCAGCTTCCCAGAAAGAAAAGCATGGCTATGCTGGTCGACCATTCAGACCAGGACCAAACCAGCATAAACCAGCAAAGAAATTGGCTGGAAGTCTTTTCAGTATGTCATGTACCCTCAAATGTAAAGGGACCCCCTTCCCAAAATATAAAGGCAGCTTTTATACCTTGATGAAAAATAGTATAAAGTATTAAGACATGTTGTTTCCCAAATTAAATAATTGGCTTTTAAAATGTCACAGTATTAAGAACAATTATCTGGAATACACTGGCACCAATGTTGCCTGAATATTTATGATTTGTATTCCTTATAAAGATGAAATTGACACATTCATATTTAAACTAAAAACTATATTTAAATATTTTCTGGAGAACTTTTACTTTGTATGTTGACAGTATTTTTCTTTTCTTTTTTTCTACTTGTTATTCATGTAAAATATTTAAAATATTTAAAAAAAAAACTGGTTTGGGTTGTATCTCTTACCAATTTTTTATTTCTCAGAAATGTTCCCCAGACCCTCAAACACCCTCTTTCAGCCCCCTGCGCGTTCCAGACACCAGTTTTGGAAACCTCGCTTTCACATCAACTATTGGTGTTATCTACAAAAGTTCTCCGAATCTCATGTCATTCATCTTTTCCACCTTGTCAGAAGAAAATAGAGCATCTCAGATGATAAAGCCGAGTGAGAGAGCTTTATATAGGGTTTTAGCGATTTTGGATGTATCCTGATGGATCTCCTCCTAACACTAAAGAAATCAGGATAGGGATGAGGGGCGTTTGCCTGCCGGACACCGATAAGGTGATTACACGAAATGCCCTCTATCTACACCTTCTTATTTTCAGAACATTACACAATTAAGTCCTGCGAAGCATCAGAGCACCAGAAGCAGATCAGACATTGCAGTAGTTTGAAGATTAACATGCACTTACTTGTTCTGTTCCAACGGCCTTGAGGAAGCATCTCCGTACCGCCGGTTGTTTGCATTGCTGTTTAGAGTAGTACATCTCTGTCATTCAGTGAAAACCAATGAGACAAGCTGCCAAGATCCAGAGAAATCCTGAGGTACAACAACTCTAAAGATTGTGTGTCTGTGGCGTCCCTATAGGCCGGTGCAAAGCCAGGATATAAAGTGTGTGGATCGATTCGAGAATGTGAGTGAATGTTAGCATTCGCATTCCTCTTGTGTCTAAGGTAGGTTCATAAACATCTACTTCACTGTCTCCTTGTTTCTCACTGGAGATTCCAACATGCACTCTTGATCAAGAAGGGAAGGATTACTAGGGCTGTGCTCACACAATCATATGATCATTCTTTTTTAATTCTTACTATATATGTCTGCCAAGATATAATGTTGGATCACTGTTGAATGTTGACAGCACTTATCTTCCTCTGTACACTCTTGATCAGGAAGGAAATATTGACTTTCTGATGCCTTGGACATGTTGTGATTGGCAGGTCTAGTGTGAAAGCCAACAGGTTATGTACAGTACATTGAAGATCGCCGCAATGATGTACTTAGTTTGGGGCTTAGTTTGCAGGACTTTTTCTTCCATAACTTTAACACTAACAGGAACAATGCCTTTTGTGCAGGATCTCGAGGTTCGTACAGCAGTCAGCACACTCACCTGGGCCCTGAACTGAGGCCCCTGCAGTCCCCTGAACATCACATCGATCCCATATATGAAGACAGAGTCTACCAGAAAGTCCCCATGAGAAGCCTGAGCCAGAGCCAGGGAGAAGTGCTCCCTCCAGGCCATACGGGAACCTACCGGAATAACACGGGTAAAGTGTACACACACTCTCTCTCTCTCTCTGTGTGTGTGCTGAAGTGTGTTAATCCCCAAGTTACCAACCTCCAGGATTTCTGCAAGAGAGCCAAATCCTTAGAGAGCATTTATCCAAATCGGACACGGTTCTTGCTCACAGCCGAGTGTTGACCTCATTAGAATTAATCTGAGTTAGAGCACATCACACAATCTGTATTTGTGAGCGCTTATTTTACTTAAAAGGTTTCACTTGTCTTACCATATCACATTAAAACACCTCAGCAGTCTTTTTCAATTAGCACATTGTTCGTTTTGTTTTGATTGTAGGTCAGGTGTAGCATGATAATCTGATGTGGCTCGCCAGTTTCATTAGTGCTGTTTTTAATTCCTCACATCTCATTGAGAAAGTGTTGTGTGAATCCAGTTCAGGAGGATGAGACCAATGGGTAGATTACAAAAGCTGTGCCAATATAATCATATTATACATCAATACCTTAGATACTTGTATTATGTGTGCATTCGTATCATTTATTTATTTGTAATATATTATTTCATATTTGTTTTATATAAAAAAATAATCATATACTTTTATAGTATATACATACTATATATATACTATATTATATATTTTTCATCTATACAAAATACATATTTACAACAAATATTTATTTAAACTATTAATGTGAATAAAAATATGAATCATTTTTATATTAAACATGTGTCTCTTCAAATTGCAAAGATTTTAGTTTTAACTGCATTTCTGCATTTAGATCCTTGTATTGATATGTTTTATGCAGTTATATGTACTGGATTCATTCATCCATTCATTAATTTAATGTACATATTGCAAAGCTACTAGTTTAACTGCATTTCTTACAAGTGGGGTGGTGGCATCACTATTTTTTTAAGTAATGCAGCTTTTTAGTCGCAAAATTATTTTATTGGTTGGATAGCAATTGAAGCGTTGACACTATAAGTTTCTCTGTGTTTGGAAAAAAAAATAGACATTGTTTGTCATTTTTATTGAACGTGTTTGGTTTCAAAGTGTGTAATGTGATCAAAGTGGAATGGCAATGATCCAATCAGAATCAAGAATTCAACATACTGTAACATAATGTAATTGTGAACGTGGAAAGGGAGGTATCATGACAGGGTCCCCTGAAAAATGTGTCGACTCTCACCTAGCTTAGAAGTGCAGATACAATACAGTTTTAATTGGGGTCTGCGGTGGTAATTTCCTACGCTTGCTGCAATCCTGCTGTGACCTTTGGGAAGTGGAGCTTATAATGTACCTCAGAGACTTTATTTCTTTTCAAAATTGTTGCCGCTGCCTAATGGTATGGCAACATCAGCAGACTGTTGAAAATTATGCTCTGTCTCCTTTGGCTTTCTCCGCTCCGAGCTCTCACACAGCCCTTTTATTTTCTCATCCTCAAGATGTTGCTTTGCTTTAAGAGGAAAATAAAGAGCCTTGGCTTTGCTTAGATAAACAACAGAACAAGGGCAGTTTTGTCTCTTATTTGCCTTGAATGGCGCTAAAATACAATTAAACAGGTAAATGAAGCAATTAAATCTGTGTCATTGCAGTGGTTTTCTGTCTAAAGCTAAAGGTTGAATGAAGCTAGAGTGCTCGTCTGCTACATGAATCATGAATCAATCTAAAGCTATTTAAGGAACTGAATTTAAGAAATTATATAATCCTGCCCTAGCACTTCTATTAAGAATTCAGTTTCCATTGTTGAATTAAGGCAGTTGTGCTCATTACTGCCGTATTATATTCATTACAGTGTATGTTACTGATAAAAGCTCTATATCTTCAAGAGAGACTTCTATTGTACTCGCACTGAATCACAGCTTGCTGTGTAACCATATTCACATGTGCTGGACACCATTTTAAGTATATGAGGATATGAGGTCAAATGCATATATATGCATAAAAGAGTATATGTGGTCCGTAAAAGTCTTTGAATGTCTTGGCAGGCTTTTCAGAAGAAGTTTGATCTATGCAAAGGTTGTTTGTTACGCCACCTCTAAACTGCACATTGACTCTGTTGACTCTCAAAGCAAGCACTGCTGTGTTTATGGTTATTTCTGCAAAACTAGTTTCTGTTTCTCTTTTTGAATGACAAATATAGACTATTGATACCTGCTGATATATACCGCTATTTTCTTACATGCAGGCGCAGAACGCACATGGTTGTCATCTGTAGTGTTTTCAGTGTGTTCAACAAGCGCAGCTTTTTGGCTCAGACGCAGCCGACGCGAGGCGACAACACTGTCAGCTTTCACCGCCGCTAGTTCTTTGACGTTGGCTTAGTGTGTCACGACCTTAAAGGAAAAGTTCGGTATTTTACACTTAAAGCCCTGTTTACAGATCGTTTCTGATGAAATAGAACGGTTAAGATTAAAATTTGGACACATGCTGCTGGCCTGAGAATTTTCGGTTTCTTTCGCTTCCCCCCCCCCACCTCCACAATGGCTGCATAGGTGCACTGGAACAATCCTTCCTAAAACGCATTAAACTTTCGTTTACAAAGATGTGAAACTCACCGAGTGGTCAGGGGTGTTCACTGATCACAAAAATCGCTGCAAAAGATGCTTTCCAACAGGTTTTATCATAGTTTTTGTCCAACTCCATTGACTTGTATTGGATGTGCTGTGAGGTACGGTATTACTCCGCCCCCGTAAACTGGACTGGAGTGTCTATTATTCAAGCTCTCAACGGAAGAATGTACAGGTGTGAGGCGTTTGGAAAAATAGGTCCACAGTTTTACAACGAATGGTAAAACACCTGTTGGAAAGCATCTTTTGCAGCGATTTTTGTGAAAAAGAAAAAGCTTTAAAGGAAGAGTTCACCCCAAAATGAAAATTATCCTATAATTTACCTTCAAGCCATCTTAGGTGTATATGACTTTCTTCTTTCAGCCGAACACAGACAGAGTTATATTAAATAATCCTGGCTCTTCCCAGCTTTGTAATTGCATTGAATATAGTTTTTTAAGCTCCAAAAAGCACATCCATCCATCATAAAAGTAATCCATCTTCTCCAGTGTGTTAATAAATGCCTTCTGAAGCGAAGTGATGGGATTTTGTAAGAAAAAATATCCATATGTAATCACTGGCTTCCAGAACAGCCGTACACACATTCACGAGAGAGTCAAGTTCCAGTGGAAGGGTGACCTCTGACCCAACGTACGACGTAGGTAAAGCGTAAGGTGGGAATTGACGAACGCGAAAGCGCAGAGGATAGGTCATAAAACGATAGTCACGAATTAGTATTTCTATAACGAGAAGTTTTAAAGATGTATTTATTTTAAATAATATTGTATTTAATATAAACATTTATTTTAATTTAATATTTATGTTTATATAAATTACTTATTGATTATACCAAACTTACTACTATTTTGAGGCTCAATCTCTTGGAGAATAAAATAATAAATAATAATAATACGTAAAATAATACTTTTGAAATGTCATAAACTGAAATAGATATTAGGAGAGATGGATTTCTTCAGAGTTAAGACTCTTAACTTAATTAAGAAATTGCAATTCAAATCCCATGAAAAAACAGTGTAAACTTGTTGTTTGATGTAAACCAATCACAATTCAATATGCAAATTTAACTTCATTTCTGGCAGTAGTTTATTTTTTTATGCCAGTGGAAGATTAAACTTAAAAAAACTGGAAAAGTTTATAAAAGCCAAAAACTGAGAGCACATCTCAGGCTGAATTTATCTACAAAATTCAATTTTAATGACTTCTAAGTTAAAGAAAGAAGGAAAAGAGGTATGAGAGTGCCCTGCAAGCGCTGTAAAAAAAAACTTTTATGAATATGAGAACCTTTCTGTCTCTCCTTTTCTCCTATTGCACATTTGGAACATGAACAAATCAAGTCAGTCAAAATTGGTGCACTGCATTTGCACCCCCGATAATAAACAGGCATTTTCCATCCAGCAGATTTCAGCTGTGGCTCGAGGTGTCTGAAACTCTATGATAGCATTCAGGCTGACATTGAGACGCCTGACAAAGTCTCACAATGCCTAACAGAGTCTCGAGAACAAAGTAGCGCGAGTCTTGTGTTTTTATGTGATCAAGTTCGACTCCCTGAAGCACATGAAAGTAACAAGTAGTTTATGAAAAGTCACTAATGAGGATCTATGCAGTCTTGTGTTTGATGTCACATCATTGCTCAGTCTGTCTGAGTTCATTGACCTGGCTTTTCTTACCGTGTCTGTTCTCTTCCTCTCAGTTGCGTTGCTTCCCCTCGCTAAGTGTCTCATTAGACCCGCAGATGAAGCACAGGGCTAATGACGACATTAGAAACCGTCACAAATACGCTGCTGACATGTAGCAGCTGTGTTCTTCTTATTACAGCGCTGTGCAGGAGTGATAAAGAGAGATATTTATGGCCATGTTTTTAGTTTTTTTGGGACAGATGACATTGGTTGGAAGACTGTCCTACCTGAGATCCCCAGGTGGAAATTACTCAAGCAATCAGAGCGGTTCTGGGCCAACACCATCACCAGCAGATTAGAGAGACTGAGAGGTCGACCGCTGAGCAGTTTTCTCTTATGAAATGTTTTTTAGTCTCACAAGTTTTGGGGGAAAAAAGGCACTGCAGCTATTTTGTGTCTCGGTGCAGAGCCTCGCATGATAAATGTGCATGCAAGGAAGTCACTGACTCATTTCAACAAAATCCCATAAAAACTCATTTGAGTTTTCAAATTTCATAAAGAGAAAGCAGGTGAAATGTTCTCCAAGAGTAAAAAGACTATATCAGATAAAGAACATATCTGGGTCATTTCAGAAAATAATATAAAAATGCTGATTTATTTATTTAGTCTACAGTGTATACCATTTGGGTGGGGTCTATACAGTCTGCACAAAATACAGTAAAACACTTACTCTTTTTTAAATATTATTAGGCTATATAATTTATATAAAATAGAATAGATATGATTTATTCCTGTGATGGAAAAGCTGAATTTTCAGCATCATTACTGCAGTCTTCAGTGTCACATGATTCTTAATGTAATAAACATTTCTTATCAATTTTGAAGATATTTTGCTGCTATATAGGATTTATATTTTGAATTCATTTACTGTAATGGGACATTAAATCAAAAATAAATGATTCATTTAGACTAAATAATGAATTATACATTCAGTAAATGTTGTGCAGCCTTTTCTGGTTTTATTTATTCAGTTATTTATTTATGTAAAGGCTTGTATTGATCCAAGGTCATCGCTGAGATCAATGAGAACTACACAGAAAGTTTTCAATAAAATTACAATAATATGAATTTCTTTGGAGAAAATGTGTTTAATTAAAATTTTGCCAATGTATATTGATCCGAAAAAACCTTGGTTAAAAATAGTTTTCACTGTCCTTTTGCAAAACACAATTTTATGCGTTTGTCTTTGAGATGAGATATGATCCGGGCAGCTTTTGTGAGATTCCCCAAAATAGTTCGAGCTCAACATAATGATAGTATCACATTTTATTAGTTTGGCCCATTATGGATTTCCTGTAATGCTGATTCCTTTCAAGTACCTTATTCATCATAAGTTTGCCTATCCAGGAATCAAATCTGATCTTGCACAAAGCTCCAGATAATGTGAATGTGATTAAGCTCCTCATGGCCTTTCATTCTGCTGCAGCACCATTGGAGGATCTCTCGTTCATTTTCAGAAATTCAGAAATTCAAACTTCATGAAGTTAATTAGGCTTTGTGCGAGAGGGACTGGAAGAGCAGCATATGCGGCTAAGAATGTGCTGAAAAGACTAATTTTGGAACCGAGCGAGGAATTAACCCGAGCTTGAGGGAGGTGCTCTATCAAATGCTGATGGAGCTTTCCTGCTCACATCCCTGTATAACTGGCCAAGGCTTTTTCACAGAAAAAGAGATGGTGTACCAAAGCAGTGTGCGTTTATTGCTGAATTTCATCATAAATGATGACTAACACAAAGTGGGACTATTTTTGCCCAAGTACATTTCTTGAATCTGTGTCATATGCAGAAGAATGGGCTACAATATCCCCAATGAGAACTGCTGGGTGGCTTCAGAAAAGAGGAAGGAACTTTGATTGTAGCTCAGTCTACAGTAACACTTGAGACTGAAGTGGAAAAATAAGGGAGAGTATTTCAGCCATCTCTCAGCTGTTGTGAAGTGCAGTTTGAAGCAAAGAGCGGAATGCACTCTTTGTATATTGAAGCACGTATGCGACTTTATAGATTGCTATAAAATCAATTAATTCGTCAAGCACCACCATCTTTATCGGACAAAAACACGGCCTCTTCCCAGAATTATGTGCGAAAGAAACTCACTTGCTAATCTACAGCCCGCATCCTTACATTTCTAATACCTGTGCTTTTTATATAATGGAACATTGTGTTTTTGCTGAGCTTTCAGAATGTATTAGTTGCTCGCTGTAACACATATACATAATTTGTGGAGACCTAATTGAGGAGCTCCGTTTAATTCGTACCTGAATATAGCAGTCTGTTCCACATGTTATGTAAGATGAAGCACCTAAAATATATCTACTTTGACTGTTCTTCCGTGATTTATTTCCCTTACTAGACACACAAGAGCAAAGGGAGCTGCTCATGAGTTTTAAGTCGACTTGATTCTGGGGTGCTGATTTAAGTAGGAGTTATATTATGTTTTGATTTGCAGTGTGTTTTTTTTTACGTTATACTAAAATGCTCAAACAAACCAAATGAACCATAAATATTCAGGGTATTCGTGGTAACAGCTAGACGATTAACATTTAACTTTAGCATGCCTTTTTCAATTTGAAGTTTGGTTGAGATGTAATATATTATTTAGAGAGCAATACCTTTGAAGAATGCTATATGTACTGGTAAGAGCTAGAAGGTATTCCTCAAGTGAAAAAAGTGAGGTTATGCAAATGAAGTACTGAATAAATTTGTCTAAATTAAGACTGCAAAAAACATATTAGCCCAGCAAAGACTTTTTAGTGATAGTTTAGTGATATTTAGATATTGAATACTATGAATGAATCAATTTTTTAATTTTTTTATTTTATGTATATTATAAGTGTGTGTGTGTGTGTGTATATATATATATATATATATATATATATATATATATTTATAAAATAAAAATGGAGGTTTCTTTCTGAAAGGTTGTGCCCTTAATATTTTATGAGCTTGCCTTATGTGTCTTTATACAGTATGGCATTTAAAAAATGTTTTTTTATATATATATATATATATATGTATTAAATATAATACATACATTTTGTGAAAATAATCTGTCACCCACTCAGTTTTGGTTGCTCATATGGTGCTTTTCCACTGCATGGTACGGCACGGCTCGGCTCACTTTGTGGCGCTTCTCCACTGCATGGAAGTCTCGATTCGGCACACTTAAAATTTTACCACCTTTGTTGAGGTTCCAAGCAAGTTTACCGATACTAAAATTTGACGTGAAAACACTACAGATCACTGATTGGTCAGACACCAAACCCGCTAGATTTCAATAGTCAGCAACAGCCACTGCAGTATTATTTGTTTGCACACTTTTTATTAAACCAGGGGTTTTCAAACTGTGGGTCGCAGATTGGGAAGAGGTGGGTCGCGCAGTCACTATTGGCTGCAGCTAAATTTACGTTTCATGAATGACACACACACAAACATTTTGCACGATGTACCAGCGTTAAATAGAAATCGCTATGAGATCGCATTACACAGGAGAATTCAAATGTCACGAAAGCCTTGTATGCCTAAGTAGATCGTAAAACCGTTGCCACTTATGGTCTCTACGATCAGCTTAGCTCCCGATGCTTTTGGGAAACGCAGCAGAGACCTGAATCAGCCTTTCATGACATTTGAATTATCCGGTGTAATGCGATCTCATGCAGAATGCAGAGCAGTGATTGGAGTAAACGAGTTTCTTCTTGTTAATAATGCGCACAGAACCGCTTAATGAACCGCGCCGCTTTGAGACGCTGAAATTGTTAACGCAACATGTCGCAAGCGCGCGCTTCATGAAACAAATCGCACTGATTTCTCTGTCGTCTGTTCAACACAGCACTGTTGTCTTTCAGAGATATGGTCGTCGTATAAGAGTGCGTTGTTTGCGTTCCCTTGCATGCATTTTGCTACAACGCAAAAAATATAGCCTATATATAAAAAGTATTTCACATGTACACACACGAGCACGAAAGCGTTTTCTGCGCTGAACAACGCAATGAGTTTAACAACACTCGCAGCATAAATATTAGTATTGAAATTCTAGGTCCTGGGCCTACTGTCAAATGAAATGATTAGTCTATTATATTTTTTTATATTCTGATTTTTGTCATATCAAACCTTTGGTTATGATTAAGCTTACTTAATCTTTTTTCATTTCTTTAAATTTGTTCTGCCATGTCTGGTAAATCAGTTGAGGCAGCAGACAAAAACTACTCAGTATTCTTCACATTATTTCAACAGCCATTAGGCTGTTAGGCTCTCAATTTTTGATAATGTGCCAAAAGTTTGTATTGCAATTAAACTTGTCATTCATACTATAACAAGGAAAAAAAACTGCTCCAAAGAGAACTAACGCCTCCCACCCCACATTCATGCTTTAAAATTATTTTACATTTTGGTGGGTCTTGAGATAGATTATTCTTGTCTAGGTGGGTCCTGGAATGGAAAAGTTTGGGAACCCCTGTATTAAACGACTTGCTTAAAAAAAAAAAGAACTTGAAAAGAGTAATGGCTGAATCGTGGTGACTGGTCATTAGACGAGGTGCAGACGTTCCTCTCGTTGGTAGCAGAGGAGCGTGGAAAAGCAAAGCGAGCTGAGCCGAGCCGTACCATGCAATGGAAAAGCGCCATTAGTTTCTTAGTTTTCATGGACTTTCAGTTTTGTTTTCATCAGTCACATGTGTTTCCTTGTCTTAAGCCCTATTCGCACGGGATTAGTATTATCTGGGGACCACGTGTGATTTAGAAATTACCCACCCAGCACCCACCCGCATTCGCACGGGATAAGCGAAGCCTGTGATTTTACTCGAATTTACTGACTTATCTCCCGGATATGATGGCAGTAGGCTATTGCTTGGAAATGTCTTGTCGTTATAGGTCTAGCTGTATGAAATATCATAAACAGAAGAATGTTCCTTAACGCATGCTGCTAGTCATTCATCTCCATCAAATCATTCAGTTTTCTGCTTTCTCTTTCTGCAAATTGTATAGTTGTATGGTGTATAGCGATATGACCCAGCACCCAAAATACTATCACATATGATATGTGTCATGAACACTCATCTCATCATCACACCTGTTCGTCATCTCCTCATTATCACTGTGCGTTTAAGTTCCTCACCTTCACTCTGTTTGTTGGTTGTTGTTTGTGTGTGTGTGTGTGTGTGTGTTACACATGCTGTTACTTTGTCTTTGTCATAGTGGATTACCTGAGTTTGTTTCCATTTAAGGCCCTTTTGTGATATTGATACCCTTTTGAAGTATCTTTCTTCATCATCACCTTCATTTGGTAACATAATCATTGTATTTAATATTTTTATAAAATAAAAAAAATTCAAATTTTTTTTTAATGTATGCTACTGTTGGTTTATATTTTATTTTATTGAATATAAAAATAATTAAGTAAAGCAATAAACCGTAGGCAATAGTGAATGGAAATAACCCACAGTCCTCACCTGTTAGATTTTAAGATCTCCAAAGCTCATACTGTATTCAGTGTTTGTGTTGAGTCTGTAAATCACTGGAACAATAACAGTTTGAACCAGTTTAATACCATCCTGTGAATCTGGCCTCTGCTCCTCTCAAGCATGGCTAATGAGCAATTACACGCTCACACACACAGACATATAAACACACTAGGAAAGATGGATGGCACTCATAATTTAGGCTGAGGTGCTGGCGGTGAGACATGGAGGCAGCGTTTTGATTCACGGGAAGCATCACCTTGTATCTGTCCTGTAGCCTAGGGTACAAGGAGACAAGGCGTAACACGGATGATATTTACTGCCGCAACGGCTCCTGTGCTGTTGTTGTGCCATATGTTTAAGGCCTTAACACGCACATGAGCTCTGAGTGAAATGGCATGTATAGTGAGAATCATTCATATTAACATGGAACTGAAACATCCAGACATCTCTCAACAGGCCTGATCAGTTATTGAGAAACTCGACTGTTGCTTGAGTGAGTCCAAGCCGAAGTGAGTTTTAGTTCACCGCAGTTTGTTACTTCTGTTATTTCCAGGTCTTTGACCATATCACTATGTGACATGCCTAACAACTCACTTTACCCATTCACAACATAGCATTACCTCTATGTAAAAGTTACTTTGTAATAAAATATTAAGGACACAAACTTTCTTAAAAAATATCAATATATCATAATTATATCATAAAATTTATATTCATTTATTTGTATTTAAAAAAATATTTTAAATGTATTTATTTTATTGTATTCATTTTAAAATATTTATTACATTGTAAATGTAAACTTTCTTTTAAAAAACTTTAGACAGTGTCTTTACTGTCACTTTCGATCAGTTTAATGCATCCTTGCTGCATAAAATAATCAGTTTAATTGTGTGTGTGTGTGTGTGTGTGTGTGTGTGTGTGTGTGTGTGTGTGTGTGTGTGTGTGTGTGTGTGTGTGTGTGTGTGTGTGTGTGTGTGTGTGTGTATGTAAATATATGTGTGTGTGTGTATATTATACTATCTGGAACAACGTATTGACCAATCAGCATACAGGACCAGAACTATCCTCTTTATAATTAGAAATAAAGCACTCCAGCACTCCAGCAAGTTGCATTCCTGCTGCTTAGAAGATGCACATTTGCATCCAAACCTCTCAGACCGACAACATGCACACAAACTAATTTCATCCACATAACATGCATTTCTGTATTGCTAAATCTTCTGAATGACATTTTAAGGATAAACACAATCTTAATGGCATTCTTGGTTAGCATAATGTTAGCATTTGAAGCTCGCTCTTCTGAGCAAACAGATGAATCCATTCAAGACAGTGTCATTCGGATACCACAGTAAAGCAGGTAGCGCTTCATTGAATTGCACCTTTTTTTTTCCTGCATCGAAAATGGCAGAGCAGCAAATCATTCCTCTACTGTGTTTCTGTTGAGTGGGAGTGACCTTTGTTAGGGTGTAATATCACGCAGAGAAAAAAAAAAGCAAGAAGCAGCCGAGCAAAAGAAGAAAGGGCAGTTTGTTTATGATCACATTACACTGTAACGGAGCACTGTATCTGATGCCAACGCTAAGGAGATGCTGGATCTTCTGATTCGTATCTGAAAGGTCAGGTAATTTAAAAGAGCAGCCCATTATCAAATCTATAGAATATTCAAAGCCTCTCCGCAAGAAGAGATTAGAAACATTAGATGGGGCGTGTGTGTGTGTGTGTGTGTGTGTGTGTGTGTGTGTGTGTGTGTGTGTGTGTGTGTGTGTGTGTGTGTGTGTGTGTGTGTGTGTGTGTGTGTGTGTGTGTGTGTGTGTGTGTGTGTGTGTGTGTGTTCGTTTGATTCATGAGATGGCAGATAGAAGATTGAAAGAGTGCAGGAGAATGTTTCATATTCAGCCTCAGGGTTAGAAGAATGCACTTAGAAAAACATTCATAGTAATGTCAAGGTCTTGTGGCTTTTTTTTTTTTACTTTCGTATATTTCTTATTCAACTGTTCTCTTATATTTCTTATTGAAATATCTGGTAAAACAACTGACTTTTGTAGCCGTACTGCATAGGCATCTTTATACTGTATGATATATGAAATGCTGTCTTTATGACAATCAGTGCATGTTGATTGCATGATTTTGTTTCTTGTTACTTTGTTTCATATATATATATACAGTGAGGAAAATAAGTATTTGAACACCCTGCTATTTTGCAAGTTCTCCCACTTAGAAATCATGGAGGGGTCCGAAATTGTCATCGTAGGTGCATGTCCACTGTGAGAGACATAATCTAAAAAAAAAAATCCGGAAATCACAATGTACAGATGGTGGACAACCAGAGTGCCTATTACCGCCGCGCCAGCTGCCGCGGCGAAATCACCGCAGCGAAAATAAACCAGCCGCATTTCAAAGTCGTTCCCGAAATGACCGCCAGGTGGCGCAAAGGGACATTGTGCAAAACAGCAGCAATTGCCGTATTTTAAAATGTAAGTGGGTTAAATATAAAACCCTAAGCCTAATAGGCATATTTGTCATATATATAAATAGGCCTATTAGGCTACAACAGAATAGAACCAAAGATAGAATCAATTTTAGAACAGAAAAAATAGAATCAAAAGTTAAAAATAGAGACGATATTAGGAGCAATGACGCGGAATATTTTTACTATTCTATTGAGGAATTAGATAAATGAAGAGCTCTCGTGAGCGATACAATTGCATAGTAATTTATAGTGATTTCAAAAGCAGTCCTTAAAAAAAAAATACATTGAGTAGTGTAGCATAATTTTTGAGAGATTTCTCGGAACGCATTTTAGTTAAGATCCTGGTTTCAATGCCCTTAATGTATATAGGCTAGGCTACTGCTTTAAAAAAATGTCACAACGCGTTTTGAGATTGTTTTGAATAAAACATTGAAGTTTAAAATGTAGTGTTTTGGCACACCAGGCCGAGTGGCGTTACGCATTGTTCAATCAGTGTTCAAATCAGGTTTTATTCTGGCATGTTGAATTGACGTTAATTTTTTTTTTTTTAGATTTATTAGATTTAGATTTTAGATTTCGTTAGATTTATTTTTCTCATAACAGCTAAAATAACTAATATATGCCTTGTCTTAATATGACCTACTTAATATAGGCAATAGGCATATCATTTTGTAATAATTTAATTTTATTAAATTGAACAAGCGCAATCAGCATTTAATCAAATATTCTAAAAGATGTATTATTAATAATAATGTTATTTCAACATAATATTTCGTTTTTTCGACATAATGTGTGCGTGCAACAAGATGTGTATTTGTAAATCCGGTGATGCGTGCATTGATTTTTATCAATAAACTAGTGTTTTTTGACAGTGTCGACTGCAAAGATGAAGTTGACGATCGCCATATTTGTAGTGAACGCACCTAGAGAGAAATGCACATAAAGACATAATCAGAGAGTAGCCTTTTTCTTTTCGTTTTGAATTATTTCGTTTGAAGACATTTCAAGCTTTGTGTATTTGATGTATTTATCATGTCTGTGTGAGGCATACGCTGAGTTTCGTTAAGTTAGGAGGATGAGATGCGCTCCAGCTGACGTGCAATGCAAGTGACCGCGCGGGTGCCTCCATGATTAGTGTCTGTTGTATTTGCTTCTCTTACTTATTTAAATCCAGGCAATTGGTTGATGAAAAATTGATTAAAATTAAGATACAATTTATAGAAAACGAAATTCACTTTAAAGAAAGGTTTTCTACTAAACAAAACTTAATGAAGTGGTCAAAATCATGTCTGACCCACTCCATATCCATCTCTGGATATAATGCATCCTATCTTACTCATGCTGTTCACTTTTCATATTCAACATAGATGGAAAAAAATAACATTATAATATTTTAACAAATATGATACTAAATTAGATTATTTAATGGCTACAACAGTATAGTAGGCCTATAGACTTTTTTTTTTTTTAGAATGGAATTTTGCTGTGCACTTGCATATTAGTGTCAGCTGGGAAGGAAATATAGAGACCAGACCTCTTGGAACTTTAATTGAATACATAGCGTTGGTAAAGCATACTGAAATTACATCCCTACAAATTTATTAGGCCCTACTGAAAATAAATGTATCGAATTTAAGCAAAGTAGCCTAAATGTTAAGACTGTAAGCCCTTTGCTTTTTTACGTAGCCTATAAAGGACTCTTACAGCCGACTTTGTGTTAATTTAATTTGTAGAGGATTTTTTTAACTCAAACATTAACACTGAAATAAATGAAACTAAATTATTGTAATTTTTTTTGGCACACCACGACGAGTGGCGCTATGCATTGTTCTAAAGCCAGGTTTTATTCTGGCATGTTGAATTAGTGTTCGACAAACACGTTCATTTGAATGAAGAGCGTTTGAGCGAACACACACTGGAACGTTAGGCCATGAAGCAACGAGTGAACTGTGGCCGAGTGGTTGAACTTACGTTACGATCATCTAGATGACACGGGTTCGAATCCCGAACTAACTTGGACTACTGATATTTTTATATTAGCCTATTAATGCATTTTATAGTCTATTGTTGATGCAGAGAGATTTGTCTAGTTCTAAAACATAGTTTTTTGCTTATAGCCTATTTACAAAATAAAATCACCATGCATTTCCATTTTACACTAAGGAACAAATATTATACAATGACTTTACTTATAGCCTATAATAATTCCAATCGTAATTTCAAAAGCAGTTCTGTTAAAAAAAATAATAATAATAAAAAAAAAAAAAATATATATATATATATATATATATATATATATATATATATATATATATATGACGTTTAAACGACAAACAATAAAATCAGAACCAGTATTCTGTTGCATTCATGGTTCCAGTGGCAGTAATGCATCCACGGCTTTTCAGAATGTCACAAAGCGTTTTGAGATTGTTTTGAATGAAATATTGAAGTTTATAATTAAGTGTTTTGGCACACCACGACGAGTGGCAAACTCTTTGTTTTGTTTTGCAAACTCAGCTAGCCTGTGGGGGGTTTGGAGAAGGCAATAGTTGCTTTATTGTGGGGGTGCAGGACAGAGGTGTTAATGTTCCGTCTTTCATATGGAGAGTGTCGGAGCCAGCCTGATGAGCAGGCAAAGGCAAAATTCTTCTAAGGATTAATCTCAAAATCTCCAAAAGTCCATAGCCTATGTACAGTAGGCCCTATATCTTATTAAATTATATATTGTAGTTTTATTGATTGTATTTAAAGGTTTTCCACACACAATTTCAATTTAGCAGATACAGAGCTCTTTAATTCGCGACCCACCTCGTTTTATTGTAAGGTGAATTCAGCAAGGCATGTTGTATCTTTGAAGGAACAAAAGCTATTTGTTACAGTTTTTTCTTTCGTGATTTGTGTATGGTGTTTTTTACGCTGAAATGCTTCATTTCGAGAAAGACACGCCGCGCGCAGTGAGGGAGACCAAACTTACTAAAAAATATATCCAGCGCGAGAGAGGCAAAGAAAAACGGCTGTTCTTAATTTATGTTGCTTTGAACTTTTTTCGTTTTGTACCGTTTTAATTTTTTTATTTAGCTGCAATTTCTTTGACAATAGAAATTTAAAATGTTGCAAGAATAAGATTCTGTGTTTCTTATTTTGCATCACAAAGGGAATAAACTCTATCGATGCAACCCTGTTTAAATAAATAAACTGTCCCGACACTTTATTCATACCTTGAAATGTGCGATGGGTTTTCAAACTTAAATAATTTTCTTTTTCTTTTACATTTTCATTGTTTATTTTTTAATTGAAAGTAATACTGTATTGAAAGTATTTTTCTGATTTGTTCGATCTGTTTTGAAAAATGTCTTCCGTTGCTATGGCCGGGTATCACTGTCAGTCATCTCAATCTCGTGAATGATTCACACACACACAAAAAAATATTTAGCAGATTAAAGACGAGCTTCATCATCTTCATTTTCTGGTGCAATCGGCTTACAGTCTTCCTTCATCAGACACAACTGGAATGTTGCAAATTTATGTTGTAATGTAGCCTACAATTGATAATTAAACAAGACGATTGACTTTAAACAGATGCATATTTAAGCATCAAGAACGGAAAAACATAAACACTGCCGGCTACACTGAGATTCGATCTCAGATCGTTTGAAGCTCCGAGAGGCTAATGCTTTGACCACAGAGCTATCATCTGAATAGCCTAGGTCTACTTCTGTTTGGTCGGGATTTGAATCGATTTGAATTCGGCCACGAATTTGTTTTGTTTTATTTTGTTTTAAATGTATTTTTACATATTTTTCTTTCGTTAATGTTAACCAATTCTGTTGTAGCATAATAGGCCTATATTTTTTCCCTAAAAGTTTGTTTTATTCTCTGCTTTGTTTGTTTATATTTTTACATATTCAATCAGTCTCATTTTTGTTCAAATAATGAAAAAAGTTGTTTTTTTTGCGCCATGTTTCTTTTTTTTCAAATTTTTTTTTTAAATAAACAGATAGGAAACTTACCGTTTAAAATGCCGCAGTTGCTGCTGTTTAGCCCTGTCACTTGCGCCACCCGGTATAGCCTAGTCATTTCGCGAACGACTTTGAAATTCGACTGGTTTATTTTTGCTGAGGCAGTAATAGGCATTGTGGTTGATTATTTATTAAATAATTCAATTGATAATCATAACAACATGTAAGCCTATTTAATTCTGAATATAACAAAGAATGCTTAAACCGACTAACATCGGTTAGTAACTGCAAGTCCTGAAAATGTTTTAATTTTACGTAAGTAAATGACAAGTAACCTATTGACATAGCCTTTCTAAATTATAGAAAAACTGGGCACACAATTTTAACGTGTCTACTTTGTTTAAATTTAATGAATTTGAATTCGTTTAACCACAATATTTATCTTGAATTTATCTGTGGCCTCTCAGCTCAGATTACTGCCGCGGCAGATTACGTCATAAAGAGAAAAAACTGACACTTTTCAAAGTCTGTGATTACAGCGCCACTCAGCGGTAAAAGGCAGCAAATACACATCCCAATTTTGCCGCCGCGGGAACGGCGGCGGTAAAAGTCTCATTCTGGTTGTCCACCATCTGTATGATGTTTTAACTATTTATATGATACAGCTGTAAATAAGTATTTGAACACCTGAGAAAATCAATGTTAATATTTGGTACAGTAGCCTTTGTTTGCAATTACAGAGGTCAAACGTTTCCTGTAGTTTTTCACCAGGTTTGCACACACTGCAGGAGGGATTTTGGCCCACTCCTCCACACAGATCTTCTCTAGATCAGTCAGGTTTCTGGGCTGTCGCTGAGAAACACGGAGTTTGAGCTCCCTCCAAAGATTCTCTATTGGGTTTAGGTCTGGAGACTGGCTAGGCCACGCCAGAACCTTGATATGCTTCTTACAGAGCCACTCCTTGGTTATCCTGGCTGTGTGCTTCGGGTCATTGTCATGTTGGAAGACCCAGCCTCGACCCATCTTCAATGCTCTAACTGAGGGAAGGAGGTTGTTCCCCAAAATCTCGCAATACATGGCCCAGGTCAATACAATACATCCTCTCCTTAATACAGTGCAGTCGCCCTGTCCCATGTGCAGAAAAACACCCCCAAAGCATGATGCTACCACCCCCATGCTTCACAGTAGGGATGGTGTTCTTGGGATGGTACTCATCATTCTTCTTCCTCCAAACACGTTTAGTGGAATTATGACCAAAAAGTTCTATTTTGTTCTCATCTGACCACATGACTTTCTCCCATGACTCCTCTGGATCATCCAAATGGTCATTGGCAAACTTAAGATGGGCCTTGACGTGCTGGTTTAAGCAGGGGAACCTTCCGTGCCATGCATGATTTCAAACCATGACGTCTTATTGTATTACCAACAGTAACCTTGGAAACGGTGGTCCCAGCTCTTTTCAGGTCATTGACCAGCTCCTCCCGTGTAGTTCTGGGCTGATTTCTCACCTTTATTAGGATCATTGAGACCCCACGAGGTGAGATCTTGCATGGAGCCCCAGTCCGAGATTGACAGTCATGTTTAGCTTCTTCCATTTTCTAATGATTGCTCCAACAGTGGACATTTTTTCACCAAGCTGCTTGGCAATTTCCCTGTAGCCCTTTCCAGCCTTGTGGAGGTGTACAATTTTGTCTCTAGTGTCTTTGGACAGTTCTTTGGTCTTGGCCATGTTAGTAGTTGGATTCTTACTGATTGTATGGGGTGGACAGGTGTCTTTATGCAGCTAACGACCTCAAACAGGTGCATCTAATTTAGGATAATAAATGGAGTGGTGGTGGACATTTTAAAGGCAGACTAACAGGTCTTTGAGGGTCAGAATTCTAGCTGATAGACAGGTGTTCAAATACTTATTTGCAGCTGTATCATACAAATAAATAGTTAAAAAATCATATATTGTGATTTCTGGATTTTTTTTTTATTAGAATATGTCTCTCACAGTGGACATGCACCTAATGATGACAATTTCAGACCCCTCCATGATTTCCAAGTGGGAGAACTTGCAAAATAGCAGGGTGTTCAAATACTTATTTTCCTCACTGTATATATATATATATATATATATATACAGTATATATACAGTATATATATGTATGTATATATATATATACACTCACCTAAAGGATTATTAGGAACACCATACTAATACTGTGTTTGACCCCCTTTCGCCTTCAGAACTGCCTTAATTCTGCGTGGCATTGATTCAACAAGGTGCTGAAAGCATTCTTTAGAAATGTTGGCCCATATTGATAGGATAGCATCTTGCAGTTGATGGAGATTTGTGGGATGCACATCCAGGGCACGAAGCTCCCGTTCCACCACATCTCAAAGATGCTCTATTGGGTTGAGATCTGGTGACTGTGGGGGCCATTTTAGTACAGTGAACTCATTGCCATGTTCAAGAAACCAATTTGAAATGATTCGAGCTTTGTGACATGGTGCATTATCCTGCTGGAAGTAGCCATCAGAGGATGGGTACATGGTGGTCATAAAGGGATGGACATGGTCAGAAACAATGCTCAGGTAGGCCGTGGCATTTAAACGATGCCCAATTGGCACTAAGGGGCCTAAAGTGTGCCAAGAAAACATCCCCCACACCATTACACCACCACCACCAGCCTGCACAGTGGTAACAAGGCATGATGGATACATGTTCTCATTCTGTTTACGCCAAATTCTGACTCTACCATCTGAATGTCTCAACAGAAATCGAGACTCATCAGACCAGGCAACATTTTTCCAGTCTTCAACTGTCCAATTTTGGTGAGCTCGTGCAAATTGTAGCCTCTTTTTTCTATTTGTAGTGGAGATGAGTGGTACCCGGTGGGGTCTTCTGCTGTTGTAGCCCATCCGCCTCAAGGTTGTGCGTGTTGTGGCTTCACAAATGCTTTGCTGCATACCTCGGTTGTAACGAGTGGTTATTTCAGTCAAAGTTGCTCTTCTATCAGCTTGAATCAGTCTGCCCATTCTCCTCTGACCTCAGCATCAACAAGGCATTTTCGCCCACAGGACTGCCGCATACTGGATGTTTTTCCCTTTTCACACCATTCTTTGTAAACCCTAGAAATGGTTGTGCGTGAAAATCCCAGTAACGGAGCAGATTGTGAAATACTCAGATACCAACAACCATGCCACGCTCAAAATTGCTTAAATCACCTTTCTTTCCCATTCTCACATTCAGTTTGGAGTTCAGGAGATTGTCTTGACCAGGACCACACCCCTAAATGCATTGAAGCAACTGCAATGTGATTGGTTGATTAGATAATTGCATTAATGAGAAATTGAACAGGTGTTCCTAATAATCTTTTAGGTGAGTGTGTATATATATATATATATATATATATATATATATATGTGTGTGTATGTAGGCTATGTATGTATATATATATATATATATGTATGTACGATATGACTCAATATATGCATTTAGAATTGCCCCAAGATAAGGGTAAGGGGGCAAAAATAACCCTGTCTTTTATATTTATATCATTTTAAATAGTCATTTAATATCACACAAAGAGTGATGTTTTTTTCTCCAAGTTCACATTTTTGTAGTTTACATGGAGACGATAACTGTGTCGTTTTCAAAAACGAGCCTTTTGAAACCCTCGTTTAAGGATGAATCAACAAACTAGTCATTTAGTGAGGTGGACTAGTTTATCTACTTCTTTTGTGTGTGTGGCAGTGCTTTAAAGGAGATGAATTTAAAGACAAGTTCTCAGAGAGGGTGTTAGCGTGACAGTTTGCTATGTTAGCTTGTTAGAAGTGATAAAATACTCCACTAATGCTCTCTAAATGCATTCCCTTTACATTGCCACCGCAAAGAAAGCTAAATTCTGTGTTCTTACATTCAGTCTGTTATAGTTCTTAATAGTTGATTAGCATGCAAAAGGCAGATGTCTTTGATTGTTTTTGCATCTCTTACCATGTTCGTTACATTTGAAGATGCTGTTTCTTGTTAAAACCGGTTTTATTTTATTGTTAAAACGTCATTTATCGATCCCTGTCACTTTTTGACGATTTTGTTCCATTTTATGAAACATCTCACTTTTTTTATATATATATACACAGAAAAGCATCTTCAATTCTTGAGCAGGACTTTTCATTGTGTTAGTGTGTGTTATAATGATGGTGATCCGGCACTGAAAGCTGAGGGTTCATGGCTGTTATCAGTGGCAGAAGGCAGCAGTGTTAATCTTCTCTTGTGAACACAGACACACACTTCGATCTATCGCTGTTCCACAGCTGCGGCGGACCGTTATCCATCGTAGTCAAACCACCAAATGCAAATAATTACATCCAGCTCTTGATATACATCCACTGAGTTACAGGAAATTTTGCTTTATTACAATAAAAAGTTCCTCAGGGTGAATTAGAACCAGGAAACCAGGAAAGTTGAGATAAATTAACAGTATATATTTTGATTCTGAGTGGATAATTTTTTTTTACATTTTACACTTTCACTAAAATAAAACTAGACACTACTAGTACGCAGTATTGTTCCAAAGTTCACTTAATGTTTCTTTGGTAAGATGTTTTGGGAAGAAGACTCACCAGGGCTGCATTTATTTGATCCAAAATGCTGAATATTATATTTAAATATTATAAAAAGTTTAACAGTTTTCTGTTTTTATATATTTTAAAATGTAATTTATTCCTGTGATGGCAAAGCAGAATTTTCAGCATCATTACTCCAGTCTTCAGAGTCACATGATCCTTCAGAAATCATTCTAATATGCTGATTTGCTGCTCAAGAAACATTTATTATTATTAATCAGTGTTGTAATCAGTATTTTTGTGGAAATCATGATGTGTTTAAGGCATCTTGCTGATTTTTTTTTTTTTTTTTTTACTCTTACTGATCCCAAAACTTTTAAACTATAGTATTGTGATTCTGAGCAGAAAAACAAACAAAACGTTTTATTGGTTGTCATGTTGCTTTATAGGGTTCAGAGAGAGAAGGCACAGATTGGCTGTTATTCACAAGTGTCCTTCAAACTGGCTTAAAAAAAAAAGACTGTATACGGTGTCAAAGGAAGCAGAACAGCAGCAAAAAGGCTTAGAATGCGAGTTAATTAAAGAATTACATCGTCAAACGCTGTTGTCAGGAAATGGCAGGATTCGCTGAAGCACGTTATCGGCTAGTTGCCCTCGTTAACAGCCTCTTTACAAAATGAATAAGAGAAACTGTCAGCATTTCAGCTGAGATGGTGAGCCCACAATGTGGCCTCAGAGAGATGTGTTTACCAGGCAATAAACCGTTTTATTCTCAACTATTCTTAATGATAGAGGTCAGTCTGGCTCTTTGTATGTGGCTCTACAGTTTTCGAATTAACCAGCACTAGATCATAAAGTTGCAGAGAAATGTATTGAGTCGTGCTGGAACTGACCGTTAAATGATCTCACAGATGGAACAAAGATGGAAAAACCTACTGTGAGTTAATTAACAACTGCTTTATTGTTGTTAAGGGATTAATTGCTTAATTTATACAGAATATATACAGTATGCAGTCTGATATTGCTTTCTGCTCTCCGATGTTTACAATCGCCGATGACAAATAATGGATACGAGACGGGTCGGTTGTCGAGATTTTATGCAAGATGTTATCCACCTCGTGTAGTGCTGTGGGTTTGTGTGAGTCCTTGCTTTTTATCTCACACTGTGCCGAGGAAAGCCCTTGTCCGTGTAGTGCTGTGTGGGGTCGCATAAGATACACCCTTTCTGATAAGATAAGCTAATGGAATCTGAAGGTCACCGAAAGGTCATTCTCCCGAGGCATCGCCGCTGTGGCAGAGTGGCAACACATCATAGTGATAAAGTATTCACAGGGGCCTGGAGTGCTTACATATACAGTTGTGATAAGCGGGATACTTACTGTTTGAAAAAGTGCTACAAGAAGGAATATATGCATTGGAATTGCAGCATTATTTTAATAAACATAGTTATTTGAAAGTAATCATATAATGCTGCAACCGCAATGCATTTATTTCTTCTTTCCTTCATTAACTGCATCAATGTGTGACCTTACTATCTGATCTTTCAAGGTCGAGTGAAATTCAAAACAGTCAGAGGTGTACTCTGCTTTCAGTTACAGACAGTAATTTAATTAGTCTTTTTTTTTTTTTGCAAGTTAATTAATGACTTACAGATAGATTTTCACCTGCTAAAGGTGTTTGCATGCGGTTGGAGCTGTAAATCAAGTCCCCAGGGTTTTCAGTGCTAAGCCCAGTTAGAGACCTTGAGTTATTTGAAATCTTCACATTGGAGTAATGAGTTTGATCACATCCAAAGCCAAACACCCACACTCTTAAATTGAGCCAGATGGAGACTGTCTCTTCATTATGATGAAAACAAACAAATGTGGAGTTAAAGTGATCTACTTTTGAAAGTGACTCACATTTTATGGTCTATTTGAATAGAAATAAAAAATATAGATAAATGCCTCACAAACTTTGTGTGTATGTGTGTTGCTGAAATTGCTGAACTAAATGCATCAGCAATGTAAGAAAACGTTTTTCTCTTGCAGCGATGCCAAAGAACCGGGTTACACTTTATTTTGTGTTATAGTGTAATTATACATTTAAGGCCCTGTTTACACCGAGTATTAAAATGCATTTTGGTCAATCAGATCACAAGTAGACGAGGGAGACACATTCCCGTTTTACACTTGGTGTTTTAATCTGTCTGTTTTGTCCACTTTCAACCACTTCTATCCTGATATCTTTGAGGGGAGGGTCTATATGTGGGTAATGCATGGACTTTTTCAGATCTTTCGATCTAATGGACGAAATAAGCTCAATCAATTTACATGTGAACGCGACCAGAGACGACGGAAAAAACAGTAACTTTCGTTTCTGCTCTGATAGCGGCAAGACAACACCGTGGCGTACACAGTGAGTACAGTGTTAGAAATCAGGAATGGTGAAGGAACATTTTGATTGGTACATTTTTCATCTTAAAACCAAACTTAGGTTTGGTTAGTGCGCTTCCCATAATGTTCACGCTTTAGGAGAGTAGGAGGAGAGTAGGTGGTCTTTTGTGGCTGTTAGAACACATTCGACCACATGAGCATCTACACTACGAAAGGTTTCCGGTCGAATGCGTTTTCAACTACCTCTGGAAGTGGTCGAAAGTGGACAAGCTCAAAATGGTTTAGACCCCATTTACATTTTATTTGGTGTCATCCACTTGTGTACTGAGTAATATTAATTAACTATATACTTACTATAGGGCTAGGGTTAGGACAATTTGTTGTAATTACTAAATTACTATTATATAATATAATACATGTAACATGTAACAAAGACAATATAAAATAAAGTGTTACCAAGAACATTTTTGGGTTTCCCAAAGAATCTTTCATGAAACAGTTCTTAATAGATCTGAAGAAATGTTTAATAATCTTTCCACTATAAAGAACTTTTTGTTCATTTGAAAAAATGGATGTTTAAGGTTCTTTATGAAACCATAGATTGGAGCAGCCGCGGCGCTACCATTGGGCCCGGGTGGGCCTGGGCCCACCCATTTTAGGTCCGGGCCCATCCATTTTCTACTATGGTTTTGTACGTTTCTTCATTCGGATCTATTTGCGATCCATTCCATTCTAAACAAACAACGCAGTTTACATGCTTCGTCCTTGTTACATTATTCATTAAGATAATAATTAACGCATAATTATCAGTGAACTTGATAAATGTTGCAGATATGTTTTACTATGCATGCAAACAAATGCCTTTCAACTTATGCGTGCAAAATTCAGAATAAAATGAATGTGCAGCAATTTGTACAAATAGAGAGTCTGTAGGCCTACAATATAGCCCCTTTCACACAGCGCATTGAACCCGGGAAATTGCCGGCAAATTGCCGGAACGCCTTCTGTGTGAACGCAAACACGACCCGGGATTGATGCCGGCATCGATGCCGGGTTGGGGACCTAGTAACTTTGCCGTGTTCAGTCCCGGAACGCGCGCTGTGTGAACAAAAGCCGTAATAATGCCGTGTCGCAGTGATGACGCTGAAGCGCGGGATCGTTCGCCAGCTGTGAAGCGGTACGTAATGCGCAAGTTTATGATCGAATCAGAGAAATAAATGCACAAGCGTGGTTTCTCGAGAGAGAAATCGCAGCTCATAAGCAAACTGAAGACGCTGCTGAGACATTTACAAGTCACATCGATGTCACGTGTCTTTCCGGGACATACACGGGTTGTGTGTGAACGCGCTCTCTGATTCCGGAAAATCACTGGCAGTGTGAATGAACCAAAATCAAACGAACCCGGGTCAAATCCCGGGTCACTTTATCCGTGTATTTTCCGGAATCTCTGTGTGAAAGGGGCTTATGTGTTGTAGCCATTAAATAAGCTCATTTAGTTTAATATTTGTTAAAATATTATAATGTTATTTTCATCTATGTTGATTATGAAAAGTGAACGCACGGCACGAGTAAGATAGGATGCGCAATATATCGAGAGATGTGGGTCAGACATGATTTTGACCACTTTTCGTTTTGTATAAATTGTATCTTAATTTTAATATTTTTTTTATCAACCAATTGCCAATTGGATTTAATAAATAAGAAGAAAATATAGCAGACAATAAAATCATGGAGGCGCCCGCGCGCTTTCTTGCATTGCTCGTGAACAGGAGCGCATCTCATCCTAACGTAACGAAACTCAACGTATGCCTCACAGACATGAAATATATCTTAAGAAAGCTTGAAATGTCTTTTAACAATTTAAAACGAAAAGAAAAAGGCTACTCTCTGATTATGTAATCCAGGAGTGCGTTTCCCGAAAGCATCGTTATCCAACTATGATCGCAATGTCCATTGAACTCTATTGGTAACGACGGAACTTGCGACCATAGTTGGCCAACGATGCTTTCGGGAAACGCACCCCTGGATGTGCATTTCTCTCTATAGGCGCGTTCACTATATGGAGATGGCGATCGTCAACTTCATCTTTACAGCTGTTGTTGCTGTTAATAAACAAAAAATAATAGGCCTATCATTTTATTAAACAATAAATTAAATTGTAATTGTATTTAAAAAAGCAGCAAAAAAAATCAGTTATTTTAACTGGCCCATCCAGTTTTCTGGAGGCCCACCTACAATCAAAATCCTGGCGCCGCTAGTGGATTGGAGTGTGTAGAAGAGTGTTGTCTAGTCTATATTTTGTCAGCATTGAGAAATTTATTTGGATATAACATTATAAACAAATGATTGTATGCCATCATTTTTCAGCAAAAGTGCACATGTATAATTGTCAGCTATTATTGCAAATAATTTGCTGAAGCTATTTATTATTTGCAAACAACTTAATGTTGGAGAAAAAAATATTTTTTTCTTTTATATATAAAATGTTATTAAAATATTATTTTTTATATATATATAATTATTATTATTGTTTTGTTTTTTATAAATATTAAGAGATTTTTGTTTATTATTTTATTAAATATTTCTTTTTTTTATTTTTTATATTGTTTATTGTGGTAGGGTTAGTGAAAATATTGTCAGGGCACTGATGTGGCCAGCAGAAAAGAAAAAATGAACCTGATTTGGTTAATGTGGAAAACTTATGTCCGATCACTGAACTTTACATCTCCTCTGTCCGTCAGCTTCCCATTATATATTCCGTCTCAGGGAGCTTAATTCAATCCATCAAGTATCCCCCTCCTCTTTCACCCTATTTCTAGCTCTCTTTCTCTCTCCCTCTCTCCCTCTCTTTTTTCTTTTGGAACCGTTCTCCATTAATCTCAAACTCTGTCTAATTATCGTTAGCCTACACTGAGCGAGTGCAACATTTTCTCTAAAGGAAGCTGAAGAGTCATGGATGGTCTCGGAAGATACATTGATCCTTTTTTCCCAGGGTGCACTTTGTGTATGGTGACTAATAGTCCTGTTTTACGGCTTCACTGGCAGTGTTGTGGTAAAGACTCAGAACCCTGCCATTGATCGTCTCGTGCTGCAGATTTATGAGACACTCCACTGTGACTGTCTTGCAGACACTGGCTGCCACATTACCCTCATATTGAGCGAAATAGATACACTCTGTCACCTCAATATGTTAAAAACCAAACAAATACGCATTAAAGTGATCTACCTTTTGAAGTTTGCATCTGATGCAGTCAGACACCCTGTCTCGCCATGTTTGGAGATGATCATTTTCATTTTTCACTGGAATTTTTTTTACGTTTTCATCTAAAATGAGAGATTACGCAAGCACGGTCAATCGGTGAGTCATCAGACATCAAGATGAATTATTTAATTACACGTTTTGGACCATTTTAGAGCACCATAAAGAGTAACCAAGCAGTTGCTTCAATTTGTACTGTCATTTTCAGTATTTGAAATAAATCCATCATACAAGCATATGGCTCTTCCAGCATCTTCCTGACCCCTAAACTTTTGAATGGCAGTGTATTTTTTGCTATGATGCATTTTATCTTTTATCCCCTTTAAAGCAAGGTTGAATGTATGTTTCTTTGTTTGTTTTTTGCACATCTAAAACCATACAAATGCATCAACATTTAAGTACAGTTGTTGTCATAAATAATTTTTAATCGGCCACATGGGATTCTGTTTCTGCTGTTAAATATAAAATGTGTCTATAAAGGCCCATTCACACCAAGGACGATAAATATCGCACCAACGAAGACATAGTTCTAAAAATCTTTCCACATGTAAAAGAATAGCAGTGTTCCCTCCACAACTGTTATGATATCAGCTCAGAGAAACGATATCGTTGGAATCGTGTGGACGGTAATATAGTTCGCTTTAAAGTTCTTGCTCTTGGTGTGAACGGGCCTTAAACTCGCCTGTATTAATAATGTGTTTCTGTTAAGGAGCTTTTTCTTGCTGTCGTTCTCATTACTGCCGTCTCTTCCTCTCCTTTCCGCTCCCTCCTTGCCATTCTTTCATCATATCATGTCTTTGTCTGCTTGTCTTCTCACTGTCCTCTCATTGTTCCTGTACCTAGACCTAGTGAACCAGTTCTGTGAGCAGGTCCTGAACTTCTTGTTTTGTCCCTACTCTCCTGCCATAGCCCCGTCCTCCCCTGGTGTTGACTCCGTACCCTTGCAGCGAACAGGAAGTCAGAATGCCACAGGGACGTTTCCCAGAGGCGGCTACGCGTCCGGTCAGGGTGCCAATTACACGGAAACTTACCGCACATTGCCGTACTGCTCATCGGTGGAGTCTCCCTACAGCAAGTCCGGCCCTGCCCTGCCACCCGAGGGCACCCTGGCCCGCTCTCCCTCCATTGACAGCATTCAGAAGGATCCCAGGTGAGTTTGCATGCCTATTGGACCTTTATTACATTCATAGTGGCGCTCATGCCAGGTGCAGATGGCAAATGTACACATATCGATCCAATTTTAGCTGGAAGAGCATCTGCTGAAAGGGTTTTCAGGGCTTGTTTGTATTTTGGAGGCCCTTTTTAGGGTGACCACCTGGTTATTGCTCTGTTGCAGGACAGCAGATGTGATTTTGCGGAACAATGCGGCACACATGGGAGAGAGATAAATGTAATACTGTTAGACTATGTAAATATAATTTAAATTAGTTGGAAAGCCTACACTCTTAAAAAAGTGTGTGGGGGGGGGGGGTCTGTTGTCGACAGATTCAAGTGTGTGAATTATGTCAGAAAGTACGTTCACACATTATAATCAGTGATTATAATGGGTTCCATTTGTTTTTGCCGTGATGCAACGCTCGCATCCATTGAAAGCAAATGTCAGCCGCCAGTGGGCGGGGCCTATTATGCAATGATGTATAACTATTTGTCGACATCTTGCTCTGAAGGGAGTCATTTGCAAATGTATTTGCCCATGTGACGTCACAGATCCCGCAATATCGAAACGAGTTGTTTTTGGAGCTTGGTTGAATACTTTGTTTATAAAGAGGAGGACCTTTTAAGCTATGAAACTTTTAAGATGTTTTAATGGTACAACAATTTCTAAAGATCAAGGCAAATTTGATTTCTCATGTCATGACCATGACCATTCATATGTCATGATATCTGTATCAGGGGTGAAAGTATGTTCAGCCTTCTCAGTAAACAACTGGTCATGACATAAATGAAAAGGAAGTGATTTTGTAGCAAATGAACTTCTTTTTGTATTCTTCACATTAAAGCAGTTGACTTATCAAAGGCTAATCCTGCTGGGTCATTATACTGCCGACACATCTTTTTCTGTCTACTGCTTGTGCAAATAAATCAATTCAATAAATAAATAAGGCAATTATAATAAATATTTTAGCATGTGATACTCTGATACACCATGATTATGATTCTGTGTAAATGTATTTAGACGGCCTCTGCACAGGGTCGCACCACAAGGGCTTGAAGAGTCTTTTTACATTTATTTGTGTTGATTTAGAGTGGGATTTCTGGCTGAAATACACTGTTGCTTGTTGTTTGTATATTTGCTAAGTAAATAGCTTTTGGAAGTATGTGGTTTGTTGCACCTTTTTGCACTGCCAGACGCATTGAACTCTATGCAGTTTTGACACACATCAACAGAAATTCTGATTAGTTTCTCGGGAGGATGATGTTTCTAAAGCCCCGTGCTGATAATAGAGATGCAATCACTCAAAACATGCACTACACAGACAGGCATGATCATAAAACAATATGACAGGGAACATAAACTGTAACTTTATAATGTTACAAAAGATTTCAATTTCAAACAAATGTTGTTCTTTTGAAGTTTCTGTTTATCATATTATCCTGGAAAAAAAACATGCATCACTGTTTCCACAAACACAAGCAGCTCAAGTATTTTCAACATTGATAATAATAATAAATGTTTCTTAAGCACCAAATCAGTATATTAGAATGATTTCTAAAGGATCATGTGACACTGAAGACTGGAGTAATGATGCTGAAAATTCAGCTTTATATTTATATAAAATATATTACAATAAGAGTTATTTTAAATGGTAATAATATTTCACAGTATTCACAAGTTTTACTGTATTTTATCAAATAAATGTAACCTTGGTGAGCATAAGAGACTTCTTTCAAAAACATAAAAAAATTCTAACCCACCCCAAACTTTTGAATGGTAGTGTACTTATTCCACATTTAATGTAAAAGGGGAAAAAACATATTAGCATATTTTGCTGCTTTTCTGGTTCTGTGACTCACTTGTACATATTAATCTGATGGATTCTGCATTAATATTCAGTTGCTATGGTGTTCTGGGTGGTTGCTAAGGTGCTGAGTTATTTTAATGTGTTGCTAGGCGGTTGCTAGGGTGTTTTGGGTGGTAGCTAAGGTGCTATCAGTGATTTTATTGAGTTGCTATGCATTGTTCTGGGTGTTTACAAAAGCGTTAATAATAGAACACCATATTCATGTCCATAGTACAAATTGTGTGTAATGAGTAGGAGTCACTAACCTACCATTAAGTATGAGAAAAGTAACAGTGATGCTTGCCTTAGCAAACACAATTATTTAATATTGACTAATGGTGAAAACCCATAGTAATGAAGACTTAGGGTATGTGCCAGCTCCATTTAAATATGCATTTAAATTATTCTTCACACTTTTTTCTAAAGATACTCTAGATGCCATAAGGAGTCATTTGAAGATGTATTGTTCATTAAAAAAAAAAAAAATCCACGGTTTCCTTTAAATTCACACATTCTCTCAGCACCACTCAATTATAACACTTTATTTCTTTTTAAAGGAGTCATTGATATGTGCAATTAATTAAATCACTAAACTTTTTTTCCATTTATTTCGCCTGTTAATTGGACAGAGTTGATCGCATGTTGCCATTATGCCATTATGGCTCCTCATCTGCTCGGTGTTACAGTAGTCCCGGAAAACTGGACAGCAGATAATTATTACTGGTGACACATACACTCTGCAGGCGTTTGCTGGGGATGATCTGGTTAGGCTAATAAATGCCACTGCAGTCTAGCAATATTGCAGTTTAGTGTTGTTAGTCCTTGCAGAGCGGATGACTATACTATTAGTGTTGGAGAAACTACTTTGAAATGGTCCAAGCTACACATAATGTAAAGAAACTGATGGATGGATGGATGGATGGATGGATGGATGGATGGATGGGTGGGTGGGTGGGTGGATGGATGGATGGATGGATGGATGGATGGATGGATGGATGGATGGATGGATGGATGGAGTGTGAGTTCTTTAGTCTGACTGTGACTAAGTGTGATTCATACAAAGGCAAAGCTTTGCCTGGAGTCATTCAGTATGAATGGAGCACAACTGGGACCACCCACTTTTTCTGCGATCTTGGTTGCAGAAGTATTTTTGCCATTCATTTTCTCTAAGGATTGCAATAGTTTTATAGAGATCCTAGATTGAAGATGTTTTTTTTGTTTTGTTTTTTTAATAGCCAAATAGCCTACTAGAAAGAGAGTAGGTGAAAAGTACACGGATGACCTACTACTACCGGCAAGTTTTTTGAAGTGCGCATTTGACATCTTACTATCCCATGAGGACACGGGAGGAGGAATTGCGCCATAGGTCACATGACAATGACAGCATGGCAGATGTAGTACATCCGAATGTCATTTTTACTATACAGTCGCAAAACCAAATGTAGTACCTATTATACAGTATGTGATTTTGACGCAGTATCTACTTATCCCATAATACATTGCAAATAATGTAATCAAATCACAAACAACAGTACAGTATAAAACTATTAACTATAGGTTACTGATTGGATATTTAAAGTTAGTTTTTTGTGTGTCGAGTCATTCACAGTGCTTCATTGGAATAGGAGTTTTCTACAGAGCTCATTTGGCTTGCTTCTTATTAACATGGTAACTGCAACTTTTCTGATTGATGGATTCCAGGGATTCAAAGGTGCCCAGTAGCTAGTAGTAGTAACAGTAGCTCCTCACTGGGTTTTTTTGTCCTTAAAAACAGTAAAAAAAAAAAAAAAATAATAATAATTAATTAAAATAATACAAAGTTCTGTCATGAAACTCTAGATGGCGCAGGCTGATCCGCAGGCTAACTCAATCCACTTGCAATCACATCATTATCTCTAGGGCACAGCTGATTGGTTCCTGCTGTATCAGTATCCAATGATCTTAAAGTACTTGGTCAGCATTTCCTGTATCAGTTCCAGCGCTTTCAGAAACCCTCCCTCTTCCCCAGCTCCACCTGTATTGATCTGCTACGGGTAATTGCAGCAGCAGCATATCAAATCTATTTTGCCAAGACCAAACATATTAACATTTTTTTTAAATTACTTTAAAATCTCATTTGTGGGATCTACATAAGCATATAATCAGAGCTCACACTAGGTCTGTGTTGAATTGTTTATATTTGATAGTTTAAAATCAGTGTCTCTATGGTGATAATGAATGTTTTTTCCCCATCAGGAACCCTTCTGCTCTGTTGGATTTATGAGCAAACACAAGGCAAATAGCCGATGACCCAAACACTGAACAGCACTTGTTCTCACGTGTGACAAAATTCTAGCTTGATCTCTTGAGAAAATGGCTTATTTAATTGCATTTTTTGTGTATTTTCCTGTGATAGTAAACCGTAAGCAGGTTATGACTCTAATGAAGGTTATTTCTGTTCTGTTCTGGTGTTCCTTCCCTAGAGATGAAGGGATGAGGGAGGACAGGTATGCTAACCGCACACTGCCACAAGTGCTGCAGCTCATAACAACTTTAGACATCCCTGGCCCACGGCAAGTGTGAAGCACTGCTGAAACGTGTTTTTTTGTATGAATTTGGAAGGGCAAAGTGTTTCCTTGGGTGAAACACTAAACTATTCAAAACAACAAAAAGAGTCTTTGACCTTTCCACCTGAAGGCAGCACGTGGTACAACCCAACAAGCGGGAAACAAAGCACATTACTGACAGCCCTATTTGACAGTATAAAGTCAGAATTGTTCTCAAGTGTCAAAACATTCTTGAGCAATTTTCATCCACAACACGCAAGTTATAAAAAGTTGTGTGAAATCCATAATTCCCACGACTAACAGGCGGCTAGATCAGCTGCCTCAAAGAGAATCTTAGACAGATGTTTAGGAGTTGTGATCCATGTGAAATCTGTCAATGACACACTGTAATTTTATAAACAAAAAGTGCATTAGCAAGTTATTAACATTCATCACGCGGCTAAAAATTTGGTTAAAGCACTCGGTAAACTGTCAAACTTTGCAGCCACTCCTGTCTGCATCGGTGCTGTGACACCATGGCACTTGGCACGGAGTTTGCGAGAAAATCTTTGGCAGACATTATCGCATTACAGTTGCTGATGTGGAGCTATAAACAAAGTTATGAGCCATCTGCAGCGCGAAAGAACATGGAGGAAGAAGGGAGACTGAGGGATGAAGATAAATGAGTGTGATTGAAAGGGGGTTATTGATTTGTCGGCATATCCCGCAGAGCTGGAGAGAAGAAGGGATTGCCTTCGGAAAATAAAGGGGTCTGCCCTTCGCCTTCCCTCTTCTATTGATCAAAGCTTGGGTGCAAAACCTTCTTTTCAACACAGTCATTATTACCAGTCCGTGTACTTTTGCGTCCATTCCTTTTTCCTTATTTAACTCGTAATTGAAAAACGAAAAACTTTCTTCTTAATTCGTTTTTAGACTGGTGAAAAAAAATATTCACATACAAACTTTTCCTTATATACAATTGAAAATCAAATAATTGACATACAACTTTTTTTCCGTTTTTCAAAAATGCGAAATTTGATTTCTGCATTTATTTGCGTTGACCCGGAACATTTAATACAGAGCCCGGGAAGTCACCTGTTGGGGAAAAAATTAATAATCCATGGCGACGGTTTTGCAATCCGTCCCCTCAGTTTATAAACCGTAGCCTACTCACGAATTCTTAAACTGTTCCCTCGGTTTAACAAATCGTGCACACGGATTAATAAACCGTACCCACGAGTTCCTAATCCGCGCTCTCAGATTTTTAAACCGTGCTTTCAGTTTTTGCAATCTGTACTCACAAATTCATAAACCCACGCTTTCGCAATCCATTCCTACGGGTTTGTAAACTGTACTCACGGATTTGTGGCCCCTCCCCCAGTCTGTGCCGGCTGATTCAACCAGGCCTCCTGTTTAGGTGCGGGATGCATATTGCATTGTGGTTTACCTTTTTTTTTTTTTAAATGGATGATTTCTTGAATTTTCTAAAAAAACACATTTACTTGTATCTTTAAAGTCCATTTTTTTGGGAGGAAAAAGCTCAGTATAATAGAATAAGCAAAAAAAGATTTCACATATAAAAAAACTGTAAAAGGTAAGGTTATATAAAAATTAAACTTAAGTGACTTAACTGTCTTAAGTGAACTAATTTATAGTTATAAACGCAAATAATAATAATAATTACCATTATTATTATTACTACATTTAGGCTACATATTTAGAATACGCTTTTATCCAAAAAAGGATACATTCGTCAAATGTCAGTCATAATACAGGTTAGACCATAATAATACAGAGCTAAGATTATCACAAATAAACACAAGATTTTGACGCATATCCAAGGGTTTGTGCGGAGTGTGGAGCGCGCACTGCATGGCACGGAGGCGCCGGCGCTTTCCTATCAACAGTGGAAACAACTTAAAATACTCTATCATTGCTGGTCATACAGAAAAGAATAATACATCATTCTTAACTACTTTTATTTGAGTAAACTGGAGCGCGTCTCAAAAATAAACTGAAACAAAATATAGCCTACCTATATAAAGCTTGAAATTTCCACTTTTAAACGAACAATTTTGAATCGAATGCAAATACCGTCTGATTATGTAATCCGTATGCATTTCATTATAATAAACAATTAAAATGCCTCGTTAATTTTTCAGACACATTTATTATCATTTGGATATAAATCACCTATAAATCACCTCTCTGTATGGCTCCAGAGACATGGCTCTTCTCATTCAGCACTGCGGGAAAAATATAATTCCCGGGTTCTAATTTGGCCTTAAATTTTTTCCATATTAATTTGTGAATATTTTAAATGTTTAATAAATGGGCAAAAAGTCAAAAACAAAAATCTGAAAATACGTCAATATTTATTTTTTTGCGCAGCATTTGGTGTGTACAGTTCAAATAAACATTTTGGTGTTCAACTTTGCGTTTTAAAAATACAACAACCGTTTTCATTTTTCAATTACGGGTTAAAAAAGGAACGAATGGACGCAAAAGTACACGGACCATTACCCAAGCACCAAGGCGCCTTTTCTCTGCTTTGTTTTAATGTGAACGTGCACTCGAGTGGCGTCCTTGTCCACTCAAGGACGAAAAAAAAAATGCTTCTCGGCGCTGCAGCATTGACATATACAAATGCACACTGTGATTTACAGGAAGCATCTTGTGTCACTCAGATTTTGGAAGGTGATGCCCTTGAGTGGTTGCCTAAGGATGGTAAATAGAGAACCCTGCAGTGCCTGTAAAAGGTTGGTTAGCATTATTCTGTGGAGGGTCTGTGAAATCTGAGGTCAGCCTTCAGATACACATTACTGTGGCAGGTTGGCAATTTGACGCGTTAAGCGGCTTATGCACAGCAGTGCTGGGCTAGTTTTAGCTAAGCAGTGGTATTTTGATTTCTTCATGAGTGAGTTTTTATAAGAAGTGTTGGATTCATTGTTGGCTCTAACTTGCATACACACGTTTAAGTTAGATCCAACAATGATGTATTTTGAAATCCCTCAGTTATTCAGTGTAGCAACAAAATGAACACTGCTTCAATATTACAATAATATAGAATATTACAATAGTATTGAGCCTGAAGTCATGTAAGGTCCTTTTACTACCATTGAAAACGGCTCCAGTTGAAACGGAGTGTGCAGTGTGAAATGAGAGACATGAAAGAATCACCGGTTTAGGATTGATGCAGTTCACCAATCAGAATATTTTAGAGAGCCGAAGCGCCGCCATCATTGAAAGGCCCAAAGGAGATCTGTTTGAATGCAAGTCAATGGAAAAGACTTTATTTGGATTTTACAACAGAAAAAAATCCCATTTATACTGAAAAAAATGAAACAAAATAATTTTCTCTCAGAAATTGCTAGTAAATTTCAGAAATAATTAAAAAGAATCGGCAAGTAACACATTGAATTAAAAGTGAACTAGAAAGACTGAAAAATAGTATTTTCGGTTACACTTTATTTTAAGGTGTCATTGTTACAGTGTAATTATATATTTAAGTACTGATTAATAATAATTAACTACATGTACTTACTATAGGGTTAGGGTAGGATCAGGATTTGGTTAAGGGTTAATTGCATGTAATTATGCATAATTTACTGTTATTACTACGGTAAGTACATGTAACATATGCAACAAGGACACTGTAAAATAAAGTGTTACCGTATTTTCTTGTAAAACCTACTTCAATTATCTTTGTTGTATTTACAACTTATATTTTTTAGTGTATGAGTGAGTTGTGTGACAGGTAGGATTTTTCCAGAAATACCATTTCGCTTCTATACTTTGCCAACAGTTAATGGAAATCATAAAATGTTTTATATGGACTGTTAGTCTGTGCAGTAGCATTACTGATTCTGAATGAGTTGTTCAAAACAATGATTCATTTACTGTGTTCCTCAGAGATGCGTGGCGGTCCTGCTCTGGATTTGTTTTTCTACTAGTAGTAACCAGCAATATTTTGTCTAAAATGTAAGTTACTCAATATAACCTTCTTTTTATTGTGCTGTTGTTTAAAAACAATATCACATTCGCAATTGATTTGAATATCAGCACGGCTGTGATGCAGCTCGCCTTCTTTTAGAATAGCGATAGAAAAAGGTGATTGCTGTGCATTAGAAACACACCCAGCTCAAGTTGAGAAATGCCTCCAATATAGAATAAAATGCTGGAGATTCATGACCTCTACCTTAGCCATGCTATCTCTAACCTAACCTTGACTTGACTTGATAAATCACCCTTCTGTGTTTCCCTTCAAAGACTTATAGACAGCTGCATATGTGACCCTGAGTGCGTCATTGCCCTCATATCTATGTTCAGATCAGTCACTTGAGAAACCCCTAACATGAAGATGTTGATAGCGAAACAGAATGGCACAAATGATACCTTGTATTATTATGAATGATGCATTTACTACAGCATGTGGTTACATTGCAATGCAGGAGTGCATATGTCATTGACTGTACAGGTGGGTTTATCCTGTGTTAACGTGAGGAACATTATGACTCCAGTGTGACTCAGTGCCAGGTGCTTTGTGATGGAAATTGAGTGCCTTGGGGTTTGTTCATAATAGCCATGCAAGCGACAGCTTTTGTTGGTGTATATATTGCTTTTTCATTTTTTTGTAGTTTAGGTGGCAAAGAGTTTTTCAGTGTTGTCACATATCGGAAGATGGCATTGTCACATTTCAACCTTCCAAGTTTGCACCTGGTATTTATGGTAATTACTGTATCTGTCAAATGTTCCATTAGCCTGTTTGAGCTGACATTAGTGTAAATGCACGTTCTGTTTGACTCTCGCTCTTCTCATTATTATAAATATTTATGATTTTTCTAAGGTGTTTAGTATCATCTGTGATTTGAAAATAAATAGACCCAATCGCTGGTGTACCGGTAACCTCCACAACCCACATGGTGACCAGTTTTAAAGTGCCTTTATTATGCTTTTTCTGATATATTACCTTTCATGTAGTGTGTAATATAGCTGTTTGGGAATGTAAAAGGTCTGCAAAGGTATACAAATATCAAGTGTATGATAAATGGAGCTATATTGAACTGTCTGAAACAAGTCGTCAGTAATTGCAGTCTTGCTTCCTGCACGATCCTACATAGGTTTGTAACAAATTTACACAATGCCAGCCTATGGTCTTCACTGGCTGCCTGCGAACAATGTCTACTTTGACCTGCCCTCAAACACTGTAGATGTTGCTGAGGCCTGGAAAAGTTTGGTCCATGTTGTCGACATGTCAATAAGACGCTGTTTTCTTCGCTGTGAAAGCAAATCCACTTTGCATGCACTTCCAAAGGATGAGGACTCGAGCCCAAATTGATATGGTTAAAACCAATGCCATCGTTAATGTTTGCATTACTGTGAATACAAGTACTGAGGAAGCTGAAATTCAGTAATGAGCGTTTTGTTTCCTACAAGCGGTAGACCAATCCCAACTGACTGGGCCATCTGACCAATCAGAGTAGAGAAGGCTCTCGGAAAGGAGGGGTTTAGAGAGACGGAATCCATTAAATGAAGAGAAAAAAGGTGATGCTGCCAGATGTATTATCAGAAAAATGTTGTTTTTAGACCTTGAATGTATGTCAACCTATTGTAAGAATTAAAACAGCATAATAGAGGCACTTTAACCACACAGTGGGTATTTGGTATTTGGTATTAGGTATTTGGACTTAAGCCACACACGTAAACATATTTCAAAATATCAAACCAATCAGCATCTGCAAACACATGTTGCTGTTCCGGAACTAATTTCTTGAAGGTATAGTTCACCCAAAAACTTACAAATTCTGTTTTGTAATCTTTTGTGATCTACACAAGAAAGAAAGTTGCAAGGTTTGTAACAATATGAGGGTGTCTATATGATGACAGAGTTTTCATTGTTGTGTGATCTATCAATTAAAGTTCACACAAACCCGAATGTGAGATAATTTTTTTTTTATTCCTTTTAAGTGTTTTAGGGCCGCTGAAGTTTTGATTTAGGTAGTTTTAAGCAGGCTTGTGTGGTTGAGCATTGATGGTATGGTGTATATGAATGCTACCTGAGTGCTCTGTATTCAAAAAAAAACTGTGAAAGGCAGTATGGATTCCTGGAATAGACAGATGGTGAGTGAATCAATGAACACAACAAGATGTGCGGTACGCAAGGTTAATGCACAGTGTCAGATACTTCAGGTTCATTTCATTGACATTCCCATAGCACCCAGGTTGAATTATAGGAAAATGTTGGCTAAGCAAAATCATATCTTTAATGTTTGGGGTCACCACATTTTTAAGTGTTTATGAATATAACATTATCTGAGGTGGTGTGTTTTATGTGGTCGAGGCAGAGGTCGTTCGGCTGAGTCGTGTGTTTGGGCTGTACGATCAGAGAGGTCGAGATTCCACCATGTTGAATCTTGACAGTGACATTGTCCTGACAGTGACTCAAACCAAATCAAGCATTCAAAATCAATTATATGAGTCATTGAGGTTGGGTATACCTAAAGGTTGTTTTACACGGTACACTGTAACCACGAGATCCCAGTTAATGTTCAGCAGGAGAGAGTCAGCAAAAAAAGAGACAGTCATGAATGACTTAGCACCACACGGTAGAAATTGTTATGATTATTATATGCCTTCAGAATTGCTGTTTCCCTTTTCCCTAAAAAGTGACATTTACTACATAGGGTATAGTGAATGAATATGCGATTTCGGACACCACAAATGGCTGCCCATCACGCAGACCTATTCTGTTGTGGTTAGCCTATTTAATTTGAATTGACTCCTAAGTTTCCCCCCCTTGATTACTGTTGCTAACTCAGAACATCCCATAGGAATGAAATGGAGATTTCTGTGAACAGTGTGATTTATTTGTAAAATCTGCACGTTGACTGGTTATTATTTATACATGGGCTAGATTGCCAAGCATTTGGATCTGCTGTTTTTTTATTCATTTGTTAACTTATGCAGCAATGTAATTTACAAGCTGCATAGTCTGCAAATCAGTCAAACTTATGTCAGTATTAAAAAACAATTTAATATAAAATTGCACTTAAAACTCACCGATCCCCCATATACTTACGTTAGAAAAGAACACAAGCCTATCTGTGGCAATGGCAACACTTGATTGGTTAGTAATATTTTTAGCTCATTTTATATATAATATTCACAGTAATCGCTTCGTTCAGAGACGCAGCTTGTTTTTTGCTCACAGCCATTGAATTAAAGCAGCTGCATTCGCACGTTCCACACCACCTTGCTGTTACCTGCCATTTAGTTGGAATGGTCGAAACAGAACAAAATGTAGCATTAAAAGAAAAGCATGTGTTCTGTATGTTATCTTGTTTGTTTTTGTTTTTTCAGCATAGTTTTTCAGCATATCTCTAATTGCACAAACAAGCAACCAACACATACATGGACGCTGATTGCGTCTTGAGCCTGAAAATTGCGGGAACAGATTAGTCCTGATTGCGAGGAGCTCAATATAAGGATGGCGAACACGTGGTGGTGTTTACCACCATCTAATGCGATTAATCTGTTTGAAAGACAGGGTTTGATTCCTGCATCTACAGTTTCAGAAATTTCTCCATCTGTCCTCCCCTCTCTCTTTCTCCTTCCAGCGCATTTGTTTGTAAACCCATAATTGTGCACAAATAGCATGTTTCATGATGGCTATTAATGCTTGCTTGGCTCTGTTGTGATTCAATTAATTCCACTAATAAGCTATACAACGATTACTTAATGACATTAAGTGCTCTTGACCAATTAGTTTACATCAACATGGTTGACCCCAAGACCCGTATACAGCATGACCATTACTTACAGTACTATTACAGTTTTTCAAATCACTTTGGCTCTTTTTTTGAAACATTCTCATCTTAACATTCTCTAAACTGTAATTGTCACTACTGTTTAATGGGACATCACAACGTGTCTGCTAAATATATTAACTGACACAAAAATTTTAATTCATGTTTTAAAAACTAGTTATTATGTCAGAAAAATGGCCAATGCCACCACTTTTTTTTTTTTTTTTACCCATGGAAATGTTGCTTACAAATTGTAACTTTTTTTTTTTTACTCTGACTGCTTACTATACTATACAATATTGTCAGTTTTGTCTTGCTTTCAAAAGTAGGGTACATTTTTACTGGGAAAAGTAAAAAAAATATGCACATTTGTAAATACAGTACATTTATTTTTGTTTCAATGTGTTAGGCCTACATGTAATTCGAAAATCCTTGTGGAAAATCCAAACCAGTCACATGGGTACATTTTTTTTAAATTGAGATGTATGCATCATCTGAAAGCTGAATGAATAGGCTTCCCATTTATGAATGGTTTGTTAGGTTTTACAAAATATCTTCATGGAACATGATCTTTACTTTTTTAAGAAAAAAATTCTCATTCGAGACTTGAGCCAAAGCAAAAAAACTGTAAACAAGCATTGTAAACAATGAAATGAAAGTATGGTTTGCCTACGATATTGCTTTCCATTGTAGTCGTTCTCCATTCATCTCCAGGTCTTTTGTGTGGTATCACGGTCACAAAAGAGGACAAACTGTATTTTCTCCATCTTTATTTATCTTTGACGGCTTTCTGAAATAGGCCATCATCTCCCCCAAAGGATGAGGCATAAAACAAGACTCTTCAGGGGGAGGACGTGAGGATCCATTTGTAAACCCGAGTGGGGCTATTTGCCGAGCAATACCGAATCCTACAGCTCGTCTCTGGATTGAGGCTCATCTTTCTCTTTACAGAAGCCACTAATATCTTCAAAGGTCTTCTCCATCAGTTCTTTGACCTTCCTTGAAATGAAAAGCAAATGTTTGCTGTAAAACTGCTGCGCACATACACAGGTGCACGTGAGTCACCTCACTCATGCGTTTTGATTTGTTCTGCTCCTTGTTCTTCTGTTCCATGACTGGGAATGTGTGCTGACAGTGAGCCGTCCTGTGGGTCTATTCGAGGGTCATCATTGCATACATTCCCCCATCACTGTCCTTGTTGTTTTACACCGTGTTCATGGAGCACCAGTCGACTCGACAGCGCAGCGTTTAGCACTTAAACCCATGTTGCTAAAGTCCTTTGGCTCTCATTATTTCACTCTCAGAACTACAATCCCACCAGTGATGCCAAAACAGTCAGCCGTTTGAAAAAGCCTTTTGGAAACCACTCAAGAACATTTACATCTGCGTAATGCTCGCGCTGCTAGGGAGGCTAGCGGAGCTTCTTCTGTCGGACGTAGGCAAAAGTCTCTGCGGGATGAAGAATTCTGCAGTGACAATCAAGTTATGCATGCTGAGCAACATATTCTCACTGTTTTCTTCCGCACACCAACACAAACACAACACACATGAATGCTAATATGATGTGACTTCAGCAAGCTGTGTGCTACATAACCGAAGCTAATCCATAATGCATTCATCCCTGCGGGTTATTGACTTAGCATGTGAATCAGGCCAGAAGGCTGTCCCGACTCCACTTCGGGGTATTACACTCAAACACTATCTAGCTGACACCCTTTAATTCACGCTCATCACTTCAATAACAGCATTTGAGGGCAAAATCACTCCGAACTGAAGCCGAGAACTCCGAAAAAGCCCTGACGTTTTATTCAGAAAGTCACTCAGACCTTTTCCAAGTATACTTTTCCTAGTATTTTTGTACTGCAAAATATCTAAACATCCATAGAGCAAGATAAAGTTACTTGAAGTGCAAAATTAAACCTATTATTAAAGTTACAACTTTTATTTTGTTTGTTTCTGTAGTGGCATGTGATCTATACAGGTGAACAAGGAGAACACGGGAAACAGGTTGCGTTGCATATCAAAAGTTGCCATGTGCACACCTTCAGAACCTTCAAAAATAATCTTGAGCATACACGCACCACTGTTACATCATAGTAATGTGATGCCATTGACGCATACACAATATAGCCGCCTGGTTATCGCTCTTCGGTAAATTGCATACCCATTAAAATTCGTCACACTGCAATGAAGAGGATTTGCTGTGGCAAATGTATGCATGCATATCAAATATAACCTTTAGCTAGCTTAAGGGAAGGGAATACAGTAGCTTCTCCCTGGGACTGTGCTCACGCGGTCTAATCCCCCTCTAACTATATTTGAACAAGCCTGTGTTTCTGCAGCACTCGATACACAGGACTGCCTGCATCTTGCGGCATGTTGTTAATGCACTGGCTCCAACTAGCTATTGAATCCCACTTCCTTTGATCATATTTTTGGCTGCTCAATACCTGTATGTCTTTTTTCCTTTAGATTTTTGTTGGCTTCAGTTCTCTTTATCAGCGTTTGAGCATCATAGCAGTTGTATCTGAGGTCTTTGTTTGTCAGTATGGAACCAGTCAGGTCAGGACGCTGTTGAGATTTGAGATGATAGACAGAGACAGTGTGGTAGTGACAGCAGTCCATATGGTCCTCTGGCAGCTTGTCTCATCAGAGACATCGCTGTTATTGAGCAAATCCCACAGCACAGGGCTACAAGAGGGGAATGCATCTGTCTCTGTGTAAACAATGCTTGAATAATAACAGAATACTGACACATTCACTCACACACACACAGGGCAAGAAATCAACTTGTATGCTGCTATAATATGCAACTAATATGCCCTCCTTTAGACAATAGAGATTCAGGTGTTAATGTTAAGGTGCAGCTTGTGAAATGTAGAACATTTGAAGAGTCATTAAAAGATCATTCGAAGCTGTCAGGTGCAACAGGGCATCAAAGCATCTTGCACTGACTGAAACATGTAAATATGTAAGACCCTTTCATTTGACTTATGTCAGCATTACCAAATACATCAAACTACATTGAGTAAAGCATGAAACTGTGGCATAAACTCAGCATGCAAATCATACTATAAATAGCTGTAGCTACTCAAAATGTAAAGCTAAACTATACTGTAAAGCTGCGTTTGAAGGGTACTAGTTAGCTACACTACTAGCTACTAAAAAATGCTTTTTTACATTTTCAACTTTCTTTTTTAATGCTGCTGGTAAAGCATGAAAAAATATCTGCAAAGTTACAAAGCACAAAGATATGAGAAAAAAAGAAAAAAAAACTTTGTAAAAGGGCATAATATGGCATCTTTAATTATTTATACAGCAGCTGAGCTACTTTCTTTTTGCTTCTAACTTACAATTGTTGTTACTTTTGTTGGTAAAAGTGCCTGTAGAGGTCTAAATCTTCTCTTGTTTTTTTTTTTTTTTGTGCCGAACAATAAGCATCCCTTTTCCTCCTCATCTCCACCACTTCCAGACCTCAGACTACACATTAGATACAGCTCACAAGTACAGCACGTGTCTGTCATATATCATACATCAAATAACGGTTAGTCAGTCACAGGGAATGAAAACTACACTGGACGCAGCTCAAGCTAAAAGTAAGGGCATGTATTCTCAAAGGCTGAGATTTCGCATTCACTGAGCCTTTGGACTGATGTCTGTTCTTTCTCTTTTCTTCCTGTATGCGTTGGGTTGTCAAATTATTTAGGCCAAACCCAACTAGTCATAACTCCATCTGGGCCGCTGAGGATTGTGTCATTAACACTCAGGCAGACGTTTCGATCCATTTATCAGTTCACGTTTTGTATAGTCTTTTAAAGTCTTATTCCTTGGTTCATCACCATAATGAAATTGCCACATTTACTATTGGACACATTAGCTAAATTTGTAATCTGAAAGTTTTATGTAGCCTATTTGAAATCCTAACCACAAAGCTTTTGACTTTTAACCGTTTATATCTGATGGTTTTTAAATGCTGGTGTAAGTTTGTTTGTTTGCTATGGCCTTTACTTGCTCTGCCTGTCTCTGAAAATAGATTGTTCTCTAAATGGATCAAGGCAGTAAAAATTTTATATGGCGTTTTTTGCAGTGTCCCCAGAAGCATTACCTCTTTGCTGTCCACTTTACTGAATAGCAGAGCAAAAAGAGTCTGCTGTTGAAAGAGCATTACTCACTGATGTACAGGAAAGAATTTGGGTATTCCCTGTTTGCCCATGCTTTTTTTTTTTTCAGTAGGTGTTGAAAGACTTTTTGCCAATACTTTTTGTTGGTTTTCCTGGTTTTGTGTATGTACTTAGTGTTCTGTTTTTTTTGTTTTTCCTTCATTTTGGTAGTTGGAGTCTCTATATTGGGATTAATGATAATATATTGGGGGGGTCATTATATTGGGGATTGGTGTGATATTGCTTATTGGCATACATTAGTGTTTTTTATGTATCTCTTTTGGTCAATATTGAGCATTTAATTGTTCACACAATGAGTATGTGGCTTGTTACCTCATTTTGGTCACATAAATTGACCTTCTGTCTTTAGAAACACTACATGAACAGGACAAAAATTGAGAAGAATGTTTGTTGTAACTTCGGCATATTTAAAGTTTGTCCTCAGAATATTTCTATGAGTTTACACAGGTAAGCTTTGATTGCTAAACAGTTCACAGTTGCATTCTATGATAAAACAGTGCAAGGTTAAAGTTGCACTAACCCCATTTCAAACTGACTAGTGTAAAACAAGGCCTTTACTGAGGGGTTAAAAGTAAAGAGACATTTAACCAAGGGTTAAGCATAGTGTGCAAAGCTCTTATGTTGATTTAGAAAGTTTTGCAGGCTGATCTCGTCGGACATCAGCAAAAACTTATGAAGAATGTTAAACCTTGGTTTATCTTTGTTTGCAGAGGTGGAATCATGAATTAAACATCTTCCCATCCCTCTCTTACTCACACGTTCTCTGTGTTTGTCATCCACCTTTTGTCTCAGTGTTTATTCAAAGTAAACAGAGAAAAAAATCCACACAGATCTCCCAGCACATGCACTGATGGATCGCTCACTTTGAGAGGCAGCATTCATCTTTTTCTTTCACACTTTCCCCAGCATTGAGTTTCTGGAAGCATCTCTGTCCGTGGAGCAATTATTCACTGGGTAGCATCGATCTCATGCAGGTTTATATCAGCACAGCTGTGGAAACATTTTCATTGAAAATTGCAATGGCCATAAAGGGTTTTCCTTCAAATTCCTGGCCAATTCCACCATTAAGAGCCCTAATCTGTGTTTTTATCACAGCGGGGAGTTTGGCGTTTCTTCTCTCATGTTATGTCACAGTGAACTAGCATATTCGTTCTGGTTTGTACTATGGCAGCACAATTGAAGACTGCACTTTGCATGATAAGAAAGGTAGAGAGAGAGAGAGAAGTTTTAGCTGACAGCCTCACATATCACAACTGTGATAAAAGGTGAGGCTTTATACGCGAACAGTGCTAAAGTGTGTTTTTATGTGTTTTTATACATAGAAAAGACCCAAAATAACACTAGGACATTAAGTCTTTTTCATCTAATTGGGATGCAGGTCCCATGGGAGCCGGTCATGTTGTAATAGAGATTTAGTGAATGGGATTATTTTCAGCTCTGCTTACCTTTGGATGCATGCTGGGACAATTAGATGGCATCTCAGATTTAAGCCACCTTCAGATCTCACGGAAGCTACAAAATCCATTCACACAGACCGCTTTTAGCAAGGATCCATTGTGGAAATGGTCGTTTATAGACTTCATCTGATCTCTTGCTGAGAACGTGCTAACTTTCTTGTTCCGTAAGATATGTTTAGAGGAAAGCGGTTGTACTGTATATATTAATGGTCATCTGACACATGGCGATATTGACAAAGCAGAGTGGCAAATTGTATGTGTACTGACGTGTATCGTAGTAAAAAATATTTTAGAATAATATTTAGATTTTTATAGGAATATTTATATAATTTTAAAGGAAACTTTGATATAAAAATAGTCACAAATATTTATAATAATTTCAACAGAATTTAGTTAAACAAACTTTCAAAAAGGAACTTTATAAATATGAATTAATAGCGAATAAGTAGTAGAGGCGTATCTTATCATTTGTGAATGTGTCCGTGTATGTTACAATAATTAGTTGAACCTGTCCTGTCCCACCTATTCAGATATCAACTCCTACGCTCATCAGTGTAAATCTATTTTTAATTGGATACTTTCTGTAATGAGCACTATGTCACTGTGCTAACGACGTCCTCTCATCATCTCTGTACCGTACGTGTTTTCACGTTGTCACTTAATGTTTTCCCTGTATAAACAGGCTTTGCTTCATATCTACTGACCGCCCACACCCTGTCTCCACTAATGCACACATTCCTGTCCCTCTTTCCTTTCCTCTTTAATTGACATGTATGTCCTTGGATGTAGCCTGACCTTAGAGCCTCTGAGGGAAGAGTACCAAGGACAACTGTCATCTTTCATCACATGAGTCAGAGAGAATCATACCCGGACGCAACTTTGAGCGTTAAGGATCATCCTAACAAACCCATTCTCCATGGAGGCAATCTTTAGAGATTCAGGAAATGGCGTTCCTCTGTCACTTACTCTGTGATATGATCATTTTCATCAGTATTGTGGAGCTGATGGAGTAGATCTGACGCTCCAAAGACCCCAGAGATCGTCCATCCCAGGCTTTCAGAAACATTCATTTAATGTTTCATGCCAGATGCAACCTGACCTGATGTGTATCCTCAGATGTACCTCTCTTTAAAGTTGTCCTGTCGAGGCGAGAGAGGCACACATGTATGTCACATCATCCAGTAATGCAGCATCTTCTCAACACAATCTGCTTATAGTTCATCAAGGTAATGAGCAGGCACACACTTTTCACATTTTCAGCTGAACTTAAGAGAAAGAACTTGCAGAATGTGGTTGGAATTTGAATTTATTTGAAGGCAAAAATGTGGACACACTTGACTGATAGTATGTTTCTCATGATCTTAGAGACATTTTTATCTACAAGTTCACGGTAAAATAATTAAGTATATAGAATAATGTAAATAAAAATAAATGTACACTATCACTCAAAAGTTTGGGATTTGTACGATTTATTTTATTTTTAATTTTTTTAAAGAAATTAGTATTATTTAGCACAAAAATTGTGTTGCCACAAAAATATTAAGCAGCACAACTGTTTTCAACATTGATAATAATAAGAAATGTTTCAATGTATTCAATGAGTAAACATGCGAGGAAGGTTGAGTTGATGTTTGTGAATCATAGGCATTGGAATTCTGTGGGAATCTGTTCTATGTCCTGATGGAATTCAGAGGTAGGAGGCCTAGTAATGAGCATAGGCAGTTCTGAAATGCCGAACTTGCACCTTCGCTTCAACTATCTTGCCTTTTAAAGCAAACCAAGGACTCATTGTGCAGTGTGTCATCTCCTTTTGATGTGATGTCACATTAGTAATAATTGTGTGACAAAGGATAACGACTTCTTGACGGGCATTCGTTCCGCTCGCCTTTGCGCAGCCTAATTATTTCAGGTTTGATGATGTGAAGTGGAGTTCAGACCTGTTCTGTCAACGTATTTGTTACCGGTTACAGTCGAGTGAGCAAAGACATACAGGTCTTTAGAGACTACAACTTCAGCTTCCATCAGCAGTCATCCAGGCAGGGATTTATTAAAGTCATGTCACCTGGGTAGCTCTTAGTATGCAACGTGGCATAGCACCCGGCTTAATTAATTTACTGACTAGAAGTTTGACTCTTTAATTGTGTCACTATATTCCTGATTAGAATATGAAGATTGTTGGGGCCTTCTAGGTTAAATCAAGATCATAGCATGATGAACCTGACACAGTTTTGCCACCAAGCAGCAGGAATGCTGATGAATATGGGAGTGGATCTTTTTTTTTAAGGTTTGTTTATTCATTTTGAAGTAGCTGGTGAGGTCAGTATAATTGTTATAGTGAAGTAAACTGTAGAGTAATTAAATGCTGATTATTCTGAAGAATATGGACATTTTATTGGCACTGAATAGCTTTATTGAGGTGAATGTAACTTTAAAGGGATCGTTCACCCAAAAATGAAAATTCTGTCATTAATTACTCACACTCATGTAGTTCTAAACCCATTAGCCTTTCGTTCATCTTCAGAACACAAATTAAGATCTTTTTGATGAAATCTGAAAGCTTTCCGTCCCTCCATTCACAGCTACGCAACTGACACTTTGACGCTTCAAAAAGTTCATAAAGAGATCGTAAAATTAGACCATATGAATTGAGCAGATAAGTCCACATTTTCTAAAGAGACTCGATTGCTTTATATGATGAACAGATTGAATTTAGGCTTTTTTTCACATATAAACATTCATCAACATACACATCAATTGTGGTAAACGGAAGCTCAAGCATATTCGCTTGACGTGCAAGAAGCTCAAACGTGCTGCGTAATACACGAGAATGATCCTCATTGGTTCTTGCGGAAGCTCAAACGTGCTGCGTAATACACGAGAATGATCCTCATTGGTTCTTGCGGAAGCTCAAACGTGCTGCGTAATACACGAGAATGAACCTCATTGGTTCTTGCTGAAGCTCAAACGTGCTGCGTAATACACGAGAATGAACCTCATTGGTTCTTGCTGAAGCTCAAACGTGCTGCGTAATACACGAGAATGAACCTCATTGGTTCTTGCAGAAGCTCAAACGTGCTGCGTAATACACGAGAATGAACCTCATTGGTTCTTGCAGAAGCTCAAACGTGCTGCGTAATACACGAGAATGAACCTCATTGGTTCTTGCTGAAGCTCAAACGTGCTGCGTAATACACGAGAATGAACCTCATTGGTTCTTGCTGAAGCTCAAACGTGCTGCGTAATACACGAGAATGAACCTCATTGGTTCTTGCGGAAGCTCAAACGTGCTGCGTAATACACAAGAATGAACCTCATTGGTTCTTGCGGAAGCTCAAACGTGCTGCGTAATACACGAGAATGAACCTCATTGGTTCTTGCACGTCAAGCGAATGTGCTGCGTAATACACGAGAATGAACCTCATTGGTTCTTGCTGAAGCTCAAACGTGCTGCGTAATACATGAGAATGAACCTCATTGGTTCTTGCACGTCAAGCGAATGTGCTGCGTAATACACGAGAATGAACCTCATTGGTTCTTGCTGAAGCTCAAACGTGCATGCGTAATACATGAGAATGAACCTAATTTGTTCTTGCAGAAGCTCAAACGTGCTGCGTAATACACGAGAATGAACCTCATTGGTTCTTGCAGAAGCTCAAACGTGCTGCGTAATACACGAGAATGAACCTCATTGGTTCTTGCACGTCAAGCGAATGTGCTTGAGCTTCCGTTTACCACAATTGATGTGTGTGTGAGTTGATGAATGTTTATATGTAAATAAAAGCCTAAATTCATTCTGTTCATCATATAAAGCGATCATATCTCTTCACTCAAATGTTAGACTAAACCGCTCAATACATATGGATTAGTTTTATGATCTCTTTATGAACTTTTTGAAGCGTCAAAGTGTCAGTTGTGTAACTGTCTCTGGAGGGACAGAAAGCTCCCAGATTTCATCAAAAAGATCTTCATTTGTGTTCCATTTCTGTAATTTGTAATGCATTTTTCAACATACCTTCTGATGTTCACCCATGTCTATTTCTTACTGTAACTAGTAGTAAAGAGGAGATGAGACGTGCGTTTGAACTGAGGTGGCTACAGTGATCTGGCTCACTGTATTAAGGCGAGACACGGCAGGCAAAAACATCGGTTTTTTTTTACTGGTCAATTTTGAGATTTGGGGATATTTGTCTTCAATAACATGTCTTCTTTCAGACTTGTGTTGAAAAAAAGTCCGAAATACACATTTAGGTCTTTATTTTATTACACTTTGTCTGTTTGCGTCTGTAGATTTCTCATAAATTCAACAAAAGTTTGCGTTCTTAATCAACGTGCTGCTCCGCGATCTCTGCCGTCAGCCTGTCATCAGAAGCACCGTTAGGAAGCTCTCTCTGTTGTGTACAATCCTGTCGGATCCAAATATGGTCATTTCCTTTCAATCAGCAACCAATCGTGAAAGTAAAAGGGCTGAATGCGCAATCTCATTGGCTGATGAAAAATCTTTAAAGCCCGTTTTCTCAAAATGACTTTTCTCTCATACTCCAAGGACGAAATCTCCACTTCAGTAGCACCTATATACACCAAGCTTTCCAGACTTGTACCTAGTTATATTATCAAGACATTTACTGAGGGATTTGTAAATATATTATTCCTAGCCTGATTTATATAACATTTTATTCCAAAAAACATGGCGAAAATCATTTTTTTAAGGCTATTGACAGTATTTTCTGATTTACAGGATAACAAAAGTAGATATCCATAAATCCCTCTGTAATTTTTTTCCCATCTAATATGTGAACACAATGAAAAAATAATTTTTAACCTGGCTTTATCCAATACTCAGATATCGTTTTTTTAAATATATGCAAATTAGTGCATATTTGATTAGATATTGCCTGATTTGCATATTTAAACATTCAATTACAGAAAACTTGTAATACATTTTTTTCTCATCTTAATGTAGGTAATCAACTGGGAAAGTTTCATGGTGATATCTGCTAGTTAAAAAATTTACCCTATTCACCTGTAGTGTCTCGCCTTAAAGAGCGCCAAAACGAAGTTTATTGTTTGAATTTCATAATAAAATCGACAGAATTTTAAAGTTGAGACTTTGCTTGGTGTAAAAAGTAAGAAAGCACAACGTTTTGTTCATGTATCAACAGAAAACAGCACAGACAATACGATTTTTGATTTAAAAAAACATATCATTACCGATTCAAATCGAGAAATTAATATTGTCAATCCAGAGCTGTCCACATAATTGACATGTTAAACTGTTGTAGCTTATCCATGTTGTGCACATGAAATAGACGCTCAACACAGTCCAAACATGCCATCGGAGAAGTGCTAAATTAATTAAATTATTTCGTCACTGATTTTGGCCCTTCAAAACCATTCGGCCCGAAACCGAAAATAGCTGCTCCGGCCAGAAATTTCCGGCAGCCGAAATATGGGAGCATCCCTTATATACAGCCCTCACAGCCTTCTGTCTTTCTCTGAGAGCTGCAAATATGTCACATCCATGTATTAGCAACCTTTTTTTTCAGCACCATTAACCAACATGACCGTCTCTCTCGTTCCTGTACCATCCTTTCTGTGATGCCACTGTGATGGAGTCTAGTGGCTCTCTAAGGAACTCTGCCCTGTTAATTGCCTCATTTAAAATCAAATTCCACCCCTCGCTCTTGAGAATAAATTTGATCATTACCCAGGAGATATTTTCCTATTTCAGAGGGCATCAATGGATCACCATTTCGTTTCTTTGGCTTCATCAAGCTTATCAATAAATCAGGCCTTCTGTGGAATGTAGCTGGACTCTTACCTTATTAAAAACTCATTGAAGGAGACTTAAGTGTGTCTCAGCAATGATGCCTGATTATTTAGTATGGTGTTCTGCTGCTATACAACTCATCCACTTTAGCTAATTCACTTCTGTATTGTAATTTAAATAGTTTGCATGTTCAAACATTGAATGTGTTTCTGTATTGTTGGATACACTTGAGTTTAAGTTGAATTGATGGTGGTCTTGAATATATATAGATTTGACGAGACGGCTAAAAAGTTTGTACTTTAGAATTTAGCAGCTGTTGGGATATATCAGTAAAATTGCATTTTAAAACAGATTTAAATAGAAAACAGGTATTTTATCTGTAATAATATTTCACAGTTTTACTATTTTTGTACAATATTATTAATGAAAATGAATGTAGACTTGGTGAGCATAAGTCTTCTTTCAAAAACATTATAAATCTTACAGACTCTAAACTTTTGAACAGTAGTGTATCTAAAATGTTATTCTGTAAATGTTGTCATCATATATTATGCGCATATATTCCTACTGAATAAACAGTGTATCCACCTCAAGTGAGCATTGTTTTATGCACATTTTGGATTTTTTTTATTCACATCTTGGGGTTTCCATCCAGCATTTGTATGTGCTATCCCAAAATGTGCCTAAAATTATATGGATGGAAACCCAGCTATTGTTACCTTTGGATCACGCTCACAAATATATGCAGTACTCACATTCATTTGCACACAGACACAAATCTATTGAAGAGATTCATATAAATCTGTAAGACACAGTGGGTTAGAAAAGTGAAATCGTGAATGTCATGGGCTGCGAGGGTGAAATTAGAGTAGAGCAGTGCATGACTTGTGTAGTGTAGGTGGAAATCGCCTCACTACCCTGAACTAGAGCCTCTTTTTGATACTGTAAACACAAGTATGTATGTGTACGCTGTACCTCCTCCTCTAAATTCATCCGTATGACCAATGAAACCCTTTGAATTCTCGCAGCAGACTTCATTTAGTTTCATTTAATGTCTCTGTGCCAGTTATTTACTGCTCCTTTGCCTTTTGGGGCTGTAGTTGTAAGACAATCAGTCGGGGGTATTGATTGAAGTGGGATAAATCAGCTTTGTCAATGAACTCTGAGACTGACCGCAAATTGGCATGGGATTAAATTGGCTTTATTCACTATGGCAGCTTTAAGTACTTGTATTAATGGCTTTAAATGCATGATGATGTTGCCAGGTGCCTGTTATTTTACTTAATGGCCATTAAAGGAATCACAGGGACAGTTTCACTTTACAGCACCTCTCACTTACACGGCCATGGTGATTATGTCTGAAAGTCCATTATTAACATCTGCTAAAAATAATCCTCTGGCCAGGGAAGGCTGCAGGCCGTTGGACGGAGGCCATGACAACACCTGTCCGCTCGCATTAGCCACTTCCCATTGCCTTGCCAGCAGTCGTCTTGGGTGGACCCATCATTCCCCGGATTTGCTGGGTGGAGGAGGCATTGTGCTATCCTGAAGTCCAGCAGCTGTGAGCTGGAACTGCCATGTAGCGATACAGATTGTTTAAACAGAAAGAGAGGATAGATGTTTACACAGCATTGCTTTTCAGGCCTCTCGTGTTTTCTCTAACTCTTTGATGCCCATTTATTTGTGCACGGGTGTCTGTGAGCGAGCTTATGAATTTGTGGTTTACTCAATCTCTGGACTATTGCATGCGTTGCAGTCTGATTGGGTGTGTTTCTGTGCATGCTCTTACACAATTATGCTTAATCCAGACACAATAAAATGATTGCAATAATTAAAAAATAATTGCAATAAAAAAAAAAACTTGAGAAACTGTTGCACAACATCACTCTATCACTATCAGTTAGAAGATATTTATTGTTTAATATAAAGTGATGAGCAGGAATTTTGTACAGGTATGTTTAATTATGTAAAATTATGTAAAAATTATGTGTAATGAATTTTGTATGTGTAATTTGTTGTCATTTGTATTATATACAAAACATACAAATGATGCACATAAGTGCACCCCAGGTAAAAGGTCCCATTTGTTAACATCAGTTAACATATTAGCTTACATGAACTAACAATGCGCAGTATATTTTTTTTAATGCATTATTAATCTTTTTTAAGCATTTATTTATCTTTAACGGTAGTAAAATCGAACTGTTTGTTCATGTTTGTTCACAGTGCATTAACAAATGTTAACAAATACAACTTTGGATTTTAATAATGTATTAGTGAATGTCGAAATTACCGTTGACTAAGAATAAATGCTTTAGAAGTATTGTTCAGTGTTAGGTCATGCTATCTATTGTCAAATTTATTGTTCACAATACACATTGTTTTAAAGCAGCTTTACAGAAATTCATTGTTATTTCATCATGTCAGTTCAATTTTAGGGCTGGGTGATATGACAATAACGATGATATGAGTGAACTAGCTATATTGTATTTATAGTGTTGTCCTGCACATATACCAGTGCCTCAGTAAATCTATCACACGTCTGAGCATTCAAAGCCAATTAAGAGATTTAAATATTGATTTAAATGTTGATCGGTTTTATTATAAGTGAGAGTATGCAATTCTTAACAAGTATTAATGAAAAAAGTCAGTTTGATGATCAGGCAAATGCATTAGGGGATTTAAATAATGTCAGAAATTCAATTTAATCAGTATAAATGAAAACATTAAACATTAATCGGTTCCAAAGAAAAATCAACTTATCTCAGTGACTCTTGATTCTTTTTTACAGTCAACTCCCAGCTATAGAAAAATATAACCAGTACTAAATATGAATCATTGCTGTTAAGGCTTCTTTGGGGTGTTTAGTTGATATAGAGGAACACTACCCAAATATTTCATGTCCCTGTTCTTTGAGTGGAAACTGACTCTTGAATTTCGACACCTCTGAATTTTTAAAGTCTTTTGTTAAGCATGCAAATGCTCAATCTGTATGGATAATTGTGATGTAAACTGATTTATGACGCATATGAAAATCTGGAACATGTAGCCATGGTGACTGTTCTGCTCGTGTGCGTGTGCGTGTGTGTGCGTGGGTGTGCGTGCGTGCGTGTGTGTGTGCGTGTGCGTGTGCGTGTGTGTGTGTGTGTGTGTGTGTGTGCGTGTGTGTGTGTGTGTGTGTGTGTGTGTGTGTTGTCTGCACATGATCATGCCTCTATGATCATGCATTGGATTGCGTTGCGCTACTTCTGATCTTTCCTCTGTTAAACGCACTGAAATGCTCACACACATATAAAACCTCTTTCTTCTGCCCCAGTTCTGTCATGCTGCCTGTGAAGTTCCTGCACATCGATGGGGGAAAAGAAAAATAAACTGTTCTGATGGTGTCACTGTCAACTGGCCCCATTTTACAGCATTTAGCACAGCGCCTATGAAGCCTCCCCAACTTTATACGCACATGACTAGCGTTTCATTTGAACCGAGAGTCCCTGCTAAGTTTTAATTAATCAAAAAGCACAATGCTTATCTTATCAGCTGATCGTTTTCATTTTGATTACGGGCTGGCGAGTGGGAAGACTGATCCTCAGGAGGAACAGGCCCCGAACTGCAGGCAGGCTGATGCTTATCGCTCTGTTTGCAGAGCCAGGAGAGACCATCTGCCTTCAAGCACTGCCGGCCCTCAGGTTAAGGGCTTCAGACACCAGCAACCCTCCGAATCCCTCCTGCGCCTCTTCTTATCTCTATCAAATCCAATCTCACTCAGATAAAAGGCATTTGTTTAAGGCCTTTATTTATCAAAGGCTGCCACGCTCTGTGATGGACTATGAGATGGAAAATATTTAGCTGTAATTCTTCACAAAAACAAAGAATTAGCCATGGCAGGTGTGCTTTTGTTTGTGTTACCTTGGTACTAGTGGAAGACTTTTACACCATTTGAGGAAAAAGGTATTACTGCTTCTTGGCTGTGTAAAACTTCACCCCACATTGCTAGGGTCTTGTCTGTGGTTGTTTGGTGGTTGCTAATTTGTCCAACCAAGTCTTTATTTTTATCCTAAGTCAGGTATTTTGTATACGGAGTGTCTATTTACACTAAGTGCAAATAGCCCACCTTGTTGGCAAAGGCTATTTACGCTAACTCCGCCCACTGACGTCTGGTTGGGCCAGCAGAAATGACGGAAGATGCTGCATTATCAACAGTAGCAATAGTGTAGGGCGTTAGACGCAAAGTTTTGATGCAAATCGACCCGAGTTTGAATCCTCCTTTTGCCGAACCCATCACATATCAGATCAGAAAGGCATTTATTTTCAATATAAATGAAGAAAATATCTGAAAAGTGGAAATGAAGTGTCTAACGTGTGTTTAATAATAAAGTGTTTATCAGTTAGGGGTTAGGTGTATGGAGGGCTTTATTGTCCCAAGTTGGCATCCATTTAATCATTTTAATAAATATAGTAATTTACACTCTGTTATTATTACATACTGTTTAATGTGCAACACTGAGGTGCAAATAGTATTTGCCACTATTTATAAGTATAAATAGTATCTAACTACTACACTTATTGCAAAGAAAATACTGCTATTTTTGCATAGTGTAAATAGAATCTATCGCTATTTTCACTTAATGTAAATAACACAAAGACAATGCTGCTATTTTCACGTAGTGTAAATAGAATCTAGTTGCCATTGACACTTAGTGTAAATAGCATCTATCGCTATTTGCACCTGGTGCAAATAGTCGCTACCTTTTGTATACTGTGCATGCTCACTCCTGGGCCAAAGAAATGGCCCAGCCCAAAATGGCTAAACACTGAGCTTTTAATTGTCTTAATCACATGTTTTTGGTCAGGAAATTAGCTAAATTTAAGCAAATGCACTACTTAAAAAGCTATTTCTGTCTCAGAAAAACATCAAACTCAGAATAAAGTTTTTGGCAGAATATGGGAAGTTGTGATGAATCACAATGAAACACTAGTTGCATGGTGATGTTCCAGAGTGGTGTCTATGAAAATGTGCTGAGAAATTAAATAATAAATGTATCTCTACCACAGTGAAGCATGGAGGAAGAGGGTTATTGTGTGGGAGCCTTTTTAGATGCTGGTATTGATGAGCTACTTCACTGTGAAGAGTCATTTAATGCTTTGTACAGGAGAATTTTGTAGAATGACTTGCTTTCCACAAATGAAAAGTTGTTATCTAAAGATGTTATTTTTCAACAAGACAATGCTCCTGCCCAAATTGCAAAGACAACCAAGAAGTTGCTTGAGAACAAGTCCATGAGGCTTATGTTTTGGCCCCAGATTTGATATTTCAACTACTCATGAACTCTTTGAAGGTCTTCAAAAAAAGTTTTTTTCACTGAACTTCAACAAAGAATTAAAAATTGTATTGGTGCTTTATGATATTGGCTACTATGGCAATAGAGAAGAATTACTGCAGCATGGTTCTGAAGATCATCAAAAAACCCTCAAGAGTACAACCAATCTTTCTGTCAAACTTCCTTAACGTCAGTGGAAATGATCAAATCTAGTAGTTCTCACCCAGAGAAACACTCTTACACACACAGGCATTCACAATTGTAAACTCCTACAACCTCTCAGAGCCCACTGTTTCAGAGCAATAACACAATAATGGAAAACATTTTCCCTGTAACAGTTTCTGGAAAGACATTTATTTCACTTTAACCTCCGTGCGTAAGAGATGCTCACGGTAATGGTGCAAGTCTGTCAGCCGACAACGTATAAGTCCTATTTCACCACCTACTGTACAACAGAAGTGTGAAACTCACTTTCCTACTCTCTTTTTTTCCGCAGGGAGTTCGGTTGGCGAGATCCCGAGTTACCTGAAGTCATTCAGATGTTGCAGCACCAGTTTCCCTCAGTTCAATCCAATGCAGCGGCATATTTGCAACACCTATGTTTTGGAGACAACAAGATTAAAGCTGAGGTAAATATAACTTTATATCACTGGTCTAAGCTCTAATGATCTGTACTGTACATGTATCTGCTTACCAAGACACAATTTTAGGTGATGCCGAGCAAAATTTGTTCGGAAAATATTTTGTGTAAAAGGGTTGAAAGTGTCTTCAATCTGCAGTGGGATCTGAATGTTGGACTTTTCCATATCTTCTGGCACAAATTTAGTGGATATTAACAATGTACATTATCTTGGGAAAACTCTTTTGGAATACCTACTGAAAGATTTTTATTGACAGGTATTGTTGCGTGAAATTCATTCTTGTACATACCGTTGACAAATAATTCACCGCTTTATTGAAATTTGATGCCAGGTCTCTAATGGTAGATCCCACAGCAGAAAGTTTTCCGAATTAAAAAGAGCGCCTTGGATTGCACCAGTAATTAAGCACTATAAGCACAGCCAAACAATACACGGAGAGCTGCGTATTGACAGCCATTCTCTACACAGCAGCTCTATAATTGTATCCCAGAGGCTTAAGAGAGGCTTGGAGGACGAGGAAATTAAATTTGGAGAATAAATCTGCGGAAACAAAACAGCAACAGAGGGAGAGACGAGCTAGCCGACAAACTTTTAAATGATATTTAATGAAAAAAACGGGGGAAAAAAACAGTGAGACCCAAATTAGTTTATCTAGCAATGAGCTCCACTTCAAACCAGCATTTTTCCTTCATCTGAAAAATGTCTTATTTATTAAGAAAAGACTCTGATTGAATCCCTCTGCTTTCTTTGATCTGCCCGTTCATCAATTTCACCATACACCAAAATGAACTTGTTTCATGTTGTTCTCATAAAGTATTTGGAGCAATGTTCAATCATAGCTTGATTGATTAGATTTGGTCCTATAATATTCAGCTGCTCTGTTGTGTGCTATTTTTTTCTTGGAAATAAACTAAAAGATTGGCATATCATTCCCATTGGTTGTTCTCAACTGGTTTTCTGGTTACAACTGATTATGTGTGTTTTAAAATGCAGCATGCACTTACCAATTATCTTCCCAAATTTATAATTACAATTATGTATTAATCTTTTGTCAACAAAAGAGAAGCTTCAAGATCTACATGCATTTTTTCAACCAAATAAAAGCTGTATAGTTTAATGTTTGAAATTAAAATGTCATGAAACAGTACAGTAGTATTATTGCCACAGTAATATATTTATTTGATTTCATTTTATCATTTAAATGATGATTAAATACAAATATAATAACATCCTGGTTGAAGACACAACCTGTCCATGTTGGCATCTGCCTAATTTAGTAATGAAATTACATAAAAATATTGTAGAATTTGATTAGATGCACATCCATTGACTGACCTAGAATGCTGGCAGTGAACTAAGATGTTTCTCATAGCTTTTAAATGTGCATAAGTCTATTTGTTTTGTATTTCATTATGTATTCAGCATTTATTTCTTCCCTCCAGTTCATGACCCAATCACAACCACTGCAGCCCACTTTTGGGTAATGAACCACTGATCTGTTTCATCCCACAGTCATCCTATCAGAGGTCTCTAAAAAGGTCAAACATTCATCGCTCATGGACTTAACACATCCAATACATTATGCAACTCATAGTATTATGCAACAAGTATGCGTTGGTGCAGTACATTTTACATTTGTAAACTCTTCATATACAGAGTTTTTCTACAATGGGATTACAGTCTCATTCTCAGTTAGGTGCAGTTTAGTTTTTAAGAGTTTGACCCTGATATCTGCTTCAGTAAAGGTCCAAACCGAGTCGTATATTTTTCTAATTCAGTCTGGAGTGGGACTGGATATCCAGATTCACTTCTGCATAAATAGGCTGTGTCAGTCTGTCCATCTGAAATGACATCACAAGGAGAGCAGAAAGGATGATTATGGATGAATTATGGATTAAGATATCATTGATGTTATCTAAATGATATCTCAGGAGAGGAATGTATTTGTGGTGTTACCGGACCAGTAGCAACAAAAAGTGTGTGTGTGTGTGTGGTTGCTTGGTAAAGTAGCACGGTTAATAATATGTGACAGTACAATCGCAGATGGTGCCGAAGCCCTGAACAACTTATTTCACCCCTGCCATTCCTTTTCATTCTTTTTCAACATGTTCATACATAAATGCTTTCACATTATGGAGCGGATAGTGAAAAATGACACCAGTCTACAGCACAAGGGTTTCAGGCCTGTTAATGGCTTTCCCCCCTCTTCCTACATTTTCTAAAGGCTGTCTAAGGTCTTGCAAAATATACGGTTACACTTTATTTTGATGGTCCCCTTTAGACATTCTGTTGACTATAACTACCATTGCACCTACATGTTAATTACCTTTAGTTAAAAAAAGCCCAAATTACTAACATTAGAATTAGTATTGAGTATTAGTAGACTGTTAGGTTTAGGATTAGTAAAATAAGTTGACATACTTGCAAAGTTTCTTATAGTCTGTATGTCTGTTTGGGGACCATCAAAATAAAGTGTTAGCAGATATTAAGGCGAGACACGGCAGGCAAAAACATCGGGTTTTTTTTAATGGTCAATTTTGAGATTTTTGGATATTTGTCTTCAATAACATGTCTTCTTTCAGACTTGTGTTGAAAAAAAGTCCGAAATACACATTTAGGTCTTTATTTTATTACACTTTGTCTGTTTGCGTCTGTAGATCTCTCATAAATTCAACAAAAGTTCGCGTTCTAAATCAACATGCTGCTCCGCAATCTCTGCCATCAGCCTGTCATCACATGCACCGTTAGGAAGCTCTCTCTCTTGTGTACAATCCTGTCGGATCCAAATATGGTAATTTCCTTTTTATCAGCAACCAATCGTGAAAGTAAAAGGGCTGAATGCGCAATCTCATTGGCTGATGAAAAATCTTTAAAGCCCGTTTTCTCAAAATGACTTTTCTCTCATACTCCAAGTCCGAAATCTCCACTTCAGTAGCACCTATATACACCAAACTTTCCAGACTTGTACCTAGTTATATTATGAAGGCATTTACAGAGGGACTTGTAAATATATTATTCCTAGCCTGATTTATATAACATTTTATTCCAAAAAACATGGCGAAAATCATTTTTTTAAGGCTATTGACAGTATTTTCTGATTTACAGGATAACAAAAGTAGATATCCATAAATCCCTCTGTAATTTTTTTCCCATCTAATATGTGAACACAATGAAAAAATAATTTTTAACCTGGCTTTATCCAATACTCAGATATCGTTTTTTTAAATATATGCAAATTAGTGCATATTTGATTAGATATTGCCTGATTTGCATATTTAAACATTAAATTACAGAAAACTTGTAATACATTTTTTTCTCATCTTAATGTAGCTAATCAACTGGGAAAGTTTCATGGTGATATCTGCTAGTTAAAAATTTTACCCTATTCACCTGTAGTGTCTCGCCTTAAGCAGGCAGTCTATACTCAACTAATACTCTAATAAGAGTTAGTTGACAGATGCAATGTTACTTATGGTCAACAGAATGTCTAAAGGGGACCATCAAAGTAAAGTGTTACTGTACTATAAAACAAAGTGTAAATATACTAGTCAGATTACAAAGATTTAGTGTATAATACTATAGAGCATTTCCAGTCCAATCAATTCCAACAAAGTACTCTTATGAGATGGTTCTTTTTAGTGACTCAAACGCATCTGTTATATTAACCTTAAAGTGCTTTTATGTTCCACAGAAGAAAGAAAGGCATACAGGTTTGGAATGACATGAGGGTGAGTAAATGATGACAGAACTAATTTGTGTGTGAACTTGTGTGTGTATATATATATATATATGAAGAGTTCAGATGCAAAAGTCTCTAAGTGCCATCTGAATAATTTTTATCAAGCTTGTATATTTAAGTTCAGTAATTTCACTTAAATGACAACTAATAGGTCATTTTCATTTCCATTTAAGTGAAATTACTGAACTTAAATATACGAGCTTGATAAAAATGATCATTCTAGAAGAAAATTTCAGATGGCACTTTCTGGAACTCTTCATATATACTAACTATAAGGCTTGAGATTAAATCAGTGTTGATAGTGATGGACATAAGAAGTATAGTTTTTGATTCACTAAAACAGAACCGACTCATTAGAAGTGTTCATTATGAAATCAGTTGGGCTGGTCGCGCTGTATGGTTTTGATAATCTAAGAACTGGCTCAGAATGATCATTTGGGCTGTTCCCATTGTATGGTTTTTATTCACTACAGGGTCATTTGTTCAGGAATTGGATTCAGTATGTTTTGAGCTGTAGATTCAGTAGCGGTGTTTTAAATATTATTGCAGGAAACATTGTTAGAGTGTTTTATTACAGTATTCTGTCCTCACCAAACTCATTTCATCATCCGAACATCATTTTCTCAAAAAACATCACATTACGGAGCTAAAATGGGTTGCGAATGCCGTTTCATATTGACATTTTTAAAGATAGATGTAAATGAACTTTAACCGGACAGGAACTAGCACACACACACACACTGAAGCAGACTGAGAACGGGCTATCAGATGACAGAGCCGTATCTCCCACAGCAGAGGTGAGGAGAATACTGATTAGCACAGCATTTCAGCCAGACAGACCGAGCTCTGATGTTTATGGTCTTCCTGCTGAACCACTGGCCAAGTGCAAAGGCAGCTCTTTCTCGTCCTCAGCTGGCCACTATTTATAGCAGGTGGCTCCAGAAAAGCTCTGTCTACTTTGCAGCCCGCCTCTGGCTAAAGTTCAGCTTTATCAGCCCTTTTGGGGAGGAAAATCTAATCCGTCAATATCCATTTGCACGTGCGCTGTGGAGTCGAGAGCAAGCACTTCCGTCCGGCCGGCTCATGCCGCTAATTGAATATCTCAGCGTCGTCGCTGCTTCAGGATGATGTTAACACTCAATTCACTTTCTTAGTGCACAACAAAGCAGTTCACTTCTCAAACAACCCAGCTAACAAAAAAAATCTTTTTCTTAAGGAATAATACTAATGCAATTAATGTCTAAAAAAAATTGGTTTAAAGCACTTCATTAATGACATTTACCTAATCTAAAGTGAGACCTATTTACAGTTAATAAGTTGTTAACAAAGCATTAAAAATCAATGTCTTACTCTTTACATATGAGCTAATAAAACAGTAATAATTATGTTAATTATAATTAAATAGATGAAGAACTCACTGATGGAATATAGCCTATTAAAATATTAACAATGTAGAGAGTACAATATGAATCAACTATAAACTAATAGTTTGCAAAAGATTTTTAAGTAGCTACTTTATCACTGTATACTTATTGTGAAGTGTTACCAATGTTATGCGAGTGTTTATCATTTTTACCAGTTTATCATCCTTCAAACGTTATAGGAATGTTTTGTTCTCTGAACATGCTGAAACAAGTAGTAACATTTCAAAAAATGTTGGATGAATGTCCAACTAAATCATTTCAGGAAAAAAACCCTCCATGAACGATAAATTAGGCTATGTATTTGTGCTACCGTTTTGAGAACAGAGAACAGATAACAAACATTCTATTAACGTTACCGGAAGATTGTTTGTTCATAGCTTTGAGAGAACCTTGCCAGAAGGTTAACTAAAGTACTGAGAACGTTCCCTGTTATCTGGGAATGCTGCCGCCATTAGTTCACCCGCACTGCTTGATAGAAGATGCCAGAAACATCCCTAGTCTCTGCATTTATCCTCTGTTGTTTAGTGGCTTCCAAACATCTGTTGCTTCCGAACATCTCAATAATTAATTGTACTTCCCTTATATAATGTTTGTGCACCGTCTCACCGCATCTCTTGTGTGCGAATCTCACCACATGAATGAAAGGAAGGCTTCTGTTTGGTGACGCACATGTCTGTCTGCCTCTCGGGATGAGCCGTGCTTTTGTTTTCCTGTTAGGTGTGGTTTGAATATTCATGCTGTATATGCAGTACAACCCAAAAACAGGAAGAAACAGGATCAGGAGTAACCTCTTGGAATGGACTACTAGATAACTTCTCACCTTCAGACAAAGCCACACAAAGAAACGGGCTTGTAATCTCCATTGGAGGGAGTGTCGATGTGAAGCCAGAGCGATGATCTGTAGTGACATGCTATTCAGAAGCACATCTGCCAGGGCTGGATCCTGCGCTCATCTAAAGCTAATGCAGCAGGGGATTGTGTATGCCAATTGGCTGTGGGACAGGAAATTGAAAACTCATAGTGCAATCACTTGATGAATCTGCAGATAGACACAGGTGTGACTCTCTCTTAATAATTTGGCCCTGCTGGTTTTATGACAAATCGTTCAAAACACTTTTGGTGTGGTGTGTGTTAGTCTAAAGGGATCAAACTATGGCAAAATAATCTGCCAAATGAAGTTTTCTGTTTTTTTATTATTATAAAAATTCTGTTATTCACCCTCATCTCCTTCTAAATCTGTGTGATAGTATTGTGTGGTGTATTATTTTTTTATTTTTTTGGTGCTTGACATGCAGTAAGAATTACCATCCACCTTCATTGTATTGTTTTATATATATATGTATGTATTATATATATATATATATATATATATATATATATATATATATATATATATATATATATATATATATATATATATGTATTATATATATATATATATATATAAAAAATATAAAAAACAATACTATATATATATATGTATATATATATATATATATATATATATATATATATACTATAATTTATTTTTATATTTTAAATTTTAGTAATTTTGTGCTTTTATCATTTTTATTAGTTTTTTATATATATTTCTCTTAGCTTTTTTTTTCTTCTTTTCAGCTTTGTCAGTTAAAATAATTTTTTTAGTTTATTAATTTTTTATTTAGGTGCCAAGGCAACATTTCTAGTTTTCGTTTACATTTTTCATCTAATATTTATGCAATTAAATGTATTTTATTTCAGCTTTATTTCAGTTAATGAAAACTATTTTAATAGTTAAGTAATACATATTTTATTTAGTTGCCAGCGCAACATATTTTTCATCTAATACTTATTTTATATTATTTTATTATAACTTTATTTCAATTAACGAAAACTATTCTTAATCATTTTAGTTTTAAGTTGACAATAACAACGCTGATGGAAACCAGCGGCTCTGGCATTCTGCAAAATATTTTGGTTTCTACAGAAAAATGAAAAGTCATACAGTTTATGAAGTCATGACATTAAGGTGGGAAAATAATGACAGCATGTTTATTTGTGAGGGAACTACTCCTAAAATGTCACCGGTTTAACGAGATGCGAAGGCTGCGATTGAGTTGATGTCATTCACTGTTGTTTTTCCGTAGCCTTCAGAAACACGTGGCTTTTCTTAGTGCAGTCTCAGATCCTCTAATGAACTTGGCTGGCTTTAATTGACTTTAGTGTAGAACAGCAAAGCCCTGTTGATAGAGATTTACTCACACCTCTCAGTCTGTCTGAAGAGTGATTCATTCTCCCGCTCCCTCTAGTATTGATTTTTCAAATACACTGGTTATGGATTCAGTGCCTCCTATTTGTTCATTTATCCTCCAAATGATCTCATGCACTGACGCTAAGCTGTTTTGGTGTGACTTAACACTGAATTTCAGACTTTTTTTCTTTTCTTTTTTTTTTTTTTTTATGTGAGTCTGCTGAATGTCAGGGAAAGGTCAACGTTTCGAATGACTTCCCATGAGTTGATGCCAAGGCCGTCATGTTCTCACTGACCAATAATTCTTGCTCAGATCAATTTAAGTTGCATTCAAAGGAGTTCAAGTTCAACATTTTAATAAGAGTGAATTTTCAAAGCCCCTTTTCAGCCCACTGGCGCCTCAAGTGGATAAAAAGGCATCCTGAGTCTGAAATATATATTCTTCATTATCATATGAGTGTTTCTTCAACTTTAGATTCTTTTTACTGTGTTTACTGAATTGAAAACTTGGTCGTCTTTTATTTTTGCTACTTTCCAGATGCTTTATATAGATTTGATTGTTTTCCCCTCATTCTGAACCCAGACTTTTTAAGTCTTAAAATATGGAAAATATATCACCCTCTATCTGTCTGTTTCTTTCAGATACGGAGGCAGGGTGGTATCCAGTTGTTGGTGGACCTGTTGGATCACAGGATGGCTGAAGTACACAGAAGCGCATGCGGTGCCCTGAGGAACCTCGTTTACGGCAAGGCCAATGATGATAATAAAATCACTTTGAAGAACTGCGGTGGGATCCCTGCGCTGGTCCGCTTGCTGCGCAAGACCTCTGATGTGGAAGTCAGAGAACTTGTCACAGGTGAGAACTTCTGCTGGCTCTGACATAACTCTTCAGTTTAAGTTTTATTATAGGAATTTTAATTTCCTCTATCACAGTGTTTCGGGAAAGAGAATTTTCGTGTGTCAGACATTCTATCGCTTAATCTCTCAACCTCGCTCACTCTCTCTCTCTTTATATATACACTCAACTAAAAGATTATTAGGAACACCTGTTCAATTTCTCATTAATACAATTATCTAATCAACCAATCACATGGCAGTTGCTTCAATGCATTTAGGGGTGTGGTCCTGGTCAAGACAATCTCCTGAACTCCAAACTGAATGTCAGAATGGGAAAGAAAGGTGATTTAAGCAATTTTGAGCGTGGCATGGTTGTTGGTGCCAGACGGGCCGGTCTGAGTATTTCACAATCTGCTCAGTTACTGGGATTTTCACGCACAACCATTTCTAGGGTTTACAAAGAATGGTGTGAAAAGGGAAAAACATCCAGTATGCGGCAGTCCTGTGGGCGAAAATGCCTTGTTGATGCTAGAGGTCAGAGCAGAATGGGCCAACTGATTCGAGCTGATAGAAGAGCAACTTTGACTGAAATAACCACTCGGTACAACCGAGGTAGGCAGCAAAGCATTTGTGAAGCCACAACACGCACAACCTTGAGGCGGATGGGCTACAACAGCAGAAGACCCCACCGGGTACCACTCATCTCCACTACAAATAGGAAAAAGAGGCTACAATTTGTACGAGCTCACCAAAATTGGACAGTTGAAGACTGGAAAAATGTTGCCTGGTCTGATGAGTCTCGATTTCTGTTGCGACATTCAGATGGTAGAGTCAGAATTTGGCGTAAACAGACTGAGAACATGGATCCATCATGCCTTGTTACCACTAGGCAGGCTGGTGGTGGTGGTGTAATGGTGTGGGAGATGTTTTCTTGGCACACTTTAGGCCCCTTAGTGCCAATTGGGCATCGTTTAAATGCCACGGCCTACCTGAGCATTGTTTCTGACCATGTCCATCCCTTTATGACCACCATGTACCCATCCTCTGATGGCTACTTCCAGCAGGATAATGCACCATGTCACAAAGCTCGAATCATTTCAAATTGGTTTCTTGAACATGACAATGAGTTCACTGTACTAAAATGGCCCCCACAGTCACCAGATCTCAACCCAATAGAGCATCTTTGTGATGTGGTGGAACGGGAGCTTCGTGCCCTGGATGTGCATCCCACAAATCTCCATCAACTGCAAGATGCTATCCTATCAATATGGGCCAACATTTCTAAAGAATGCTTTCAGCACCTTGTTGAATCAATGCCACGCAGAATTAAGGCAGTTCTGAAGGCGAAAGGGGGTCAAACACAGTATTAGTATGGTGTTCCTAATAATCCTTTAGGTGAGTGTGTATATCACAGATACTCAACAGGCGGCCCGCGGGCCGCATCCGGCCCATCGGCATTAATTTTATGGCCCGCGTCATGCAAAAGATGAACGCACCTTTTTATAATTTGAGCTCAAAAGTTGCGCGGATATTAGACAGTGTGATTTATATCTATATTGCGGACGGTTGATTAATAAAAATAAAATTCATCATCGTGTGGAATGTTTAGTGAGACTTTATATAGCTACTTGATATCTCCGAAATGTACCATTAACTTGCTAGGCGCAACAATAGCAAAACAAGCGGTCAGGCAACTTGTGTGTGCGGCGCGCTATGCATATAGCTCGTGCGTTCAGAGCTGCGCACTTTCACAGCTGATTCGGGTGACGTTAGAACTGATCTGCGCATCTCTACTGCAGTGTGTAATTAGTATCGTGCCCATAGACAACACGCCAGAATACAGTTATCTTTTGTGCTTGAACTTACAATAACACACACAATTATGCCAAAATGTCCGTTTTGTCGAGTATCTTCATAACATAAGAGCTGTCTTATGATGAACGTGAAGAGTTGTGAGAGAATGAGGCGCGTGAGAGATCCGCGTCTCCGTCAGCTGGTCTTAAAGAGACAGCAGCCAATAAAGCTTTCTGTCAGTAAAGTTAATCAAAAAAACAAAAAGAACAGAGAAAATAACTCACTGCTGTTTTTTTTTTTTTTTTTTTTTTTTTTGCTATAATAAGGATTAGTCTATATTTAATTTATATAGATATTAATTTAATGCGAATAACAATATTTAATTTTTTAAAAAATATTTTAATTTGAAAACATAATGCATTTAGTTGTTTCTAGTTTGAGTTGAGAATTTAAGCATTAAGCAAGTTAACTCATGTTTAAACAGTAGCAAAATATAATAGCCTGTATTTGCTCAATGATTTTCTTCATACATTTTTTAAAACTCTGAGTATACTTTTTGAATCTACTTCATGTTAATCTACCTTTTTGTTCCAGGTAGTTTTGTTGTTTTTATTTTCATGTTCAGTATAATTTTAAATTGGACAAAGACTAGCAAGACTTAACAAGCAAGGTTTTTTAATACTCTGAGTATGAACTCTCTTTTTTTGCATTAATATCGCAAGAAAATTATTTTCCAGATTTAAATTTATATTTTATGTTCAGTATTACTTTAAATAGAACAAAGACTAGCAAGACTTACCTAGCAAGATAGGTAATAAACTGAATTTCTATACAAGTAAAAACTGTAAATATTGTCATAAATAAAGTTTTACGATGCAAGTTGTAATTTGTGGCCCTTCACATTTAATATGGTTTAAATGTGGCCCCCTTGGCATCTGAACTTGAGTACCCCTGGTGTATATATATATATATATATATATATATATATATATATATATATATATATATATATATATTTATATATATATATATATATATATATATATTTATATATACACACACAAGATTAATGGGTTCAGTCTCTTTTAAAACATGGTGAGTAATAGGGGGTTTTCACACCTAATAATCTATTTCAAAGTTTGAACCTCATCTGAAATTCTTGCTTGTGGATTTATTATTTTCTTTTATTATTTAGAGAACATTGTACAATGGATGGATGTTTGAATATTAGATAACTTAATTTATTCTCTACTTTAATATTTCCAGACTGTCTTGTCTTGCAGAGAATATTTAAAGACTTTCTTACCACTAGTTTGACCTTTTTTCTCAGGCTTAATGGCCACAACTGTAGGTTCCTGTGTATGTGTGAAGTATTATCTGTATTGTATTTTTTTATCATTATTATTATTATTTCATTTTCTTTCTTTCATTATTTTTTCTAGTGAATCAGTTCATTCAGATGGTTCATATAAATGCAATTCACATATTTAAGTCTCTGTACTAGGCTACATAATCTTAGTGTATTTATTGACGCTTATGTTATTTTATTTTCAGGATGTTTACTATAACTTTCCATCCTGTAATTTAGCAATGATGTAGAAAAAAAGTTAAAATTGTCCGTCTTGTCCATTTAGTGATGAGTACAGAAAGAGATATTTTCTACAAAATAAATCACCACATCCCCAAAGGCCTTGCATTCCCAAACATGTTTCTAAATTGTTTCTGTAACGGAATGGATAAACTTTGGAACAGAGCCACGCTGGAAATGCCTGCTATGCGCTGAATTCAGATTAACATATAAATTAAAAGCATTGCACACAGGGCACTTAGAGAGACTTCCTGTCACAAATTAATCAGCGAGCTGGAAGCCTCAAGGTCTCTGACTGCCCAGAGGATTCTCAGCCTCTCAATCTCAAGCAAAACAGCACATCTGAGTCATGCTTTACCTGAAAAGTGCTGGGGTTTTTTGACAGGCAGAATGTAAATGTAGCCATATGGACCCATTCAGACCCGATGGTCAGGTGTCCTGTCAGCTTGCTGTCCTGTCAGTGGCCAGTGACTCTGAGACTATCTTGGAATATGTTCAAACACAGTTTAAAAACCAACGTCTCTACAAATGTCTCATTTGCAGCCAATCCTATTTTGATTTCACATTCACCTATAAGGTTTTTTGGTAACACTTTATTTTACAGTGTCCTTGTTACACATATGTTACATGTAGTTACCATAGTAATAACAGTAAATTATGCATAATTACATGCAACTAACCCCCAACCAAATCCTGATCCTACCCTATCCCTATAGCAGGGGTACTCAAGTTCAGATGCCAAGGGGGCCACATTTAAACCATATTAAATGTGAAGGGCCACAAATTACAACTTGCATCGTAAAACTTTATTTATGACAATATTTACAGTTTTTACTTGTATAGAAATTCAGTTTATTACCTATCTTGCTAGGTAAGTCTTGCTAGTCTTTGTTCTATTTAAAGTAATACTGAACATAAAATATAAATTTAAATCTGGAAAATAATTTTCTTGCGATATTAATGCAAAAAAAGAGAGTTCATACTCAGAGTATTAAAAAACCTTGCTTGTTAAGTCTTGCTAGTCTTTGTCCAATTTAAAATTATACTGAACATGAAAATAAAAACAACAAAACTACCTGGAACAAAAAGGTAGATTAACATGAAGTAGATTCAAAAAGTATACTCAGAGTTTTAAAAAATGTATGAAGAAAATCATTGAGCAAATACAGGCTATTATATTTTGCTACTGTTTAAACATGAGTTAACTTGCTTAATGCTTAAATTCTCAACTCAAACTAGAAACAACTAAATGCATTATGTTTTCAAATTAAAATATTTTTTAAAAAATTAAATATTGTTATTCGCATTAAATTAATATCTATATAAATTAAATATAGACTAATCCTTATTATAGCAAAAAAAAAAAAAAAAAAAAAAAAAACAGCAGTGAGTTATTTTCTCTGTTCTTTTTGTTTTTTTGATTAACTTTACTGACAGAAAGCTTTATTGGCTGCTGTCTCTTTAAGACCAGCTGACGGAGACGCGGATCTCTCACGCGCCTCATTCTCTCACAACTCTTCACGTTCATCATAAGACAGCTCTTATGTTATGAAGATACTCGACAAAACGGACATTTTGGCATAATTGTGTGTGTTATTGTAAGTTCAAGCACAAAAGATAACTGTATTCTGGCGTGTTGTCTATGGGCACGATACTAATTACACACTGCAGTAGAGATGCGCAGATCAGTTCTAACGTCACCCGAATCAGCTGTGAAAGTGCGCAGCTCTGAACGCACGAGCTATATGCATAGCGCGCCGCACACACAAGTTGCCTGACCGCTTGTTTTGCTATTGTTGCGCCTAGCAAGTTAATGGTACATTTCGGAGATATCAAGTAGCTATATAAAGTCTCACTAAACATTCCACACGATGATGAATTTTATTTTTATTAATCAACCGTCCGCAATATAGATATAAATCACACTGTCTAATATCCGCGCAACTTTTGAGCTCAAATTATAAAAAGGTGCGTTCATCTTTTGCATGACGCGGGCCATAAAATTAATGCCGATGGGCCGGATGCGGCCCGCGGGCCGCCTGTTGAGTATCTGTGCCCTATAGTAAGTACATGTAGTTGCTTAATATTACTCAGTACTTAAATATATAATTACACTGTAACAATGACACCTTAAAATAAAGTGTAACCTTTTTTTTCATAGTATTTCAGTTTGTGATGTGTGGGTAGGCCTACTATAGAATGTTGTATTGGAGTACAAGGGTCGTGAAGCTTTATAACCTTTATAACAATCATCGTTTATTATTCATCCTCAAACAAAATAAGCTATGACACATTTTGACAGTTTTTGCTTCAAGGCTCTACAGAGCCAACATGAAAGAAAAATAGAGTGTTTGGCTTTTGTGAGCACGAGCATATTCCTTTATGAATCAATCGCATGGCTGTGAAGAACAGATGGAATACTGGTCTGCAGGAATAGGAAGCTCGCAAGAAACCCAGACGACAGAACATCCCCTGAGAAACTGTCTGAATCCTTTGGCAGAAAGATGTTTGAATTGCACTACTCAGTTAAGGAGGATTCTTGCTTCGTAAGCCTAATTCCACTCGGCGTATGGGTTTTGTTTCGTGCTGCAGTTCTCTAGCATATGGCCTTGTCTCAAATGGTGTGAAATATGGGTCTTGTGGCCTGATTTTACATTTACATTACCGTTCGTAAGTTTTTGGGTTAGTAGGATTTTAGTGAAAAGATTCTTATGTTCACCAAGGCTGTATTTATTTAATCAAAAATACAGTAAAACAGCAATATTGTGAAATATAATTACAATTTAAAATCACTTTTTTCTATTTTAATGCATTTTAAATGTAATTTATTCCTGTGATGGCAAAGCTGAATTTTCAGTATCATTAATCCAGTCTTCAGTGTCACGTGATCCTTCAGACATCATTCTTATATGATGATTTTGTGTTCAAGAATTAATTTTTATTTTGTAAACAGTCGTGCTGCTTAATATTTTTGAGGAAACCATGACACACTGTCTTCAGGATTCTTTGATAAAAGATCAGAATAACAGCCTTTATTTGAATTATAAATCTTTGTTAACATTATAAATGTTTTTACTGTCACTTTAGTATTATTTTATGTATATATGCATACTGTATTGAATGCTTAATATGGGAATGGGAAGGATGCACTGAAATTCAGACTACATATTTTTAGGACAATAACTAATATTATACATCTATGTTACTTAATGGAGAAGTGAACTGGTTGGTTAACGGTCTTTGAAAAACTTGGTCGTCATTGGTTTAAACATAGAGCTGAGAGAGTTCTAACCATTGCACTTGAATGAATAGTTCATGATCTTAAAGTGTTAAATATTTGCCTTAGTCTAGTTATCCCTTTAGGTTGCTGTTAGATGATCTGAATCTTAAAATAGACAGAAACTATTAAATATTGTCACTGTCAGGCGTAAACCTCGTACCTCCATATTTCTATTATTACTATTAGTCACCCTTTACGTCTGTCTGTGGGTTTTGTAAATAACCAATGAAAAGTATTAAATAGAGCTTGTGACCAAACCTCATAACTCCATTAGATCCTCAAACGGTCTGTCAAACCTCATAACTCCCTCATAAATCTCTCCTCTATTGTGAATGAAGTGCTGCACGCAGTTTGGACCGTCTCTGCTTGTTTGCAATACAAGGGTAAATAAAGAACTGGTTCAGAAGTACAGAATTTTCTTTACTCAAGAAACACTATACGTAATGGCTAATGTTTTATGTATTTGATGAGCGGAGAAGAGTATATTAGTCTACATTTGCAGTTAAGTCGTACTATCTTAAATTGTCTATATATCACTTTGTCTTTAACATGAGATTTTGGCCAAAAGACAGAAAAAAACTGAGCGCCCACATAGCTACAGTAAACTTTATTACCTGTAAGTTGGTCAAAATGTAATTCGATGCACTTGCCATAACCGATTTGGTGCTGATCTGTTGTGCAACCCTAATACTTTTAGTTTAAAACCCTAACCCTATGTTTGAGCAATAGTTGTACTGTAGTTAGTTATGTTAATAGTGGTTAGTAAATGTTAGTGTTGCTATTGTAAGCTCCACTAATTATTTAAGACACTGTCCATGCACTATTTGCCACAGGACTAGAGAAATTCACCTTTTTACATGTCTCCTCAGAGGCAAGTGTAGACAAGTGAAGATGTCTGTGGGATTTTTGTTCGGTACAGTGAGATACCCAAGTGAAATTAAGCCGTCTAAATCTGGGCCTGTGTTCTACTGGCATGAGATTTGATCTTGGTCAATGTCACCACTGACGACAATTATGTCCTTGTAGTGCTCTAGTATTGAGCCTTCCTTTCTTCCTCTTTCCTTCTCTCTCTCTCTCTCTCTCTCTCTCTCTCTCTCTCTCTCTCTCTCTCTCTCTCTCTCTCTCTCTCTCTCTCTCTCTCTCTCTCTCTCTCTCTCTCTCTATCTCTCTCTCTCTCTCTCTCTCTCTCTCTCTCGTTCCCTCATGAGAAGCGGTCTCTGATTAGTTACCCTCTCAGTTCAGCAATCAAGGTTGTTCTTCCCTTTTCAGAATGCATGCTTTTGTTCAAAGATTTAAGAAAGTGAAAGTCAAGAAGAAAACGAGCGATAGAAGACTACTAGAAATAGTGACCTCGATAAGAATCTCACACGTTTATAAACGTATACAGAAGAAGAGGCCATTCACACAAAGCGCGTTTTTGCTTTGCTTTGCTTTCGCGGGCAGTGGAATGGGGAAAGACGTAAGGTCTCGCGATGCGTTTTTTAAAAGTTGAATTTCTTTTAACTATAGCGCCACGTTTTTAGAACTCAGTGTCGTGCGCGAGATGCTGCAAAAACTGAAAATAATATGCTGAAAATAATAACCAATATGTTTCACATTGTTTCTTATACCACCTGCAATCAGCCACAGTCGGTCCTCCTGGGTTCTGGAATTAAAGGCTCACTGTGTGTGTGTGTGTGTGTGTGTGTGTGTTTGAGAGCAAGAAAATGGCAAGGTCAGCGTCATCAAGTATTCAGCTGCCACCTCTTCATACTGACTCATAAATGTGCGCAGTTTCTTATACAAGGGAAAGACAGAGAGAATAGGGCATAGGAGAGGAAAAGTGAAGATTGGCAAATAGGAAAAATAGAAGTTTGGTCTGACTCATTTTGCGTGTCCTTTGTGAAGCTGATGGACAGTGGGAAGGAGCGACTGGATTGAGTTGAAGGTTGGCTTCGTTCTAATAGGTCGCATACAGTAAGTGTTCTGCAATTTATCATCATCGCTGTTTTTAGAGTTTGTTCTCCATTCTGACATCTGCTAGTTTTTCATAGCGCTGAGTGACAGAGTGGCTTTTAGCAAAAAGCTCTTCACACTACAGGCAATAGCAGAGCCCCTGCAAGGCCGTTCATTCAGTACAGCAGGAGGTGAGATTAAGCCAAACTTCTGCGTAAACACTGTAAAAAAAAAAAAAAAAAAGATCAAAAAGTTGTGACAACATATGTTTTTACATTACATTACCTTATCAAAACAAGTTAAGCAATTTTTATATCTTTTTTTCATCAACTAATTTTATTAAGCCAATTTAATATATTTTAAGTTAAAATGACTTTTTTACTTTTATTTATTTTTACTTAATTCCCAATCATAAGACATGCCTTTATTTTATTATTATTTTTTATTATTATTTATTTAATTGTATTATTATTATTATTATTATTATTTTCATGGTACTTGTGATATGCTTGTGTGGACTTCTTTGAAGTTCAATTATTGAATTGAATTACTACCCATTAAGCATCGCAAAAAATAAATAGATAAATAAATCTAAATATTTTGCAATAATATAAAATATTTCATTTTTTTATAACTGGGCAATGGTTATAATTTATATTTTACCATAATTCATCTACAAACTTTTTTCTTACACTTGCTTCAAATCAAAGGTTATGATTCATTTCAGAGCTGTTGAGAATGTGAGTTGGAAACAAATATTTCTGTAACCAAGGCCAATGAAAGTGGGCAATTACTGTTCTTTGTTAAACCTCTTGAAATTCTGCATTTAAACAAAGATATTTTTTACCTATTAAGTCAATTTGTCTAAAAGCATCTGCTAAATGAGTAAATACAATGTACATTCTGAGAATTTATAAAGCTTCACAGAATTCGAGCAAGTCAATTTTCCTAAATGTTTGTTTATGAAATATTGGGGGAATTTGATAATGCTTCCTTCTACAAAGAGAGTTTATGCATCTGCGGAAATAATGTAAAGTGAATCTAATAAATCATGCTAAAAGCCTGCTTTTATTCAAGCTTATCTGCTGTTTTGTGATTAGAACACAATGGTTGTGTTTGAATATATTAATGTGAAATGTGTCCTAAAATACATTTCTGTCCTTGCAGCTGCTGAACATTAGAATGTTTGTTCTATAGAGGTTTAGAGGAAATTAGAGATATCCTCTGTGATATAGCATCTGTCAGTATAAATTACCACCTCACACCGTGTCCTAACCAGACGTGATGCGATAAGATTCCAGCGACAAATAGTTTGTCTGTCCACACTAGGCGCAACGCGACTGCGAGATGTAAAAATAATCAAAACCCACAGCCAATCAGAACAGCGTGTGGGCGGAGTCTCGCAGCAAGTGCACAGCACCAGAGAGTAATCTTGATGGCGCAAGAAAATGGATAAGTAGCTACATAATCACATTCACAAATATTACTCTATTTAAACATTATTCAAATAAATAGGCTACTGAGTTACTAAAACAATCTTTGTCAAATAATAAACTTGTTTGTTCACAGTTTGAACGTTCTTGTTTCCATTTGTTTAATTTCAAGATCTGTGGTGAATTGTCCATTGCTTTTACAGCTAACGTTACAAAGCTGGGAGCACTAAATGATATTCACAGTCACATTGCATGCTTTTAACTAGCCTGGGTTAGTTGCCTCCCCATGCTGCCTTGCGCGCAGCGCGATTTAATTCATGCTGCTAAGCAGCCTGGACACCATGGACCAGATTTTCCCCTCAAAAAGGGAACCAATCACAGAACGGGGAGGGAGCAGCAAGACGATGACGACGTCTGTGCGACACACCGAAGCAGTTTGTTTATATCTATGGATCCAACATGGCAGCAGACGCGAAGTTACCTTTCGATGCAGCCTTAGATAGTGTTCTAGTAGTTTAGAACGCAAGTTTATTTCGTCTTCTTCCTCGTCGAATTTCTGTCGCTCTACATACGTCATCTGGTATAATTGAAACGATTGGCTATGAGCTACGTACAGGCGCATTTGATAGACATTCGTAGCGCCCAATAAACGGCTCTGGGCATTCGTAAACCACGCCTCAAATACGAGAAAATGAACATGTGGTTCCCAGACCACGTCTCAATGAGAAGAGGTCTGACGTTAGCCAGGCTAGCTTTTAACATTAAAAAAGCACATAAACAGTACCTGAGATTATCATTGCCACACTTTGTGTTTGTTTTTCCAGCCGCGACATTTATTTATTTGTTTGTTTGTTAATTTATTTATTTATTTATTTAATACCTGCATTTATTTAATCAAAAATACAGTAAAAAAACAGTAATTTTGTGAAGTATTATTACAAGTTATAATAACAGTTTTCTATTTGAATATATTTTAAAATGTAACTTATTCCTGTGATGCAAAGCTGAATTTTCAGTATCATTACGTCAGTCTTCGGTGTCACATGATCCTTCAGAAATTATTCTAATTTATGCTGATTTGCTGCTCAAGTAACATTTCTTATTATTATCAAATTTTAAAAGAGTTGTGCTGCTTAAATTTTTGGTGGAAAATGAAAACAATTCTGGGATGTTCAAAAGGACAGCGTTTATTTAAAATAGAAACATAAAACATTATAAAGGTTTTCACTGTTTTATTTAATTTAATGCATCCTTGCAGGAAGGTCTTACTGACCCCAACGTTTTAAACGGTAGTATTACACTGTGCAAACAGCTGTATCCCACAATGCAGTGCATTTGACTTGACCTTTTCAGTGTGACTAATCACCATGGTGATGTAAGAAAATTAGAGCTGTCTGTGGAGATCTTGAGATGTTTGATAGACTGCATGTGATTTTGCTTCGCATAAAACCTTAGGTCAAGTTAATATAGTTAGTCAGTGCTGTGGAACTGTATGAATTCTTCTAGTCTTTGGGGTCTGGAGGAAGAGACGCAGTACTTAGTACATTAGTAATTAGAAATTCTAATTAGGCATCAGAATCATTTTGTGTCAAAAACATGAAAATTAGTGGTTTTATACTAGTCTAAAAGGAGACGGCTGCTCAGTCACTTGACCGTTATGCCCACAATCTTTAAGCGAGTATTGGTGATTGATCTCTGCTAGTTTAGGACTTCACTTTAGAGCAAAAAGCACAGACTTCCCACACAAATATATGCGTATATACAGTATCTGCTTCGCTTTCTGTACTTCAGATCCTTCAACACATTGTAGTCGCCATCGAACTGCATATATTACAATGTCATGCATACGTTAGAGAACAAAAGGTCTTGACCGAACAAACATATCGATTGCCTCTTCCACTGTCATTATCCATTCCTAAACAAAAAAATGTAAATGCTAATGACCCCCTCCTCTTCTTCTCCATAATTTCTATTTGTTTATCAAATTACTGTCTGAGGCAAGTGTGATGTTTCTGCAAGAATGGCTCTCATAAATCTCTAATGGCTGCACTGATAACGATAACAGGAACATGCTACATGGAACCAAAGATATTAAGTCTTGGCATGTTTTTAATAGTCTGCAAAAGTTGGCATTATTACTGTATGTAGACTGTTTAATTTTGACCAGCTAAGAAATGATGTTTGTTGTACAAATTAAATCTGTTTCAAAAGTGTAATCTGTAGGTTTATGCAGTACAGTTGTTTTATGTGAATTGCATCTAGTAAATCATATCGCATATTCCTCTGAGACTTGGCGGAGCTGTTAAAGAGTTTAATGTTATTAAAATAATATTAGACCGCCATTGTAATGTGAGACCGCAGGCTTGTCAAATTATGGTTTTTTTTTTCCCCCTCTGGGTTCAGCTCTACATTTCTGTGGCTCTCTGAGTCTTTGTGAGACGTTGTCAAAACCTGTCTCAGGCTAGCTCAAGCATAGAATGGACAATGTTATACATTTTTTACTCCTCTGAAAGAATAATAATAGAAAAGCATTATTTCTTGCACAGTAGCGCTGTCACTTTCAGGCAGGGGTCTCAAACTACCCATCTCTCAAGTGTTAATAGTTTATCTTCAAATGCGGCATGCAAAAAGTCAAAAAGAGGAGGCTCTTCCTATTTGCTATGCTAAATGCTGCATGCATGTGTTTTCCTGTGCAGGTGTGTTGTGGAACCTGTCCTCATGTGATGCTCTGAAGATGCCTATAATCCAGGACGCTCTGGCCGTCTTGACCAACACCGTGATTATTCCCCATTCCACCTGGGACGTGTCCCCGCATCAGGAGGACCGCAAGCTGCAAATGCACACTTCCCAAGTCCTTCGCAACGCCACTGGCTGCCTGAGGTGAGTGTGTGTGTGTGTGTGTGCTTTTCTTATAGGGCCTGGATGATGGAATGAGAACTTTCAGTTTCTTTCCTTTAGTAATTCACCCTTAAAGGGATAATTCACCGATTAGCATTAGGCTTTGTATCAGTAGAAACCCGGTAGTATTTTTGATTGACCGTGCTTCCCTCCCTCATGTCCCCTTGAGACGAGAGGTTTCTGTATTGTGTGTCTGGAAAAAAACCTCAGATGACACAAAATGACGAGGCTTTTTTTTCTTCTGAGGCTTTTTTGGCCAGAGGCGAGAGACTACAGCCAGTAGTAGGAGCTAGTTCTGCATGTTTTCAACCCGCCCATAGGGGGTGGGATCTCACGATAAAACGGCGTCTTTTCAGTTTCGAGCCGACTAGTAGCCTAGTTGTATCATTTCTTCCGATACTGCCCTCTGTAACCGGTAGGCGTGGCTTGGGAGTGGTCTCGTAGGGCAGCGAAGCAAGTGCATTCTGGGAGTTGTTGTCTTTCATCCACATGAGCCAAAAATAAATTTTATGGCTTTTCTCGGTCTAGAAGGCACCAACTACATACTACATAAATGACCCAATTTAAATACACATTCATCTTTCCAGCAGTGAAATATCCCTGAAACTTGTCATCATTTTTCTCGTTCCAAATATGTATGACTTTTTCTTCTGCAGAACACAAAATATATTTTATATAGTGTTTCAGCTGCCTTTGTCCGAATAATGAAAATCAATGGGGTTCACAGAATAAAGAAAGTCATACAGGTTTGGAACAACATGACTGCAGACTGTTGGTATGTGTGAATTGTATACAGATCCATTTGTGCAGAAATTGTGCCATTGTAATGACTTCAGACATGTTTAATGTCATATTTACACAGAAACTCTGCTCATGTTTCATGAAGGAGGAAGAATAAGTGTGCACTACCGTTCAAAAGGTTTAATACTTGCTGTCTATTGACCAAGGACACATTAACTTGATCAACAGTGACAGTAAAGACATTTATAATGAGAGAAAAAAATTATATTTGATGTAAAAGATTTTCTTTTGAACTTTCTATTCATAAAATAATCCTGAAAAAAGTATTTTAATCATAGAAATGCTTCTTGAGCATCAAATCAGTATATTAGAATGATTTCTGAAGGATCATGTGACACTGAAGACTGGAGTTATGATGCTGAAAATTCAGCTTTGCCATCACAGGAATAAAGTACATTTTAAAATATATTCAAATAGAAAACGGTTATATTTTTTCATAGTATTACTGTTTTTACTATATTTACCATCAAATAAATGCAACTTTGATGAGCATGAGACTTCTTTCATTAAAGAGACTTCAAATATTAAAAATCAAATTGGCCCCAAACTTTTGAACGGTAGTGTATTTACCCGTTCATGTAGTAAGCAGGCGGCTCTTGGCCTCAAAGGAATTAATGCTGAATGAAAAGGAAGACTACAGCTTGCAGACTTCCCACGTACCTGAGAAACTGTGTAGTCCAGATTGCATTTATAAAACCCTTGGCATACGGTACCTGTTTCGAATGCAAGCACCTTCGCGACTACATTGATTGTGTAAGGGCTGAAAAGGCAGATTTCTCATTAAGAACAGATTGTGGTTTGCTCCGTGCAGTTGTTTCTATGACATCTGGCCTGGCCATGTGATTTAGAGAACAGTCCTTTTCTACTATATGCAGCCCTGCACCACTGAGAATGATGGTTCCTTTGATTAACTGACAGAAAATGAGAGCTTTGGTTCTTTTACACCTCCTTCCTGTTCCATATGGAATGAGGAACAACCCTGACAAGCCATCTCCCCCAGCCACTTCTGTTCTGTTCATATCTCTAGATTGCTCGGGGTAAAACTGAATCATAACCTGTACGCCGTTGTCACAGTGAGTAAAGATTTACTGTATCGCTCCTGTCAAAGCATCTGATTCATGATTTATGCAATAATGCATAATGATGTTTATGTGGAGTGCATATCTAGCTTATTATGATTTATACATAGCTTCTTGTTGCGAAGAGTTGGTTGAAAAATAACTGCGAGAAAGTGTTGATTCTCTCGGGTTGAGTACCAGTCTCACGTAAGGCTTTATTCTTGTATCCATAGCAACAGCGCAGTGTTAAACTACTTCAAAGTCTATGCTATGAGAGGATCACACTGCTTTTGTTTGCTTTCCCAGTTTCCTTCCAAGCGTTTCTAAATGAACGAAACCTTTTCAAACCATACTTTTGCAGTTTCACCTCACTAAACGAAGTTGTATTTTTACTTTCTATAAGATATTTATTAAAAAAGAGGCGCACCTACTGTATGCAAATACACAGAAATGCAAACAAACAGTAGTCTTATCCTTTGATTTTCATTTTTCTGTAAATAACAAGTCTGCTTCTAATTCCAGCAGTAAATTACTCCTCCGAGAGAATGGCACTGTCTTGTGTTTCAAACAAATCATCTTCTGTCAGAGCACTGTAAAGAGGCAATTACCATCCTCCGCATATTAGTCTGTCAGATACGCACACGCTTCAGAAAGTAAAATGTGTATCTTATGCGTATTGTGTGATTGTGGACCACACGTATCCTCTACCGCACAGTGCAATTTAATATTGCATTTCCAATTAATCACAATCTTTCCAGTTTTTTTAGTGAATAAAAAACATACAGTGAGACTGGGGTAGTGTGATTCACGAGTAAATGACTCAAAAATGCATAGCGAGACCATTATAGTGTAAACCATGTGCAAATGGCTCTTAAAGGGATAGTTCACCCAAAAATGAGAATTGTGTAATAATTTTCTCACTCTCATGTTGTTCCAAACCTGTATGAGTTTCTTTCTTCTGTTGAACACAAAAGAAGATATTTTGAAGACAGTTGACGGTAACTTTTGTAGTATTCTTCAAAATATCTTCTTTTGTGTTCAACTGGAGAAAAAAACTCATACAGGTTTGGAACAACTTGAGGGTCAGTAGTAATGACAAAAAATTTTGGGTGAACTATCCCTTTAAAAGTCTACAGTGAGACCAAAGTAGTGTGATTCATAAGCAACTGACTCTTATAAACATTTTCTTTTTATTGAATCACAAAACATACAGCGAGACCTGTGTAGTGTGATTCACAAGAAAATGACTTTTTAGTGATTGAAAAACATACAGTATGCTGTCTGAATCGCCACCAATTGCTCTTAAGAGCCAGTCATTTTTAGTGAATTAAAAGCACACAGCAAGACCAATGTAGTTTTATTCACGAGCAAATGACTGAAAAAGAATGAACGCATTCTTTTTAGAGATTCAAAAACTTGTGTGATTTCATGAGCAGATAGATAGATGCCTCTTATGAATGGGTAGAGTTATTCCCGAAACGATTGACTCATGAGCCGGATCCTTTAATGACTCATTCAGAAAGACGAATTACCATTTTGAATATATCATAAACACTGCCCTGTACGATTTACAACTTTAGCAGTAAGATGTTTTATTTAACGTACTGTAAGCAAAAAAGACATTTAAAATGAAATATGCATCATGCTCCGAAAATATTTCATGATAATTTGACTGAGGCATTTACATTACATTCTTGCCATCTCTTCTGGGTATCACTTCGGAGACAGTCATGTTGTCAATTTCTGACATTAAATACTTCAATTCGGATTGATGATGTTCGTCAAAGTGGGATTTTTTTTCTCTCCCTTGGAGGCGGGAACACTTGAGCAAGCCATTGAAAATCAGTGAAGCAGTGTTTTTGGAATTGAGCCTCGTCCCAATGGGAGTTTGACACACTGCTGCTGTAAATCACTTCCACAAGCAGAAATCAAATTTCTGAAACCTGCAGGTCTCCGTGGGAAAAAAATCTATCTAATAGAAAGAGATTTTCTCAGCCACAAAGCACAATCCCTTATGACATCCCAAAAAGGCATCACAGCATTGGATTTTCCTTTTCGCTTTCTTTGTCAGACTTCAGTGAATGGATGAATCAGCCATTTACACAGTTAAACAGCTCCGCACTGTTTAGATTCAGCAACTCACCTGTGTCAAAGCTTCCCTAGAACCCTTGAAATGTTGATTGAGGGATTGTTTTTGAGGCAAAATGCACTTTTCCTATTGTGAGATCTAAGAGAACTTAAGTTTAGACTTGCTAATGTTAAATTTTTCTCCAAAGAAAATGCATTAAAGGCCTGTAATGAGTTTGTTCTTAAAGGAATAGTTCACTTAAAAATGAAAATTCTGTCATCATTTACCTATCCTCAAGTTGTTGCAAACATGCATGAATTTCTTTCTTCTGCTGAACACAAATCTCTGTAACCAAACAGTTAAAGTGTAAATTGCAGGTTAAATTTTTTACGAAGATAATGCAATGTGTTTATTAAACATAAAGATAAGAACCACCCACCATTGTTTTTTATACTAAAATGCTGAATATAATATGAAAAGTTGGCACTTTTAACAGTGGTTTTAACCGCTCCCTCTCCCTTCCACTAGATGGGGCGTGACGTCATAAGAGGAACTCACTAGTAGAGTTACCAGCATAGTCAATAGTACGCTAGCAGCTAAATGTAATTACTCATGCATTAAGTATGGTACTCTTCAATGTTGTATTTCTTTGAAAGCTATAGATGCCTTACATAACTACAGATAAGTTGGTTGTATGTTTTATTTGATAAAAAAAATATGGATAAAATAACTCAACTGTAAACATACTCGTGTGTGCTGACTTCAAGGGGACCATGATCCTGCCTGAAATGAGAATAAGCTATTAGCAAAACAAACGGGTTCAGGCACGTCAGATCAGCCGGTCGCAGGTCGAGCTGTTCCACTAAACTCCAAAACGCGTTCACCTCACGGCAGCACATACTCTCCACTACTGATTCCATTGGGTGGCATAGCCCACACAAACACAGTGATGGGGACATCGATCTCTCTTTTTCTTTTCTGACAATAAACATCGCTATTTAAATCGTGAGAAATTGATAAAGCGTGGATTGAGGAAGGGTATTACATGACGTTTGAGGCGTCGATGAGACTAGCGATTGGTGCCTGTGCAGTGTGTGCATCTCTACAGCTCTGATTTGGACTGACACCATGTAAGTAAATAATGTCTTCAGTCGTTGTCCCTCCTTGCTATTCTACATGACGGCAAGATTTTGAAAAGACTGGCTTGTTCCCTTATATTATCCGGGTTAAGTTTGCACCAGGCTAGCCTAGACTAGCTCTAACGTAGCTACTCACCAGGACACCTGGCCAACCCTCCACTCATTCTCCTCACACCAAGCATTAATAACTCTTTGAGTGCCATGGGTCCTGGTAATTTCCTCCCCTCTCTCACGCCTGACCGGTTAAAAATTGGAGGGCTGTGGTCCATAAAGAATTTGATGGTTTCCCACATCCTCAGTCGTTCTCCAAATAGTCATAATACAGTAAGAATCTAGCAGAGTATGGGTTGCAAGTTCCTCTTATGACGTCATCACCCAGTTACTGAAAAAACACGCTACCTTTGAAGAAACCCCAATAAATGTTATTTTAACGCATTTTAAGACAGAAATAATTAAATATATACATATAGAGCACTTTAATTTACACATTAATTGGCTGTGGTGGTTAACCTGCAACTTACACTTTAATGGACCCCATTGACTTCCATTGCATTTTTTTTCCTACTATGGAAGTCAATGGGGTCCATCAACAGGAATGGAATCAGCAGTGTTTCCGTGACTTTTATTATGCGCCTCAGCACTCGGTGACCCCGCTCTGTGACTTCACATGGTCTTCCGCTTCGTGGCTGAGTTGCTGTTCTTCCTAAACTCTTTCCAATAATACCACTTATAGTTGACTGTGGAATCTCTGTGCAGGGATGAAATTTCACAAACTGACTTACTGCAAAGGTATCACAGTATCTCAGAATTCACTGAGCTTCAGAACAACCCATTTTGAATTGAATTCTTACATTCAGCAAGGACACATTAAATTGATCAAAAGTGTAACTAACTATTTATTTTGAAACTATTCATATAACAAACTATTCTCAAACTAATTATTCACAATGATTATTTGAAACAATTTTTCTTAATCATAAACATTGTTAGTGCGTTATTAACATTGTGCAGTGTTATTTTCTTGTCATATTTTCAGTTTGTTTTAAAGCCGTTTAATTATCATCGTGCTCGTGCCGCACATTTTTCTTTTCATCTTTGTTGACAAAATCAAAAACCCTTTGTTAGCAGACATTGCCGAGAGATAAACACTTTTGATATGCCTTGTAAGACATTGAAGCCGCTCTCTCCTCACAGCAGGTAATTGTGTTCAGTGTTTGAGCAGCTGTGGAGGTCCATGTTGGACTGCAGGAAATGGAAATGGTGCTGTTGGTGCTCCAGATGCTCAGGTGTTTCTGGCTCACCTTGCCATGTGTCTTCTGTAACCGTGGTAACCACCTCACCACCAGTGTCAGCCGGCTAGAGACCTGGCACATCTTCATTTTGGCTGCCGTCATGAAACCTCACAGTGCATCTAAAGGGACAATCTGTCAAAAATCTGCTTCTTTCAGATAAGTTACTAAGCAAGCCTGAAGAAGACATTTCCCGTGTATTCCCAGTGGTCACCTGAGTGTTTTCGAGTTTATTTTTACTGGAGCACATTGCAGCTGTTGAATAGTTCATTTAACCAAGGCCATTAAAGCACGAAGGAACAGACGTTTCTCCTTGTAAGGAATTTTTTTAAGGTGTGCTTGATTGAAAACACCACTAATTGTGTTCAATAAGTAATTTGCTAACAAAGTGTGCGAGTGACAGAAATGAAAGTGAATGAATGAGCAATAAAATCTAAGGGGCTCATTAATTGTGGAAAATTACCATGAACTCGATTGACCATTCACAGTGAATCATGTGACCTTGCAGACTTAAGTCTTGACTGTAACTGCAGTGCTTTGTTTGTGTTGACCAATGTTGGTATTCTTCAGATAACTGTTAAACACTGATGGCGCTTTCTTGTTTTACAATGGACACTGTGTACAAAGACAATTATTTAATTTATCCCTAAATCAGTCTTGTGTGTAGAAATACTTTACAGCCAAATACAGGAATACAAAGACATTACTAGCTCAGAAGACACACCCAAGCCTCTGTTACTAGTTTAAAAGCATAAGTTAAGAGCTAGCAATGTGATTTGGGCTGGGTTTTTTTTATTGTGTGTGTGTGTGTGTGTGTGTGTGTGTGTGTGTGTGTGTGTGTGTGTGTGTGTACTTGTTTTTCTATCCCGGTGGGGACTTCAACCTGGATGCACACAGACTCATGGGGACTCGTGTCACAGTGGGGACCTAAATTGGGGTCCCCATGGGTAAACAAGCTTATAAATCATACAGAATGAGATTTTTTGGAAATGTAAAAATGCAGAAAGTTTTCTGTGATGGGTAGGTTTAGGGGTAGGGTTAGTGTAAGGAGATAGAATATACAGTTTGTACAGTATAAAAACCATTAAGTCTATGGAGAGTCCCCACGAAGATGTGTGTGTGTGTGTGTGTGAGATCACGTGGCTCTCTCAGCAGAGTTGTGCAGCAGCATTGCTACAAATAGTGCTAGTTTAACTGTATTTCTGAGCTGTGGGGTGGCACTGGTGCACTTAATTAATGCGGCTTTTCAGTAGTAAAAGCACTGAGGGAGTGTTGACAACAAGGTTGTTTGTACGACATGCATATACATTGTTAGCTCTACCTATTATTATTACTACAGTATTTTACAGTATTATAAAGTCTTCGCTTTCAGATGTCTCTCCTAGCTTCTGAAATTTATCAGGCTAAGCTAATAATTTATACACAAATTAGGACGTAAATCTAATTGAATACATTTGTGAATATTATATATTTGAGTGTAAAATACCCAAATACTTATTTAATGTCCATTTAATTATGATTTATTCATAAGCTTTATTTTATCAACTTATTAATTTGATGTGTGATAAGAAAATGACTGTGTAGTGATGCAAAGGTAATAAATAATCAAATTAATGCAAATTATGTATTTGTGTTAAAAATATTATTATTTTTATTTGGACATATTTGATTTCTGTTTATTTAATAATTATTAGCTTTATTTTATTATTTATTAATTTTATTTATTCTATAATGTGAGAAGAAAGTGACTGGAGTGGCGCAAAGCTTATAATGATTCAAATAAATGGTCATTATGAAAAAGAGAAATATGTATTTGAGTTATAATAATAAATATAGCTGCGAGCAGCGATTGCGGGCCCAAGCCGGTGGCCCACCGGGGTGGCGGTGTCACTGGCTTGGGCCCTCCATCGCTGCTCGCAGCTATATTTATTATTATAACTGAAATACATATTTAATGCACAAATATGTATTAATTATTAGCTTTATTTATCTTGTATTCATTTATTAATTTTATTCATTAATTATTATTTTATTGTGATAGAAGAATGTAAATATGGAGTGATACAAGAGACATGAAACTAGCACAGTGATGTAGGAAGTTTTTGCAGCATCATTATATTATGTATCAAGAGTAGTGTAATGCTCTGTTATCTCTCTATTCCCTTTTTTCTCCCTATCCAACCTCACTCCGCACACAGCGGTGCAGTGCTCCTTTTGTGCTTATCTGTAGGCGTATAGCTGTTCTCCGCTAGCTAAATATTCACACCAAAATGCTTTATGGACAATATCAGCCACTTTGCACTTTTGCCCTGTCAGCATCAGCCTAGGGGGATTTATTAAAGAATTTCATCGTTTTGGAATACTCCATCAAAGTGATGTTCTGATAAATCAAGCCGCCACCGTCCTCTAATTGCTGCCCTCCCTCTTCTCCCTCTAATATCAGTCCAGCATGACGCACCTTGAAAAGTAATGAAACAATTTCTCTTTTTCTCTTCTCGGCCCGCATGATGCATCATCTACGTTCCTGCCAAGCTGCGAGCAGACGCACCCTCAGTCACATCCATCACTCTCCATCAGAAGTGAATCATCTCTCATGGCTCGGTCTCAATTACAGGGCTCCACGTGTTCCTCGGGACACCCTTTCCTACAGGCTGGAAAGAGTTTGATGCATTTGCAAAACTGCTGTGAGCCGAGAGGAAATGGGAGAAGGCCAACAGGAAATGAAACACTTTAATTGTTGCTGTTGCTGGCAGAAGAGGGAGTAGATGCTCATGATCTGTGTTTATGGAGGAACTCAAACCCTGAGGCCTCCTCTCTTCCCATTAATGTTCCCTGTGTGCTGTTAATGGGACTCATTTGACTGTTTAATAACCCAGAATGACTTGTAAAGTTGTTGTGACTCCCTATTGAAAGCTAATGGTTGGATTTGTATTATTATTTTTATTATATACATATGTAAAAATGTTAGGGATATTTCAAGGCACGTCATGGTGGCAAAGCACCACCCGTCGCGAAGTGCATTAAAATCGTTTAATGCACAGATAGCCGTGCATTATTATTAGTCAAGTTGATATCCTGATCATATTTTACCAAATCCAAACCACATTAATCTTAATAACTACTATTAATTTTGTATATAATCATTTATAAGTGATATATAATTGTTAATGAGGGCTGGAAGTGAATATGTGCATAATTATTAAGCAGGTTTTCTTTTACAGGTAAAATAGGCCAAAAAAAGAGATTCACTTGCACTAAAAAGTGAATAATTATTAAATGGTCATGAGAAGGATGTAATACTATAAAAAGTGCTAAATTAAGGTGTGACCACTAGACAAGATGGTGTGTGTGTGTGTGTGTGTGTGTGTGTGTGTGTGTGTGTGTGTGTGTGTGTGTGTGTTTCTATGTTTATTTCTGCTAGCTGGTTTTTTACACCTGCATCAAAGACAAAATAATGTTTAAAAATTATATTTTTATATATATATAAATAATATATATAATATATAAAAATATAAATTTTAAACATTATTTTATATATAAAATAATATTATATATATATATATATATATATATATATATATATATATATATATAATACTTCTACAGCATTTATTAATGTTAATTTCAACAACTAATGCTAATTTCATGTATTACTATTGCATTTTTAAAATCAAGTTGTAATTATTAACATTAATTAATTAATTAATAGTTAATGCACTAACGTTATCACAAATGAACTGTATTTTTATTGTAATGTTTCCATTTTTACCAACTTGTTACCAATGTTACCAACTTGACTTCATTCCCTGTAGAGATTTAGTTTTAGCAATAGTTTTTGCCCATGAACTTTATATCACTCTGTCCTTTCCAAACAGCAAACAGAGAGAAACTTTTCCAACAGTTGCACCCTCCTGTCTTGTGCAGTGGATGATAACTTTTTGCTCTGTCCACTGTTATTTGGTGTCATCCTCAATAATTCATGAAGTTTGTGCCAATTTGTTTCAGTCACAGAGGCATGTACCTATCGCATGCAATTGTGTGGTTCTTTGCCTGCATTTATAAATGAGTGTAAGCCATCAAAATGATCAATCGGGATGTTCCCCGTGACATTAGCAGAGGGTCGGGCTTTCATTTTAAAATTAGTATATACAAACTTTACTTTAAAATTAGGAAGCTTGTTTCACTGCTCTGTGGCACATATTAATTTAAAATAACGAGAAATAAATTGGAAATCTGACCAAAAGCACAGCAGTTGTGTATTCTGACATCTGGTTTGGGTAGTCTCTTGGTTATGAATAGTAATGTCTCATCATTTATGTCTCCTGCATAACTGTTTTATTGCATAAAGGGGAGGCAAGCGTTGGGAGCCCAGAGCTCTTCTCAGCCTGATGTGCATTAGCATAACCTTTGATTAACTGTTTTCCCATATGGCCCTTGTGGTGCTTGGATGTTTAATTTCCCACACAAAGGGCTGCAATGAGCCTTCCATTAAGTGAAACCAGCATCGTTTCATGCCAAGAACTGAGCTTGATGTCCACGAGTGAAGCATTTTCACTCTTATTTACCTGAGAGGAACTCCAGTTGTTTTAATACAACTTTTTTTTAAAACAGCAAGTTAAGTAGTGCCATTTTAAATCACAAATAAAAGTGTAGGAATATTTACAATAGATAAATGATCAAACCAGTGGCATTTATTTTAAAGAATTGTATATTTATTATATTATATTATATTATATTATATTATATTATATTATATTATATTATATTATATTATATTATATTATATTATATTATATTATATTAATATGTATGAATTTCTGTAGTGTGTGTGTGTGTGTGTGTGTGTGTGTGTGTGTGTGTGTGTGTGTGTGTGTGTGTGTGTGTGTGTGTGTGTGTGTGTGTGTGTGTGTGTGTGTGTGTGTGTGTGTGTGTGTGTGTGTGTGTGTGTGTGTGTGTTTACAACAAATACAACAAATTAAAAATAAATTAATTTGTGTGTATATGTATATTAATATATATTTGATAGATAGATAGATAGATAGATAGATAGATAGATAATCTATTTGTATTAATTATATTATAATCTAATGTAATGTAAACAAATAAGATAATCACTGAAGCTGAAAGTATATGTATATTTACCCAAAACACTATTTACACAGAATTAACCTAAATTGAGAACAGAAACAGGGGTGTCAGAAACCTCGTTTACAGGGGTGTTAGTTGATGTAACACCTCTGTGAGTGAGCCAAGCAGCCATGTTATTGGCCAATGCCAATAATATCCATGTCTGTCACAGTCTGTCACTCTTAGGCAGCTTGCATTCAAATCTAAAAATCGTGGCGTTCCATACTATTGCTATTTATGCAATATTCAGGTCACAGTACTAGGGTCAACATGTTCAGCACAGACTCCATTTATTCAAATGATATGTTTGGTTTCTATAATAATTCGATAATGTGTTTCTTCAGTAGGAGTGATAGTGTCCTCATGCCCCAGTTGCTGGATGTTATTTTGGCTGTGTCATTTCTTCTGCGCTTATCATGATTTGACCCACACCAGCAATCACATGCTTTTCCCTCCATCTCTCAAATGCGGTGGATAAAAAGAAAGGGGCGACATGACTAATTTATGTGTTTTTTCAGTCACAAGCACATTAATAACTGTCATTAATTGCCCAGAATGAAATACACAAGCAGAAAAAAAAAAAAGAATGGAGATCAATAATCTCACCCAATCAAAGAGAGATGGACCTTGGCTAATGCAGAAAGTCACAACGTTACTTGAAGAGTTATGACTTTGTCTACCTAGGCTATAATTCATATTAAAGATTTTCTGATGTACTACCATATTCAGGTTTCAATGACTAACCTCATAAACATCCAATGATTTAGCACGTGACTCAGTCCTCGGGGTGTCTGCTGTAATGAAATAGTAATTTCATCATTCAAATGAAACATGTCTGTTGTGACATGAGTGTTTCTGTAAGCTGTGCCTCCTCATATGACTTTTTGATGAAAACTTGCTTAACAAATTGGATGTAAAACCTATTGGTCTTAAATTCAAAAGTTGGTGCTGTCAGGCCTGTTGAATATTTAATGATGCAATAAAGCAGGGCCATAAAGGAACTAAATAGATAAGTTTGTAATTCAAATGCTCCATATGCAGGCTAAATTATGTATTTCCAATGCCTTTTCAGTTACATTCATGTATAATAGAGGTGGAGGCCAGGCAATTCTAATAAATGATATATAGCAATTGGTTCGGTTCTAGTGAATATAGAAATGTAAATCCTATGAGTTGTAATGTATCTTGCTTCCCATTATAGATGATGTGAGTGAATTTTTTTATAACGAGTGGGCTGTATTCCCAAAAGCAGTTTCAAATGGTGTGGCGTAGAGACACGTGTGTCATATTCTTTTGGTCAGGCACACAAGGGAGTTTTTAACTTATATCAAACAATTTTTAGTTCAATGATATGATGAGGAGTAGAGCCTTTAATGAAACTATGATTTGCTGTTATGGAGAGTTTAGTAGACATGCGGATGGAGTTTTAATATTTGCTGTTGTCTCATTTGCACAGAGACATTGAATGCATTACACCAAGGCCTAACCAGGCACATGACAAGCAACAAATATTAAATGTTTTTGTCCTAAACAGCTTTGACCATGACAATGTTTTTTGTTAGCTGTTTGGCCTCAATTTTTGTTATGTCATGCTGAGTAATTGGGTTGCTAAATAGCATCAGCATGTCCGCCATATTGAAAAGGTCACAGTTGGCAGATGCAGTCTGGAAGAAGTCATGTCTAAGTAAAAAATGTTGGGGTTGGTACGATTTTTAGGGATTGTTAGTTACCTTTCAGTCGATCGCATTCAACGTACGTATCCGTTCCCTGAAGGAGGATTACATACGTAATCGAGACGGTTTTTTATTATTATTTTTCCCCACTGGGAGTCTATGGGAGCTCTATAAACCATAAGTAGGAAAATGATGAAAATTGGCACACTTGTAGTGATGGTGATAAACATTAATCTGACCAACTTTGGGGTCTCTAGGACCAACTCTATAGCGCAAACACCAGTTCAAATAATTCACATTTGAAACGGTTATGACTTCTAAACCCGTTGATCTAGAAAAATGAAACTACCTGATTCCTCTCATCATGCTGATCACATTCAACATCTTACATTAAGACTCCACCCATTACAGTAGTGGTCATTTGTACAGTGAAAAAGTACACTTTCCGTTTTTCTACTTAACCTCCTTCAAATTTTATCTAATTCTTATGGAAATTGGCTCAGTTGTGCTGTCTTGTAAACTATGATACTTTTTTCAGCTAAAGTACTGAATGGTAGCAAAAATTTCCAAATTGTACATAAAACATTTGGTGGCCTATTATTTAGAAGAAAATATGTATAGAAGTAGCCTGGCAAGCCAGACGTACATCAAGATGTTTAGTCTGGAAACTCACCATAGACACGGTCAATCTGATGGGCGGGATAAACGGCTGTCTTTCAAATTCCCTCTGCACGCAATAGGACAGCGCTTCAACCAACCAGAGCGTTCTCCCACCAGCGGAGCTTAGTTGATAGATTCAACTTTTAAATCTGGCCGACAAAACTACGAACACATCTTCCTTTTTTTAAGAATGACTTAAGTGCCGTTCTTTGTTCTTTTCTCAAAGAAAAACTTAACTCCAACTCCTCCAGAGTTGCAGCCAAAGCCGATTCGAAAGACCGTTGTTCTCCATCCGCAGCAGCCATTCTTTGTTTTCAAGTGGCAGGTAACCGTCGCAACTCTGTCGTCATATGTTAAGCCCGCCCCCGCCTACTCTATACACAACGTGATTGGCCTGACCCAATTTAGGTTTTTGCAGCAAAAAGGTCTATTGAGAGTGTCTAGACCCACCCTGGCTGCAAAATAATTTTGCTGCCGCTAGGGTGCGTCTAGATTTCTAGGCTAGTATAGAAGCAATAGTGGTAACACATTTTCCAAATGCATAGCATAAAAAAGTCTCCTCATGTGACTACCTCAAGTCATGTGACTAAATAGTTTGTCCAGAGATGATTGGCTACTACCTCCCAGAATTGTCAAATTAATGCTGTCAATCCACCCACAATGAAATCTCATTGGTCCTCAATCTTTTAAACCACATTTTAAACATCAAATATGTTCTGATCAGCCGATTCACTTGTAGCTGTTGTATCTGGTTAGGACACTGTGTTTGTGTTTGTGTTTGTGTTTGTGTTTGTGTTTGTGTTTGTGTTTGTGTTTGTGTTTGTACAATAAGCCTATTACATCTGTCCATATTCAACAGTGTACACCTGATTGATTTTTTTAATAAACAAAATAATAAGAATCTTTATTGGATTATCCAATTGAAATGATGCCAATATTCTTTCTTTCTCTCACACTGTTAACAGTCAAATACCTAGCTGTGACAGGATTTCTCCCCCTGAAGACTAATATATTCATATATTAATACATGTCAGAGGTGGGAGGTTTGGAGCGATTTGTTTGAATGACTCGTGAAATGTGAGACATTTGCATTTTGTTTGTCACAGTGGTACGATATAAAGTGGGTTCTATCCCCGGAGGGAATCTGCACCCGTGTGATTGAATCTCCCTGATTTAATGCACTCATCACTGACCTGTGTTTCCTTCTCTCTCTCTCTCTCTCTCTCTCTCTCTCTCTCTCTCTCTCTCTCTCTCTCTCTCTCTCTCTCTCTCCCAGGAATGTGAGTTCAGCAGGAGAGGAGGCTCGGAGGCGGATGAGAGAGTGTGAGGGTCTGACTGACACGCTGCTTTTCGTCATCCAGACTTCTCTCGGAAGCAGTGAGATTGATAGCAAGGTACACTTTCCTCTCTGGATCTGTCCTTCTCTCCTTGTGCTATAAAGGCTACCTGTTGTAAAAGTTTATACCAGTATGTGTGTGTGTACCATTGCATGGAACACTCTGTAACAAATAAACAGCTCTGTGGTTGGCTGCTCTCTGAAGGTTGCGAATGCTCGCTCTTCTAAATGGCGTTCTTTAATCATGATTTAACTGGCAACCCTTCGTCAGGCCCAGCGTGCTAATAGCAGAGCGGGGGGGATGCATCCGTCCTAATGAGAATTGAAGAGCAGAGGGTGTGGATGTTGGAGCGTGGCACAGTTCTTTCCCTCTGGTCATTTTCAGACTTTCCCACAATTCTCGCTGTCTAAATCCCCCTGTGGCGCGCTCTCAACCGTCACTCTTCACAGTTTCCAAATGCACAGCACTTGTGAGAACTCTTCAGCTTTTATAGCCTGTGTGTGGAGGATTGTGAAAATTGCTCAAAGGGTTAAAGAAATAGTTCAGCTGAAAATGTAAAATAATTTGTCTCACTGTCATGTCATTCCAAATCTATATGACTTTCTTTCATCAGCAAAACACAAGAGAAGATATTTTGAAAGCTAGTGAATAGGCTAAAGCCTGTTAACTGTCACTGTCCGGTAGCGAGGCACTTGGCACGCTTTTTTATTGCCTTTTTTCCCTATCACATATTTTAGTTAACCATTAAATTAGGTATTATTCGTAAGCTTAAACACTCAAAGATCATCCTGTGAAAACCATTTTGAAATCACATTGCAGCATTATAATTTTTTTGCATACTCTGACAGTTTTGCGCAATTAAAGTAATTTAAATTATGCTAGTATTTACGCGAATGCTTAACAAACAGCTGAACGCACAGCCTTTCAAAGTATACTCCGTTTGCTGCTTGACACATGCGCACTAGAAAGCTTCATCCTTGTTCTGTGTCTGCGCTTTTTCTCTCCAGAAGTTATGAGTGCTAAAAATGTCTTTGTACTTGTTTAAAGTAGAGTTGCGGTATCTCTTATCCCCCTCACACAAGTGAGTCGATGCAGACAACTGTTGATGTCGCTGTCTCCAGTAGTTAGTTGTTAGTTCAATCTCATCCAATTCTTTTTCGACTGTGAAGCAAGTCAGAATTTGAGACGCGTGTGCGAGCTGAGTGATGCGCGATTAGACAAATCTGTTGGCGCACATACTATGCTGATGATGAAATTTACATCACCCTTGAGCATCACCCTTCAGTAATCTGATCTGTTTTGTGCTAAGCATGGAAAGCATGTATAATGGGCTTGGCCACTGTGCCATTTGTCCCCATTTTATTGTGATTTTTGAATTTTGTCTAAAAATCCAACCTGGGTACTCCTTTTCTTCTTCCTTATGCCCGTTTAGCTCCTTTTAGAGCACTAAGCACTCTTTTTCATCCATCAATGGGCTTTAAGCAACATCAACCATTTCACTCAACACATTGGCTTTTAAAAAGGTCAATCACCCTAATCCCTCCGATTTCTTTATGTGTGGTGATTTGGAGCTGTTTTCACCAACTGTTGGCCCAGCAGAGCTGTAATTGCTGAAAGCATGCTGCCTGTGGTCCTAATGTTGCTGTTAACCCTGTGGTTGGTCAAGCTCTCTCCTGTTGACTTTAGCATTTAAAATGAGGACTTTCTAAATTGCTGCCAGTAAGAGAGATGGTGTTGCCCCAAATGTCGCCATGTGCGAAATTAATTCTGTTGCACATTTCCTGGGAAATTTCAGCAGAACTTGTTTCGTTTTCCTAAAAAACCATGGAGAAAGCATAGTCAGCTCTGTCTGGCACAGAGAAGGGCTTTTGTGAGTCAATATGTTTCCGTACGTCTGAAATGCCAGTGCATAATTCTCAGAGCATTTCTCTGATTACAGTCATTATTTTTGTTTGTGTAGGGAATGGTCCTCCTCATTCCATAATGGGGGGAAAAGGAAAACCTGTGAAAAACACTCATTTTTCATCATCATTTTGCAAGCATTTATTTTCTATTTTCTGCTGTCAAGCATTGTGCCTGCTCTGCTGTGTCTCCTTGTAATACCCTGTTAAATGGAGTGTGAGCCGATGGATTTGGCTGGTCATTTTTCCCCATCTGCGGGTATATCCTTTAATCACATTTAAATGGGAGACCGTGTCAGACGTATAATTAAGTACTTTCATATACTTAGTGCCAATGCGGCCTACACTCCCAGCCAACACTCTAAGAAAGATGAGACAGAGGAAATAAGGAAGTAAGACGAAGTGAAAGAGAGACATAGACAGTGGAATAGAAGATGATCTTGAAATAGAAGCTAGATTTTAAACACAGTTGGACATAACCTTGTTGTCTTTGGATGACTGGATGACAATAAAGGCCCAACCAAAACTCAGAAAGTAAAAAACTGAGACACCTCCTACTATATAATGGCTGCTTTTGTTTCTGAACTCTTGTTATTCGTTATTCAGCTGAATGGCAGAACAAGGAGTGCATGTAGAGTGTTGTGTGTGAGAGTGAACAAATGTGTGTGTCCTCCTGTCTTCTGTCCAGCATGAGTTGAATAAATGAAGTTTGGCCCCTCTGGCCAGATGGGCTCTATCAAGAGCTCAGTGAAGCTAGACTAATACCTGCCCAATATCTGTCTCTCTCTTTCTCCGTCAGACCATAGAAAACTGTGTATGCATTTTGAGGAACCTCTCGTATCGGCTTGCAGCTGAAACGTCTCAGGGACAGCAGATGGGGACGGACGAGCTAGACGGCCTCCTGTGTAGCGACGCCAGCGGGAAGGACGGAGAGACCTCAGGCTGCTGGGGAAAGAAGAAAAAGAAGAAGAAGTCTCAGGACCAGGTGGGCCGTTAAATGCTGCATTTACAGGCATTTGTAGCTGTGATGTGACCCTTTCCTGCTGACAATAACCCTAACACATTTTGCTTAGGAATCAAGGTTCAAAGTAACATGAAAGAGGATCTTTAAAATCAACATGAAATCCAATTGTGCCATATTTTCTTTAAAGTGCCCCTATTATGCTATTTTTAAGGTTCCTAATTTTGTTTTGATGGTCTTTTACAATAGGTTTACATGCAACAGAGGTCAAAAAACACTTATATTTTCTCTATATACATTGCAGCATCACCTCATTTCTCACAGTGTCTCAAACTGTTTGATAAAGGTTTCAGTCTCTCTAAACCCTTCCTTTCCGAGAGCCTACTCTCTTCAGTCTGTTGTGATTGGTCTACCGCTTTCAGCGTGTGTCGGAAAAGAAACACCCATTTCCATATCCCGAGGCTTCCTCAGCATATACACAGTGATGGCATCAGTTTTACCGCATCAGTTCGAGCCGGAGTTCTCATCCTTTGGAAGTGCATGCTAAGTGGATTTGCTTTCGCAGTGCAGAAAACAGTGTCTTCTCGACATGTCGACAACACGACCCAAACTCTTCCATTCCTCAGCAACAACTACAGCTACAAAAATAGCTATATTACACACTACATGAAAGGTTTATTATATTATATTAAATTATACATTTGTAATTTATTAGTGATTAACACAAAGGGCCCTATCTTGCACCCAGCGCAATTGACTTTGTACACTGACGCATGTATCATTCCTATTTTGCACCCGCGCACAGAGGACTTTTCCCTCCACAGACGCACGTCGGTAAATTAGGGAATGAACTTGCGCTCCCGGGGGTGGTGCAGCGAAAAGAGGAGGTGTGTTCTGGCGCAAACGTTCGCTGATGCTATTTTGCAGGTTTAGAAAACAATTCCGCCACCGGTGTGCATGTTATTCATATGCTATTTTAAGGGCGCATGCTTGGCCATAATGTAGCGTGTGCACAACGTGCATAAACTTTGATTCTCTCATCTACACAGAAGCAGCAGTTTTCATTTTTGCTAATCATACATTATTACAAGGAAAAATATTAACACACGAGGGAAATCATTGTGGTGTCCATGAAGATGTGAAAAAATAGGCATAAATCTAGATTACACATTTACCCAAATTATTATAACCGAAGCTAATTTGGGTGGGTTTCTCCCATCCCCAATGTCACTTCTCTGTCTTTTACGGCCCTGACGGGAACGTCGGTCTCCTCGGCTGTGAACCGCTCCTGGCGTGCGCTGTTATAATAGCAAACCGCCATGGAACAAGCACGCCTGCTCTTAAAGGGAATGTGAGATGTCGCTCTGATTGGTTTATTTCACGTTACGCCCAAACCACATCTATGAATAATGAAGCTACTTCAGACCAACCCATTTTAGATTTGCGTCGGGCGCAAGAGTCATTTATCCCGCCGGTATAATAGCAACAGCGCCCAAGATCCGCCCACAAAGTTACTTGCGTTTCGCGTTTGATACTTGCGTTTCAGATCATTAAAATAGGGCCCAAAAAGTCAAGTCCTGCCACAACTGTCACATTATGAAAGTAAAATAGATTGTTAATGTTGTTTTATGTTGACTGTGTAACACATAGGAGCTGAATAGATGGCAGGCGGAGATGCAGATCTAAGTGCAGGGGTTTTATTAAAACGTACAACAAAACAATAAACACAAGAACTGGAAACCAGGGAACATGGGGGACTGAAACATATACCATCTACAGACATCCACAGCAAACATTGACTGACAAGGATCAAGGGAAACACAAGGGCTATTACACAAGGGGTAACAAGCTAACAAGACACACCTGGGAACAATCAAACTAATCAACAGGGAAAACTACAACAAACTACAAACATGGCTCTAGAAACAGGAAATACAACAAAAGTCCTTACAAGACACTAGAGATAGAAGCTTTATTTCACAGTAAAGTGCTTTTCTGCTTTTGAGAGAGAATCGAGCATAATTTAGACATTTCATATCAAAATATGAATAACACAATTAACATGTTCGACACACACCTCTTGTCGCCTCAAAATAATCCCAATTTATGTTTCAGTGAGTTCCCCAAATTAAAGATTTACACGCCATCCTTTTATCAATTACTTGCTTTCCAAACGTAACGCTCACCGCCTACACAGAAACACACCGTCAGACAGTGAGTTTCCCCAGGGAAACGGCTTTGTCTACGGCTGATAAATCACGGTGTTTGTGGGCATCAGACTAAAGGGAGGAGAGAAAAAAAAAAAACCTTTTTACAGGCAGCTCCTCCATAGCAGAGGAAACTCTTCATTAATCTCACGCAAGAAAAAGCCAGCCGGGATCCTCCGTGCAGACGTAGAGGTGGGAGAACAGTTGTGTAACACAACTCCCTCTGGAGATGTCCCGATCCAGAGGAGCCATAAAGCTACTAGCCAGTGATATACTGTAGCCGCTGATAGCTGAATATAATCCTCCATAACTTTGATACTAGCTAAAATAAGACCTGCGTTTGCTACAAGAAAGATATGTCCATCACAATATTTTCCAGTCTCTACATCCCTAACAAGAAGCAGGGAAAATTTTAATGCAGTTAGATTCGAATAATACATCAAAGCTATTGCTCTGTTGAGATTATGAGCGCATAGACTGTTTTATTAAACATAGTTTGGGGATATTTTGCATTTTCTTTTGCAGTTAAATATTTTTCCCTCATTCATCGCCTCAAAACCCGTACATAAGTTTGCAGATCTGTTTTAGGATTCAGTCAGATGTGTCTCCTCCAATCAGATTACAGAAAGGAAGGAGATGCAAGGATACTCTATAGCTGTTGTCCTGTAAAAATAGGGCCATTTCTCCCCATTACCTAAGGTGCCCTCTCGTATCATGTGCCGGAACTTTTCCTCAGCCGAGACGTTTTGAAAGAGGACACCTGGGCCTCTGGGCAACAGAAGGCTAATGTACTCTGTTAAATCATTTATCACTAAATGGCAGTGAGGTAGCCCAGGAAACCAGAGCGTGCCGCCGCGGCTCTGTCGGGGCAGGGCAGTGTTTAGCGGAGCTAATTGACTGAGAGGAGAGAGTATGTAAACCAGAGCAATTTCAACCCACCGAGCACTGATACCCTTCTTTGAGTTTACTCTGAGAAATGGTGCGTGGAGTGCTCATTACTCTCAAAGACTGCTGACAAGGAAAGGGCAAGAGAAAGTTTTTGACAATTTGAGATGCGGTTATACGCTCTGATAGTTCAGAAGAAGCATTAGGATCACATTGTCATTTTTAGATTTATCTTCACTCTCATTTTGTGCTTAAAGACAAGCATTTGAGCAGATTCGACTCATTCCAAAAAGACACAAATCAAGCTAGATTTGTACATTTGCTGAAAAAAAATTATTCGTGGTGCACACCAGATTTTAGAGGCTTAAAATGTGCAATAGTAATGGGTCAAGGACAAATATGGATGTGCGAGATGATGTATTGGAGAAGTTCTTAGAAATGTAAACGTTGTTGGTTTCATAAATTTTTGTATTTTCATAAATATGTACATTATTTTCCATGAAAAGTCTTCAGATATGTACATTTTCCATGACAAGTGGTCAAATGTGTTGCCATCTAATAATAAAATATTGTTAACACTTTATTTTAGTGTTCGTTACACATGGTGCATGTTGTAGTTACTATAGTAATAACTATACATCATGCATAATAACCTTAAACCAAACACTTATCCTAACCCTATAGCAAGTGCATGTAGTTAATTAATATTACTCTGTACTTAAATGTATAATTACACTGTAAGGACACCTTAAAATGAAAAGTAGTTGTTAAAAAAAATCATGATTTTGTTTATCATCACTTTCTTAGAGTTACTCGATTTTACCTGAAATAACTTATCTTTTCTATATTAATTAAATATCTTATAAATTGATATATATATTTAAATATGCACTAAAAAACGTATTGACCTTGGTCTACATGGGTCATCTTCTGTATTTTTTTTCTTGTCAGTTGACAACAAAATGGCTGCTTGAATTTTAGTTACGCACTCTCACTTTGGCAAACAAAAGTTCTCGAAATATTAATGATATTTTGAAATAGAACTACTTTGTTGCTTGTGTTTTTAAATAAATAATAATATAAGTTTTTCTTCCAAGGATTTCAGCCTTTGTCTTTTTCACAATCTCTGGAGTGTGTAAGGCTAAATGAGAGTGAAATGTTGCACTCACTGTTTGCATGTACTGAAACCACAGATTAATCCAAGCCTCCTCTCCACTTCTTTTGCGTTCGGCGTATGGAAAGCAGCAGCCTCACAGGGGCTTCTCCATCCTCCAGCAGTTGATTGAACAACAGAGGGGAGATGAAAACAGACTCATTAATAATGAAGGGAGAGTGAGGCTGAGTGCCAGAGCTGGTTTGAGATGCTGAGGTATTTCACAAGTTGCTGTGCCTGAAAGTAGGTCAGCCTTTGAGACCGGCACTTTTCAAACTGACTCACCCACACGCCTCAGAGTCAGCCGAACACAGGCTTACAGCTTGTCATTCCTGCCCGGGTCTGTGTTTATTCAGGCCCAGATTTGTCAAGAGATCGGTGTGTGTGTGTGTGTGTGTGTGTGTGTGTGTGTGTGTGTGTGTATGTGTGTGTGTGTGCAGGGGGTTACGGTCGACTTTTGTCCTGTACAGAATGACAGTGATTTTATCTCAGGAGTTCACCTGGTCGCTGTACTGTTGGTCGGATGCCTTAATGTTATTGGTGGCAAATCTGATAACAAAAGATAAATAAATAAAACTATTTTGCTGCTAAAAATGAACACTCTGGAGGTATTTGCACAATAATAGAAAACGCAGCAGTGTATAATACATCATATCATGATGAAGAGGAACAATTATTAATTCATGAATCTGACTCACTCAGAATGCAAACAATTTCTGATGTGGTTATCCTTATATCATTTTTTATTATGTAGATATACAGTACTGTTCAAAATGTTTTGGGCTCATTAAGATTCAAGAAATGTAACTTTTATTCAGCAAAGAGGTGTTAAATTAATCAAACGTGACTAAAGATATTTATAATCTTACAAAAGATTTTTATTCAAATAAATGCTGAATGCAGTCAAATAAATTGCATACAAATAATTGTTTTGAACTTTCTATTCATCAAAGAATCCTGGGGAAGAAATGGTTTGCACATAAATATTAAGTGGAAAAAACATGTTTCAATATTGATAATAATAGTTTCTTCAGCACCATATTAAAATGATTTCTGAAGGATCATGTGACACTGAAGACTGGAGTAATGATGCTGAAAATTCAGCATTCCTATCAAAGGAATAAATTACATTTTAAAATACATTCAAATAGAAAGGTTATTCAATTCTAAAAAAAAGTTTCAAAATATTTTTGTTTTTACTATACAAGCAGCCTTGGTAAATTTAAAAGACTTCTTTCAAAAACTTCTTTCAAAAACTTTTTTAAAAAAACGTACCGACCCCAAAGTTTTGAACATTAGCGTATATATAATTCATACGGAACAGTAAGATCCTCACAGTAACTTCTCAGTCAGATCACATTTCTCATCGGCAGTCGAATAGCTGCTCGCTGCAGATTTATGTCAGTGTGAACACCCCTTTTAAATCTAAATGGTGAGGGATTTTGTGTGTCTCTCCCTATCTGACTTTGTTGTTTTTCATGTCACACTTTTTGTTTCTGTAGTGGGATGGTGTGGGACCGCTGCCAGATACTGCAGATCCCCCCAAGGGTATTCAGATGCTGTGGCATCCTTCGATAGTAAAGCCCTACCTCACCCTCCTGTCTGAGTGTTCCAACCCGGACACGCTGGAGGGGGCCGCCGGGGCGCTGCAGAACCTGGCCGCCGGGAGCTGGAAGGTAAGCCCTTGGCTCGGTGTGCAACACATTGTTGTTTAAAATACAAATAAATGAACTGATATTTGTGTCAGCATTCATCATTGGTGATGAACTGTTTGAAATATATGACCATTTACGCCAATTTATATATTGCTTTATTTATTTGTTGGTATCATTCTATGACCGCATCGTCCAATTGATTTATTTTTATTCTTAATTATTGATATCTTTCTGAGTGGAAGCCAATGTTTACTTGGGGTTAGGGGGTCATTAAAAAATATTTTTAAAAGTATTCAAAGAATTAATTTTTTGGGGGAATATTTAATTATTATTATTATTATTTGAATTATTGTTGTCTGTCTGAGTGCAAGCAAATGTAAATTTAGGGTTGGGGTATTTAAAGAACTTTTAAGAAATATTGAAATGTTTATTGATTGATTGATTGATTTGTTTATTTATATTATATTTTTTATATTTTCTTCCTTTATATTTTTGTATTGGTAGCATTAGGGGCCTTTAGGAACATTTGAAAAATATTCAAAGAATTTAAAAAAATAGATTAAAACATTTATTTAAAAAATAATATGGCTCAAAGTATTACAATTCATAGCAACATGCAAAGAACCACGAACCACTCAAAACACCGTAGCATAGCAAATTATTTTCAGTGAAGGGTATATTCGCTGCTGTCAGAATCTAAATTTGTTGAACAGTGTGGCAAGAAATGGTGTAATATTGCTTTTTTTCCTGATCTGAAAGTAGTTGCTTTCATCAGATGTTTAAACCAGTACCAATCTCCCTCTTGGCTTCCGCTTCTCTCTTTGTTCTCACATCCTTTTTACCGTCTCTCAGCGACAAAAGCTTGTTTTACCTCTGTTGCTCGAGAGCTCTAATCCACCCGATGTGCTCTGCAAGATCAATACTCTCAGATGGAGACAGATGCAATTGGATTGGATTGGTTTTGAAGTCTCATAACAGGTTTAGACCCCCTTCAAGAAGTTAAATGAAAGCGACGTCCCTACGACCCCTCTCTACACCTACAGGGCGTCAGGTTGTATACGTGTTTGTTGTTGGGTTGAGTTTGTAGGAGAGACAAACGGGAAAGCAAAAGAGAGAGGAAGAGACGGTGTCTGTCTGCCCATTCTGTCCGGTTCACAAAAATTGCCGCTCTGTTTGTTCATCTAGAAGAGCTGACATTGAGCCCTGGTTTAATATATGTGAACTAAGCTCTCTGTTTATGTTTTCAAAGTTCATCTTGGACAGTGGGATTAATAAATCCCACGCCGGGAGTTCTAGGAAATGGAAACAAAGCCCTTAACTTAAGACGGATATAAAAAAAACGCTTAAGCGTGAAGAATGCTTTGTCGTCAAGAACACATTTTCAATTACATTTTCAAGGATATTTATTTTATTGAATTACTTTTAGCACCGATACAAGTTGATTTGAACTAAATGACAGATTTACATATCCACACAACCGTATTTCTATTCCATTTCTCTTTTCCTAAATCTAGTAAGCTGCCTCTTATATTTTACCTGATTCAATACAATCTCAGCCAATCTGGCTTCCAGCACAACGCCACAGGAATAGAAACCAAGCGTCATAAATGAAACAGATTGCTTGTTAGACACCATGTTAGGCAGCATCCTAACTGCAAAGGAATCTCACAAGTGATTGATTTGAAACACTCTACATCTGCTGCAACTCAAACTCAAAAAGTTTCTTGAGTTTCTTAAAAATTGAGCTTTGCCATCAATTAAAATTACATTTTAAAATACACTCCCCTCAAAAAATAAAGTCGCTGTTTGGATTTAAATAGGCAAATGCTTAAGAGTCTATGACTGAATCATTATTGCAGTGATTATTCTTCTAACCCTAATTGATGGAGTGTGTAGCTTTTCATTTCTTAAACAACCATGTAGGAAGAGACATCATGGCCATATTACAGGATGACAATGTCAAGATTCATCAGGCTCAAATTGTGAAAGAATGGTTGGGAGGGAGCTTGAAGAATCATTTTCACACATGAATTTGCACCTCTGAGTCCAAACTTTAAATTCATTGAAAGTCTTTGGGTTGTGCTGGAGTGCTCGACTCTTGCATTGTCAATACAAGATCTTAAACAAAAAATGATGCACCTCTTGATGGAAATTAATGTTGTGATGTTATTTCCATCGAAAAAGGGTCTCTCAGGGTCTCCATCAATTAGGGTTAGAAGAACTGTTGCCAAACTTAACATGCTAGAAACATAATAATCCCTGCAATGATGATTCAATCATAGACTCTTAAAGTCCCCATGTGGTGAAAATCAAGTTTTTAATGTTGTTTATATGTCTATATGGTGTTTTTAATATTCTTTAAGACAAACTATGTGCAAATTCATAAGTCAACATCATTGCTGAGTATTTTCTCCTTAAAACTGCAGTGATCCAAAGACAGTCTCAAAAACGCGATTTGAAATCGCTGGTGTTTCTGACGTCACAAACTACCTTGTAACCAATCAGGTCACCGTGTGATCGTCAACGAGTGGATCTCTGAGCTGATGTGAGTGAGTGAAGGCGGGGCTAATTTGCATATTCATAGAACAGCGTATGCTAAATGAGGCAAGGGTGTAGAGTTACATACAAGCTATTTTAAGGCATGAAGATTTTTTGTTGTTGTTGTTGTTTTTCAAGAAAAAAACATTTAAATATGTAATTTTGGTGATCAAAGATGAGTTTTAAGGGATAAAGTGATTGACTACAGGGGGACTTTAAGCATTTGCCTATTTAAATCCAAAATGCGGCTTGTTTTTGGCCGGGCATTTAAATAAAAAATATTTCACAATATTAATGTTTATATATAATATATTATACAATATATTATAATATTACTATCAAATATATATTTTTATATTATTATTATATTTCATCAAATAAATAAATAATTTGATCATAAGAGACTTTAAAAAAACATTTTAAAACAATTTCCGACTCCAAACTTTTGAACGATAGTCCAAGTAGTTTATTTATGATCAGTATTTTGCTATATGTGATTAATCTTTTCAATACACTTGGGAATGACCCATGTGATGCTTTTGAATTTGTGCAAAATGAGGTATCTTATTAGATAGCCTGTTGTTTAAAACAACTTTCAAGTCTTGAGTGCTCCTATGTGTGTAAATGCTGTCTATGTTGGCAGCTCACAAGACAGAGCCTCTGTCATTGTGTTATTGTCTCTCTTTTTCTTATGCACACATACAGAGGTCATCATAAATGAGGAATGTGAGGGGATGCCCTTTGGGTCGTATGCTGCGGTCTCCCCTGTTGCAGCAGAAGTGCCGGGTAGCAGAGAGTCTAATCTGAGCTGACACTCCGTCACTGATAAAGCCTGATCCCACAGCTGGGGTCATACATAGAGAACCTGTGAGAGCAAAAGCTCTGAGCTAGTATTAGTCTTTCATTGTAACCTGGGGAGTGTGATTACACTGTCAGCGGGAAGCTGAATCAAAATGAGACACTTTACAGACATCTGCCCACATGCCATATCCAACTATGAAACGCACCTCATGGTCTCCTAAAAACGGCTGATATGTAGAACTATATATAGTTGGAAAACTGTAATAATATTGTCGTATTTTGCAACTTATAGCTGTTTATTTGTGTGTGTCTCCCCTAGTGGTCAGTGTACATCCGTGCGGCGGTGAGGAAAGAGAAGGGTCTGCCCATCCTCGTGGAGCTGCTGAGGATAGACAACGACCGCGTGGTGTGTGCCGTCGCTACCGCGCTCAGAAACATGGCCTTGGACATCAGAAATAAAGAGTTAATCGGTACGGCCCTTTTTTTTCCCCTCTCTTGACTGTCTTCTTTTATTCACTTTGTTTCAAATGGTTCTGAGCCCTCAGATTTGTAGAGCTCAGGGTTAACAGCTGTGGTCTCTTTGGCTTCTCTGTAATGGAGGCCAGTCTCTTGTGTTAGCCAGTGTTGTAATGAGTGCTGTTCATAGCTCTCAGCTCAAAGGAAGATAACTGTCATTTTATTATTACACATTTTCTGGCCACTCATAATTTTAAATGGGTTAGGAGGCATAAGGCTGCACATTCTAGGCTTGGAGGACAGCTTTTGTGGAACTGTTTAAATATGGTTTGGATTTGGGTTTGTTTTTGTTTTTTTTCATTGCTGACTTTACTGGACATAGTATGCAACTCGAAAATTTTGCATTGAGGCTAATCTAAAGTTTGTTCAAAAGTAACTGTTTTGGTTTTTATTTTGGTTTTGTTTGTGGGTTGTTTTGTTTTGGCCTGATAGGTTTTTTTTTGGGGGGGGGGGGGGGGGGGGGTTGTGCAGCTGACTTTACTGACATGCAACTCAAATGTTTTGAAGTTTTGCATGGAGCCATTCAAGTTGTTCCTTTTGAACTGCTTTGATTTTGTTTTGTATTTTGTTTGTTTTCTTTTGGTTAGGTTTTCTTTTGTTTTGTTTTGATATTCTGCATCGTTTGTTTTGGTTAGGATGTTTTGTTTCTTTTTTTATTGTTTTGTTCGACTGACTACTGAAAGTGAGTTTTGTAGTTTTGCTTGGGGGCAACTTAAAAAAGGATTGTTCCAATCTGTTTTGATTTTTGCTTTTGCCCTTTTTTTGTTTTTTTTTTGTTTTTGTTTTTGTTGGTCAGCTGACTTTACTGAAAGTGACATGCAACTCAAAGGTTTCAGAGGCTATTCAAAGGGTCACTCCAAATAAAAATGAGCAACTGTCTAAATCCTGTCACAAAGGGCCCATCCTCAGCATCATAAGCAAAGCGTAAATATAAGTGCCACTTTATAATACATATAATTTTGTCATATCTGATCATGTGATCATGAGTGGCACATCCTCAAATAATTTTGTAAACTGAGGTCATTAATTTGTAACTAAAAACCCAACATAAAATATTAGTTTCTTGTAAATTGATTCATTTTCATGTTTACCTCAAGTGCCACAAAAAGCAGCCATGCTCAAATTTAAATAAATATGAAATAATGACCCATGGCTAAAATGTATGCAAATGTTTTATTTGCTACAATACTTTTATGGATTGATTTTGCTGTGTTAATAAGGTAACAATCAGATACAATATACAAGTGTGGGGTGTTCCAAACGCGTATATTGTTCTCACAAAACCCTTCAGAGTGCTCACTTCAAGTGCTCCGCCCTTCAGAGTGAGTAGGGCATAGTGATGCTCACTTTCAATGGAATTCGCCCAATATCTTTTTGAGTGGTACTTCATCACGTTTCCACTGTTTAGAGCAAGATTAACATGGAAGAGATGCGTTTAATCGCTTGGCGCGCTGCACCGCATTAGGAGAGCTCAGGTTATGCCTCTAAATAGGGAGGACAATGTTTTCACGGTCTTTCATTGTCACTGCTGACAAAAAATGAACCTTTTCTGTTTCTGTACGCTGGTAGGTCTTTCATTGTTTACTCTCAACGAAGAGGTGAAGTGGGTCGAAGGGACTCTGTTTAGGATAGTATAATTGACCATAAGCAAACAACTCCAATCATGTGTCATTATTTTTGAGGTTCCTGCAACTGTGATGTGACCTCACCTTCATACAGAGCTGCTGGTGTTTCGCATTGCACTGCCTCAGAATTAAACATATTAACAAGTACATGACAGGATCAGACACTGGGTCCGCTGCAGGTCCCTGTTGTCTCATGCTGACCCGCCGCATCAGGTGCATAATTAGAGCTTGTTTTCTTTCTTCCTTCATCCCATCTCACACTGATTCACACCATTTCAAATTCTCCCAGTGACATCACCAGCAGACTATTGATCTCACCCTCTAATTAATGTGGTTTCCCTGGCGAGTCTCACCGTCTCCATGGAAACGGCTCCCCAGTCTCGTTCTGCTGCCCCTCTCAGCTCCCAAAAACAACTGGTGCGTATTTGCCACCTGGAGTCTGCTTAGATTTGCACATCATCCAAAATCATTCAGATCGCATCGTCTTCATTATACACCGCCATTGAAATGTGCCTCCTGTCTTTGTAGATTTAGCATGTATAGGTGCATAGATTATTCAAAAATAAATTGCATACAGTACGTGATGCATGTGTAAATTGCTATTTTTATGAGATTGCAGAGTTTATAAATAGTACATTCGGACTAAATTGATTCGTATTGACAGAAGTGTGTGCATGTAAACACGGTCTGTGACTGGCGGCTACTCTCACACTTTGCTTTTATAGACGGTTCAACATGGCCATCCATCAAAAGATTTTGAGAGCCGTGAGCAATAAATTCAAGCAAGGTCCCTCTTTTTGTATATTCTCCCACAGTCTTGTCTTTTCATCAGTGATGTATTTTACATGTTTGATCACTGAATCTATATTTGAACTATTTTACAAAACATTTAGCTCAGGGATGGAAATTGGGAACATGAATTGAATGTAAATAGCCCATTCAGTTATGCCGTTTGATCATGTATTAGATTGAAGATTGATTGTTTGTATAAATTAATTTAACCATCCAGTTTCACAGCATCAAGCTTTATCCTGGAGTTTTGATACTGTATTCTTCTGATAAACTGCACCTTGGAAGATTGATACACGAGGTTAAAAGAGAATGGATTTTGCTGCATTTTAGTTTTATGTACACTTTTGAAACTCATTGACATTTATAGGCCCTCAGGTACAGTATAAATGTAATCGCTGTTTCTGCTTTGCCCTTTGCCCTTTTCTCTTTTATAATTATTTTTAAGTTACGCTTTATAAAAACTTTCATTAATAAATCATTAACAAACATTATATAATGCTTAACAGATCATTAGTTAATATATATTCACAAAGCTTGAAATATGAGATAATGTGCTTGTTAATGTTTACTAATGAACTTATTAAACACTATCTAATGTAAATTAAAATGCTTACAAATGTCATTAAACTTTCAATTCAGATCATGCACTTCATGAAAAATGTCTTTAAACTTCAGTTCATAATTACCTAATGCACTTTTTTTACATTTACAAATGCAAAAGCATGTTTTGTAGCTATGAGTGATCCGGATTTTATAATTTCATATTTAAAAAAAAAAAGACTATTACATCTACATATATATGTATATTGTTCCTATTTTATATATATATATATATATATATATATATATATATATATATATATATATATATATATGTATTAGGGGTGTAAGAAAAAATCGATACACATGAGTATCGCGATATTTTATTTTGCAATACTGTATCGATTTTCAAAAACGCAATATCGATTTTTTTTTATTTTTTTATTTTTTTATTTATTTTTTTACGTCCAAAAATATTCATGGTAAGACGGTGGTTCACGTTTATGTTGTTTAAAAGGCTCGCCGAACGGTGCATGTCCACTGGCACGGAGCGAGCGGAGCAAGCGTTTTCAATTCATTCCATGGAAGTCGAGCTTCACGCTCAGCAGTGCAGGACCGGAGAAAGCGTTGAGAGCGACTGAGCGTCAAAAGTTTGGGCAGTTCTCGACTTTATGCAAATATCAAGCGAAAAACGCGGTCGGCAGTTTATGATGGATTTAGTGCGTAAATCATTTTGTTTACAAATTAGATGCTTTGCAGTTGTTTATATATGTTAAAGATTTTATTTTGGATGTGTTTATTGTTATTATATTGGCTGGGTTTATAAAATTGAAAGGATCTTTGCTTGGTGCATTTGGAAACAAAGCTTATCTATTTCTAAATGTAATCGCGTGCATGATGATTATACTGTCCGTGTGTTGAAAAAAACAAACACACTCGTAACAGACACACCCCAAAGCGGAGACGTTACAGCGTTGCCAGCGGCACCGAGCGTAGTTTTGCCGCTGTAGTGGACGCGCACCGTGAAGCTGCGTTCACACCAAACGCGAATAGAGTGTCTGGCGCGAGTGATTTCAATGTTACGTTAATGCAAAGACGCGTTTACGCGCGTCTGGAGGTCCTGTGGCGCGAATGAGGCGTTTAGCGCGGCAGACGTTAATTTGCCTCATTCGCGCGTCCAGTTCTTTTAAAATCTTTTATCACATAAAAACTTGATTTCAATAGGCCTATATGACATATTCATTTTGTTCACTTTCATTCATTTTCGTCCAGTCCAGTTCACGTTGTTGTTTTGTATTGTGACAGGGGCTATGTATTTTATTTTATTATGGCCTACTTGAGAAATATACAAATTTGCTCACTAAGAACCTGTGAACCACAATACCAAACTGGCAGTCTGATTTTCTGTGAACTGAATTGTTAACCTAAAGTAAACTTCTTTGACTTTTATGCACATCATGTCTTTTTTTTTATATAATTTTTTCTAAAATTATAGTCCTACTTTAAAAAAATCCCAATATATCGCCTAATGCACAGTATCGAAATATATTGCAATATATTGAATCGTGACCCATGTATCGTGATACGTATCGTATCGCCAGATTCTTGCCAATACACAGCCCTAATATGTATATTATTTTATATATATATATATATATATATATATATATATATGTATATTATTTTATATATATATATATACATACATAATATATTATATAAAAATATATAATATAATTTATATTTATAATATTTTTTTTATTTAGATGTCTATACAATATCAGTGTTTTTTATTTAATTATATATATATATATTACTATTTTATGGGCTATAAGAAATATTTTGTGTATTAGCAGCTGAAAAAACTTGGTCTACAAACCTCTGAGTTAAGGAGGAGAACATGTATAGTTGTCAGTGGGGTTTATGTGAGTTTCGGTAGCTGAGTTTTAAACATAATGTAATCCCCAAGATGCTGTTTGAGGCTTCAACACACACAACATCAGGCGTAACGGGCATGAATGAACACACACATTCACAAGTTAAGCATAGCATTGGATGAGCAGCAGAGTAGTTTGATTTGTAATCGGAATGGCTCTCCAAACTTTCAGGTGGCAAAACTTTTCCAGACGTTGAAATAGGAGGGTATTGGTGTGGGCATACGGACCATAATTTGACACGTTCTTCAGAGGACTAGCAGACAAAGCTCGGTGGATTTGTCGGAAATGTTTGAAGTTGTGCTGCAGGTTTGAAAACCAGCTTTACTCGGCTTGTTTCGAAGGTCCGACATTTCAGTTGATGGAGAGGGATTTGAAAAGTTCTGATCCATCATTGAAAGTTTCATCCCGGATTTGATGACTGAAAGACTCATATTAGCCGCCCACCTGCGCACAGGATGAGAAAAGAGGGCATGTGCTCAACAGAGTGGCCTTTAGAGAAATAACCGAGTGTGTGTGTGTGTGTGTGTGTGTGTGTGTGTGCGCAGCTGTGACCAATCGACGTCCTCTCTCGCTTCAATTTGCAGCCAATCTTCCCATCTCTCACACGCTCCCTCATGCATCCGTTTGGTCATTTTTCCATCTTCCCTTCCTTTATCTGTTTTCTCTCTCTTTCATTAGGAGATTGCCAGAGGTGCCTAGAAGCAAAAGAGCTGCTTCATAATAATGACACTAGAAAATCACCACTTTATCTTTTCTGTGGCTAAATCCAGCCATTCAATCTATCTTTCCATCTGTCCCGGCTCCCCCTCCACAAGGTGGCTCTGTTTAAAATTGCATCCATAGGTCTTCAGTAAGATGCATTTGCTTTTAATCCATTATGACAGACATCAAAGGCGGAAACAGGGAATGATATAGCGCTTGAAAGCCACGCTGCCGGATGTTCTCCTTTTAAATATTCTCCATGGTGGCTGATTTCCAATTCAATTTGCTCCCTAACCTTTAAGAATAATTTTGTTTTAAGGTCTGTCTTCGAATGCCTTGTCTTCTCTTTTATGTCCAAGTCGGTCATTTTCTGCCAGTGGGGTTTGAACCTGCTGTTAGCTTCGTTAAATAAATATAAAACACCCTCTTTGGATCCATTTAAATGTTATTGCAGGATAAAGGCTCACAGAAATGCTGCCCAAAGACTTTCACCACTGTGTGACATTTCAAACCCAGCCGAGAACCCTCAGGCCTTCATGGAACATTTTACCAACTCTCTTTGAACTCAGACAGAGAATATTAATGATCTTCATTTTATTCAGATCCATTTTAATATGCCGTTTCAGTCATTATATGCAGTTGTCAACCACCTGTGCGTGTTCTTCCCAGAGAAACAGAGTGATGTTGCTTTCAGCTTAAAGGGATAGTGTAATAAAAATGCTATCATTATTTATTTACTCATCCGTTATGAGTTGTTTTTAACGTGTCCACAATGATACTGTAATTATTTTATCTAAAAAATGTTTTATTAATATATAGCCTACATATTAATCAAATATATGTATTAAGCAAAACAATATGAAATTAACTTCAACTAAAAGCTAAAAATAAAGTAAAAATTAAAAATAAATACATTTTGATGTAAACATAATAAAATGTATGACATAAAAATGTAATGAAATAATGAAAATGAAGCTGAAACTAAAGTTCAGCCAAATTGATTTTTCTTTTTTTTTACCTTTTTAATTTAGTGAAATTATCCATAATGATTATAGTTTAATGGCTTTGCAGTGTGAGCAAGTGCACTGCCTTTCTAAACATTGGGGTCAGTGAGATTTGTTTTTTAAGAAATTAATATTATTATTCTGCAAAGATGCATTCAAATGACCAAAAGTGACAGTAAAGATTTTTACATATTACAAAAAAAAAAAAAATCTATTTCAAGTAGATGTTGTTCTTTTGAACTTTCTACACTGTAAAAAGTGGGATCAACTTAAAAAAATTACTTAAATTGGTAACACCTAAAGAAATTAAGTTTTCTCAACTTAAATTATCATGTTTTATTGTGAAAAACGTGATAATTTAAGTTGAGAAAACTTAATTTCTTTAGGTGTTACCAATTGAAGTAATTTTTTTTAAGTTGATCCAACTGTTCACTTTTTACAGTGTATACATCATACAATCCTGAAAAATGTATCATGGTTTCCACAAAAATATTAAGCTGCACAACTGTTTTCAACATGATGATGATAATAATAAGCAATGAAGTATCATGTGACACTGAAGACTGAAGAAAATTCAGCTTTACAATCACAGGGGAAAAAACTAAATTTTTAAAATCTATACAAATAGAAAACAGTTATTTCAAACTGTAATAATATTTCACAATATTGGTGTTTTTAATGCATTTTGATTAAGTATAAATGCAGCCTTGATGAGCATAAGAAACTTCATTCAAAAACATTCACAAATCTTACAGACCCCAAACTTTTGAAAGGCAGTATAAATACATTAATATGATACTATATGCATGTTATATTAGGCCAAGCTTAAAATGTAACACTCAGATTCATACAGTATTTAACCCGTATAAGTTGAAGACCCCAACTGTGTTTTATTATTTTATGCGTGAAATTCAAACACAGATATTCTGAAAGAATACGTTCTTGCAGTCAAAACTTGTATATTGCTTTTTGCTTAGTTCTTTGTCCTTTCTGGTGCATGACAGACATGGTCACTCTAAACTATCTACTTGTGTGTTATACAGAAAGAGCAAACAGGTTTGGCATGACATAAATGTGAGTAAATAAATAATAACACTGAACTTTTCCTGTAATGTCCTTTACAGCGTAGGTCTGCTAACTTGGTCGCCGAGAATTTAGCGCACATAAAAGCAGCAATAACGGAAGGGCGCTCTCTCTCTTCGTAAATGTCTGTGTGTGCGTGTGTATTTGTGGAGCTCATGATGGCCCAGGGCCGTGTAGCTGATTGCCTGTTTTGCGGGAGAATGGGCTGTTATAGGCTGGAGGGTCTGCACTTACCTCTGATTACCACTAAGCCTTCGTATTCCCAAGAGCTCGTAGATGAAGCACTCTAGCGAGTCAAGGTTAGCCTTGAGTCATATACAGTCGCTAGATCTCATCGTCATGTAGCAGAACCGTCCGGCTGAGTCCATAAAGAGACTCTTCATTTATCACGAGGAGTGTGAATGTGTTACTTAAAGCCCTTTTTACTTCACCAGTGTTGTTTTTTCATTCTCATGCTGACTTTGAGATCTCCACATCGGTGTTCAAAATTTAAACCTGTCTGAATTGCAGTACTTCATGTTCTTGAAAATCAGCAGCTTAAAGAGTCCGTAGCTCGTGATTACTCGTAATCATGCAATCTGTGTAAAACAGCATAAAACTGGACTAAAAACGTCCCACACTTCACCTGTTTAACCTCTTCATGCCGCTCTTCCTCTGTGGGATCCTGATCACGATGTACGTCCTCCTGAAAAGCTTTTTTTGTCAGATTTGATCCATCAAATCATGTTGCTATAACTTTGGCATCTTTGACATCTTTCCCGTTCAGTCTTTTATACACCAAGAGATATCACTGATCAATAATAAAAAATTAAAATAAATGTATTCAGTAAATAACTAATTTTCCCCCCTGTTCGCTGTTCTGAGAAACCTCACGTCTCATTGGACCGCCTCCATATTGCCAGCTCACGCAAGACAGACGATTTTGCCTGCGGGTACAAGATAAGGAGACACCAATTAACTGGAAGCTTATTGGTGATAAAACGAAGCCCTTCTGCAGTATGCTTCATGTAGAAAATGATGTCTGTGTTTCTTCTTCGGAGACCATTTGGAATTAGCGGAAAGAATTGAACAGCCCTAGATTAATTTCATTAGCTGTGTGCTTCTGTGATAGAATAATAGGGTGCTAGAAGGAGAAGGACTTTTCTGTGTTTCAAAGGTCAATTTATTGAGCGTTTGGATGATTAAAGTGGCAAGAAGTCTGGGAAATACTCAGTTGCAAACTATGTTCTTGTTCTTAATGAAATCGGATGGCTACTTCACAGAAATATCTTGTAAGCTTGTGTTTGTACACCGGTTTTACCAATAATACAAATTTCTACACAATAGCTTTTCCTGTTTTGTTCTTAGTTAAAATTAGAAATCCTCTGGAGCAGCAGAACACCAACAAAATGCACTTTTTGACACTTGCGATCTATGCCTATTGGGCTTCCCTCAAGCTGTTTGCATTTCTCCATTGCAGAATTAAATGTGTGACATGTAGGCAATTCCAGATTCTAGATCCCCTCAAGTGTAAGCAACAAATATATAATAATAATAATAATTAGGTCCCCCAAGGTCGCTTCACAATAATGGCATATTTTGACATGGCAGTACCAGTTGAGATCTGTTGACATCATTTTAAGCAATTTAGTCTTCTCTTAAATAATTTTCTCTTTATTTATTTATCTATCTAGATTTCTGGCGGCTCATGGATTTTAAAATAGAGTATTCTAATAATAGAAAATGATTATTACTATTAAAGGTATAGTGGAGGATTTTCCCGAATTTTAGAAAAGAACCGCCCTCTCCACTTTTTGAAAAAATGCACATGCGCAACACTCTACCTGCTCCCGAGAGGGAACGCCTATTAAACGTGTGCACGAGAGAGCATGCACGAGCTAATCATAGCTTACATTAACTTTTACTAGCAGTGATTTTAAATGGATTTCTCCAAATAGCATGCCAAACTTTACCTGTCGAGTAGAAACTTCGCGACTGAGGCATCAGTGGGAAGCCCAACCTGTGTTTTGAGCGCACGCCATTGTGTGAATCGTGTGCACGAGCACGTACGACGGCCTTATGTAAACATATCACCAGAATGATTGACACTTAGGAGGACCAATAGTCTTGATGATCCACCCGGAAAAAGAAAATCCTCAGCTATACCTTTAACTGTAAAAAAAAGTTTTTTATCTTTTGACAAATCAACTTAGATAATTAATGTGGTTCAGATAACATAATAATTTAAGTTTCTATTTATTAAACCAATCTCCTTTGTTGTATTAACTCAAATTTTTTATTTCAATGAACTCATTATTTCAAAATTTTAAGGCAACCACGTAACTTACTTTTTTAAGTCAAACCAACAATATTTTTTTTACAGTGTTTTAAAAATGTTTTATTTTATTTTTTTGGTCACTTTTGGACATTAAAATATAAATATAATTTCACTCACCTAGCCTATAGTTTGAAGAAAAATCCATCCTTCTGTCCATTTAAATGTCAAAAAGAGCACTTTCAAAACTCGTATTCAAAGAGCAAGTTCGGCCATTAAGTGATGCTTATTGCTGTAGTCTATATATCCAACTTCGGCATGGGGTCTTCCTTTATTTTTCATTTGTAGCTGATGCTCGAGTGGTATCTTGTTAAATTTGTTGACACTCAAATTCTCTCCATAATTAAGGTATCAAATCAGCGGGAGCAGTTCAAACTAATATCACGCAACTTACGCCTCTGCGGTGATTGGTTAATATACCAAGGGAGACTAGCCTCCTCTGCGATGTATTTTTTTTCTCAACACTCTAACCGCTGAATCTGAGATACTCGATGGTGATTGGCTAATTTTGTAGTAATATTTTATGCCATTACAATGATGAAATAACAAACAAGAAATTCACATTCTGAGACATGAAATGAATAACTGTGAATTTTATAACATTAAATCATCCTTCTCCCATTTGCCACTTCAAAAATGTTTTTCCAGGCTGTGCCTCCCCTGATGAGCCGCCACCGTCTGTCATTTATGATAAGTGTATATCTGGTGGGCTGGAAGTCTATATCTGCCTGTAGTAAACTCGCAATCTCACAATGTAACTTTATATCTCACAAATCTCACAGTGTGACTTTATATCTCGCATTGTGACTTTATATGTCACACTGTGGCTAGTCCCTTTCACACATACAGTCTTTACTGCTAAATCCCCGTTTAAAGATAGCGTTTAAAGATCATTTCCGATGACTGACATCACAGAATTGCGAATGGTCTCTTAATGGTAAAAATCCAGAACGCCGTTGCTTGTGTGAACAGCATATTTGTGTAATTTACTGTACCAGTAAAATCATTCTTGTAATTTTACAGTAATTTACTTGGATTACTGTGAAAGGGGCTTAAATCTCACAATGTGACATTATATTTCTCAGTGCAACTTTATATCTCACAAAATGTTTATCTTTAACGTAATCTCACAATGAGTCTTGTTTACTGTCCACTGTGCATGTGAATCAGTGCCATTTTTTTCAGTTGGTTGTAATTTCAGGGTGAATTACTGCAGTCTTTCTTAAGTGTGTGTAAACAAACATTGTATTTGCTGCTTTGATACGGCTTCTGTGTGGAGTAAAACCACTCTAGGCAAATTTAACCATATAATTGGCTCATAACGCCATGAGGGGGTGTCCCGTACACCACTGGCTGAGGAAGAAGCACTCAACATCCTGTAGCGATCATTGCGCTTGTGATTGCCTGTTAATATCACTTAGTGTGTTACAGCAGAAATTTATCTCATGCTTCACCAACACAAACACATAAACTCAAGAATCATATTGCTTCTCCCACTGGTCAAGTTATTTTTCCAGTGCTGTGTGAGCGAGCGTTGCCAAGTCGATTTGAATTACACATCCCCTGCTGTTCTGTTAATGTCAGAGTATTCCCAATTTCTCATATTTTCTTTCCTTTGTTCAAATAGCGCGAGTCATATCCGCTCTGCAGTCAGGATAACACCCCCTCCATAGAAATCCAGTGATGCTTCAACTGACACATCTGACACTCTTGAATTGTGACAGCTCCTGCATTATTATTCTCTAGATTAAGAATAAGTTGTAGCACAATGGTCTACTGACTGTGAAAAATGTCATTCTGACTATCATAATTACTCCAGTGATAATTAGCACATCCTCATATGCTCTTTCTGTCAATTTTTTCTCTTTGACTAGGAAAGTACGCAATGCGGGACCTCGTGCACCGGCTCCCGGGCGGAAGCAATGCTAGCGGAAGCAGCGGGGGTACGGTAAACAGCACAGCAGGTAAAACCATGTGTGATGACACCGTTACGGCTATATGCTGCGCCCTACATGAGGTCATCACCAAGAACATGGAGAACGCCAAGGCCTTACGAGACGCCGGTGGCATTGAGAAGCTCATCGGTATTGCTAGGAGTAAAGGAGACAAGTAAGTAGGTTTTTTTTATCAGCATCTTATCACTAACCACTTGCAATCCAGTCTAACCGTTGTTAAAAACCATTAATGTTCTCTTACCACTAGGCCATGACTTTGTTTTTGCTTGTGTTTCTGTGGACCCCGAGGCCTGTCAGTTATTTTGTTCTCCATAAACTGTGCATTGCTCTTGGAGACATTTTATTTTTCCAGCTACACAGTTCCACTTTTATGCCAGCACCTTTTTAAAGAGATGAACAGCATGAGTCAGACCGCAATAAGCATTTTATGAGCTTCAAGGCCACATTGTCTACAGATGTTCATATATTTAATATATACATTTGCCACGCAAGTCGCTTACTTGATGCTTGCTGAACTGTATTGAAGAAAAGTAAACTTGGAGTAGGAACACATCCACTTTTGCCATAGTATACAGAAAGAGCTGATGTTTTATTTGCTGCATCCTTCAGAATAATGCAAAAGGTCACACTACACAAGAGGCTTTATGCATTTTAAAATGGTTAAGGGCCAAAAAGAACTTTACCCTTAACTTTGATAAAAATAACTGCAACACAGCCTTGGCACTGGCTTATCACTTTTGTGAATCCTCAGGAGATATACAGATGGGTCCAATCTATATATAGAAAATCCAATTGAAAATCTATACATAAATGTAGATAGCCCCCTTAATATTAATATTGGCATGTTCATTTGATATACATGTTATGCTTGCAACAGGTGTTTGCTTCAAATGTGAGTCATCCAATCAGATTGCAAGTCAACATTCACTCAGAATCGAATCTATATATTTTATAATATTCATTAATTAATCTTTCATTATGCGGCTTGCTTTAGTCTCTCAGAAACAGTAAGTGTAGCCAGCCTGAGAGTGAGTGAGTGATGACACTTCCTGCTCGAGTCTGGATGCACACTGTCAAAGACATTAATCTGACCCTCATCAAGCTGACACTTCGTGCGACTGCTTTATATCCCCCATCAGCTATTCATACTCTGTGCCCACCCCGTTCAAGCCAATATGGTGATGACAGCTGCTTCCAGTTTCCTGCAGAGAGGTTATCAAAGGGACAAGCCACTCGGGTGCTTGTTTGTCTGGATATAGCAAATGCAACCGGTTGATTTAGTACCAGCAAATGGCAGCAACCAGTGTGCTCTCGTTCTGATATGCATCAAATTTGATGATTTTTGATTTGGAGCGGATTGATTTGGTGCAGTTCGTGATTTGTTCTCAACGCAATGTGCATGGCAGAGCGAAATAATACACTCACTGCTCTTGGCTGGATAAAAATAAGCCATTTAAAATTGATGATTTAGAAAAACTTAAGTTCAAAAAAGAAACTGGATGGATGGAATGGATGGGAGAAGCATTTCATATTGCACTATATTAGCCAATTCATTATATTTACTAAAAAAAAATAATTATAATAGAATTTATGTAAACACATATATTACATTTGTTAAAAAAAAACTGTTTAATTTAATTTAGATAATTTAGAATTTAATTTAGATAGATAGATAGATAGATAGATAGATAGATAGATAGATAGATAGATAGATAGATAGATAGATAGATAGATAGATAGATAGATAGATAGATAGATAGATAGATAGATAGATAGATAGATATCTTAATATATGTGCGAAAAATCATATCAAATCTATCATGCACCGATGCAGAATTCTCAGTGAATCTGACGGTCTTTATGGCATTACATCAACGAAATGAGGGGTTTCATTTAAGAAAGGGCCTGACTCAACTGAAGATTTGAGAGTGTTAAAATCCATGTTGAAAGATGAAGGGAGGGACAAATCAAACGTACAGCTCCACCTTTAAGAATGCATTTTGTCATTTATGTAAAGAAATTATGAAGGATGAGCGGCATTCATTTCCTCTATTAAAGTCGTGTTCACTCAAGAACGTCAAAGATTTTCTTCTAACGTTTCGAGTGGCAATTGTAAATTGTTCCATTGTGTCCTTTGAGCTGAAATGGGTTGGCTCGGCTCGGCGAAAGACAAAAGACACAGCTGTTCTATCAAATCGGCTGAAGTCAAACAATTTGTGTCATTTTTGAGAACCAAGAGATTGTTTCTTTTGTTTGTGGTGCATTGTTAATCATAACAAAAGCTGCTGTCCGTGTGAGATGTTTGCACAGAAAACACATTCATCTCAGCAACAATGTCCCAGGATTGGATTTAAATTTTCTTGTGTTTTGGTATTGGCATTTTGATCTTATGTGAGGCTGGATATTTTGTAAACCTTTTACATTCAATTTGCTGGAAAATGTGTTGTTTTAAATGTGTCTCTGTTATGCTCATCTAGATATATTAGAGATTTGGGTTTGACTCTGGCTTCTGTATTTGGTTCCTAAAACATGCAATTTATCCAAATAATTATTTTTCTATGATGTCATCAAAACATCAATAGTACACTACAGTTCAAAAGTTTGGGGTTGTAAAGATTTTTTTGAAAGAAGTCTCTTATGCTCACCAAGACTGCATTTATTTAGTCAAAAATACAGTAATATTGTGAAATATTGTTACAATGTAAAATAACTGTTTTCTGTTTTAATATATTTTAAAACAGAATTTATTCCTCTGATGGTAAAGCTGAATTTTCAGCATCATTACTCCAGTCTTCAGTGTCACATGATCCTTCAGAAATCATTTGCTGCTCAAGAAACATTTCTTATTATTACCAATGTTGTAAACATTTGTGCTGTGAAAATATTTTTGTCGAATTTTTTCAGGATGTCTTTTTTCAGATTCTTTGATCAATAGAAGTAAAAAGAAGAGCAGAAGAGTGTCTAAACCCAAGATCTTTTTTAATTGCATGTCTTATTTTTTTAAATAAATTGATCATTTATTTTATTAATTCTTTTGCATTATTATATTTTGTTTAATAATAAATTAGAAGGGTTCAATAAATAATGAAATAACTAATTTAATCAATCTTCCACTAACATGCTCTCAAAGTTTTATCAAATGGCTTTATTTTCAAAGTCTCTCTCTCTCTCTCTCTCTCTCTCTCTCTCTTGCAGACACTCACCTAAAGTGGTAAAGGCAGCATCTCAGGTTCTCAGTAGCATGTGGCAGTACAGAGATCTCCGGAGCCTTTATAAGAAGGTAGGAGAGCTGCTTCCACTCACAACATCTGTGTCCCACTTCATCCATCCCAATCTGAGGAATTCATTTAGCATGCTAACTGATCACCCACTCCCAAACGATTGTGTTTGAACTTTTTGAGAAAATAGTTTGGAATGAAAAAAACACTGGAGATGCGTTTTTTTTTATACCCCTCCTCCTAGACAAAGATGTGCAACCCACTGTTTATTCAGCACGACACCTTGTAGACGACTGCAAACATTAATCCGCAGTGACTACCAAAGAATGCTCTATTGAGCAGTAACGGCCAGGCTTAAGAGATATTTCATTTCAAGCGTTTGTTGCACTTACTATTGTGTGTATCCATTCAGACGTGTCTCTCACAGATTACTGAGGCAAACTTTGGCCTTGGCTAGCGCTGACTGCATTTACAACGTTTTGTATGGTCTGAATAGAACCGCAAATAGATTGACGTGAAGAGACCTTGTATGAATGTTCCCATATTTCAAATTAACAACAGACTTATCAAACAGACTTATTATTTAAATACAAAACCAAATCTTTTTTAGCCAACCTTTGGGGATTTATTTATTTATTTATTTAAAAAAAATCTCACTGGTTCTGTAGGTATAGTACTATATTGTATATACAGTACTATATAGTATACTATATAGTTTCCATTTGTAAAACCTGCACCTTTGAGGCCAGTAAATAGACAATGTGCTCATGAAACTTAAATTAAGGGCAATTAGAATTAACCTATTAACATGTAGCTAGTTTGCTTGGGTCGTGTTCAAACACAGACAACGAATAGTGCATTGACAAGGTCAAACCAAACTAAAATTCTCCCAAATTAACTGGTAGCAAGAGCATGAGGACGCAAATTTTGGCCCCCTAACAAGCACTTGAAGCCTCTAGGCTGCGAGAACACACCGTTCCCCTTCACTAAGCAATCTCCGTCCTGACAGATACGATTCTGGGAGGTGAGGAACGTTCCAGACTGAGCTCTGTAATGTGTCGTTTTGCCAACTCTGCTCTGAAGAGTTGGTGCTGAAGAATTGCAGCCCACGGAGAGGGCGACGGCTGCCACGCTGACCTTTAGAGATGAGTAAAAGGCCACGAGCTGCCTGCCTGCACCACCGAGATGAGTTTAGAAGTGTGTCTGCAGGAATAGAGGCGTCCCTTCCCCGAACCGCGTCGGAAAACAGAGCTCAGCGTTGGGCTAATTCACAATGCCTGTTTGAAAATGTCTGTAATGATATGTAATTATGGATGTTTGCGAGTTTACCCTGCTGAGCTCGCCGCCATCGAAACCAATGTCGAATTAAGAGCTCTAATTTCATGTGCACATACTATTAATTACCCTCTCTGTCTTTTTTAAAATGTTTAGAGGGTTTGTCGAAAAGGTAGCATGCGTAGATTATCATGAAAGAGAGTAATTAGAACGCTGATTCCCATTGTGCTAGCTGACTAAACATCTATAAATAATATCGAACAAAAGACCACAGCACTCACAGTTTCAGCAGCGTTGTGTTGGCATGCCGCCTTGAGGCAGGTTATCGAACAGCTGCTTTAGCTGACGCATATAAAGGGATGAGGTCAAGGGCATGGAGGACAACCAGAGCTATAAGTGATTCATCAGAGAGGCTGAAGTCCTTAAATCTACAGTATTGCTTATTATATACAGTTCTCGCATTGATTTTGTAGGGATAGAGCCCCCTCGCACCCTTTTCAGGCTGGGTTTGCAAAGATTTTTAAAACCTCCCGCAACCTAACCTGTTCTCTCCAACCCAGCTGAGCCCTGGAAATGTCACCGGGGATGGTATTAAGCAAAGGGCAGCAAGAAAGAGATTGCTATTATTAACATTTGCAGAGCCCGGTCTCTCATCTCATGAGTGCATAATGACAGTTGTTCCACGTGGATGTGTCTTTCTCCCCCTCCGTTGAAATGAAAGGTGTCAATTTGGATGAGTCGGGCCACCTGAGGCGCGATTCTTCGTGTTGTGGGGTGGTGTGACGGATGAAGCTGAGAGAGAAGAGGGAACACAAGAGAAGCAGAAACAAGAGGTTTGGGAAGCCAGACACTTCCCAAGGCTGTGAACAATGGCCTTCTGCCCAGGAAGCTTCTAGCCAGTATGGGAGGAAATTGTGTTATGTAGTTAAACAGTCTTTAATAATATACTCCGTGTTTAATAATATATTAAGCTGTGTATGTCCAGTATGCTTTATTTTGGTTTCTTGTTTTATAATTTAATTTTGAATTAATTCGTTAAATTTTTATACTTAATCTGGCAACAGTTTACAATAAGGTTTCATTTGTTAACATTAGTTAAAGGGGTGATGAACATATAAGAGGTCATCATACTATAAGAATTTCCTGTAAGTTTCAGAACTGAAAACTTCCTTGTTAGTCCAATAAAAGCTTTTATTGACACCAGGCACAGCGAACGACAGGTTTTTCAAAGTGGGGATCTATGACGTCAAAGGGTATAAAACACCGCCTCCGCAGAAGAAGATCAACGCCTACTTCAACACTGCCTGTTTAGCCCCGCCCACCAATTCACGCATTAAATGAAACTCATTATAATATGCAAAACTGTTATCCAATCATAGCAGTGGGCGTTTACTTCCAAGTCTTCAATGCGGCACGCCCATAAAAACTGAGCGTTTCAGGAGCTAGGCTCAAAACCAGGGTAGAAAATAGCCTATTACTTATTCATTCATTTTGAATGTAAAAACCAAGCGAACATCATAAATTGACCTCAGAAAACAATATAAAACATTTAAAAAGCCAGTTCATGACCCCTTTAATGTATTAACTAACATGCACTCACCATGAGCAATACATTTGTTACTGTATTTGTTCCTCTTTGTTAACGTTTGTGTTAGTTCACAGTGCATTAACTAATGTTAACAAATACAACTTTTGATTTTAATAATGTATTTGTTAATGTTGAAATTAACATTTGCATAGATTAATAAATGCTGTAGAAGTGCAGTTCATTATTAGTTCATGTTAACTAATAAAACCTTATTGTTAAGTGTTAATGTTAATATTAATTTTGTTGATATTTTAATTTATTTGAGGAAAAGTACTATATATTTTATATACTTAGCGCTAAATTATGCATTTATGTATTGCATTTAATTAATATAAAGACTTAAAATTGAGAGATACTTGGAGATCTTTGAAGAAGTGCAGATGGTTCCAGCTCCATCTACTAATAAGGTGTGTGTTTGTGAGAAAGCCCAGCAGCACTTGGCTTGATTTACTCAGAATGACGTAGAGCTGGACTAAGATGAAGTGAAGTTTTAGCCTGAGAGAAGAGAGAAGTTGCTTATGCCATTGATCTTGAGCCTGAAGCCTCACTCATGTTGTGCTGAGAGGTGTTACATTCAGCCTGGCAGCCTCTTGAGATGCAATTCCACAGTCATCCTTCCCCAACGCTCTCCACGAGGAAGTATCAGGGTAGTCAATTGCCTCAGCGACCCAAGGGAGCCAACGCAGCAAGAGCAACGCTCCTGGCTCCATCCGCCTCTGGGAGTATAATAATGAGCGCTTGCCATTGGTTTGCTTCAGTGCACACTTCCACACCATAAGTTTTTTTTTTTTTTCTGCCTGACTCTTAAGCAGCATTATTGAGTAATCATGGGTAGGCAGATTGCAATAAATGCCTCATCTTTGCATGGTCTGGTTGGTCTTTTCAGTCCTCTTTTCAGAATCAGTCCTGTAATGATGCTTCATGCATTCAACTAGAATTAACAGAATTAACTGAGGTTTTCGGGTCTATAAGACGTGCCTTTATCCAAGTGAATTTACTGCTCAACCTTTTTTACACTTTAAAATAAGTTGCCTTAGGGTGAAAATCCATCAAGCCAATGCACATTATTCTCTCAGACCTGATAAAGAAGAAAGAAAGGAGTTATGGGACGTAATGAATGCAATAAGATTCTTTAATCACATTGAAGCTCAATCTTGCTTGAATGTATTGGTTTCAAATCGTGGGAACATCTTCAAAGGAAGTATATCAAGTTTAGTTAGTTCTGGCAGGTCACGTTAGCCAAGCTCGTTTAAGCTGACTCTCAGCTGATCCACGTCTACCTATAGGAATACGACATCTATCACAGCACCCATATATAAACTCCTCCAGTATTATCAACAGCTATCGCGTTTCTCAGGAGCTAATTCCCTCCTCCATCCCCAGCTCCTCCTCTCGTCAGTCAGGATTTGGCATTCTGATTTCTCTTTGAGCTAATCAGACCAATGATGTTGTACTTTCAAATATTTACAATGATAAGTGGTTCCTGCTAGGCTGCATGGATGCACAGATATTATGATTATGCATGAGATTATAAGTTTGCCCTCACTGAATAAAAGATCAAATGATTCATACAGCTGATTCATGTGGAGCAGAGCAGACAGCAAGAATAAAAGTAAAGCTGAGCAATGTGGAAACAAATTCATTCTATTACAAAACTAAAAAATCTCACAAGGTCTCAGAATGGGTCAATGAACAAGTTTTGCAAGCTAAATATCAGGCTATGAGGAAACGAGGAGAATGTCTGAAAACTGCAGTCTACTGAACAAGTTTTTTAACAGGGACACAGAACACTACCCTTGACATCCCATTTGCCCCTCCGTGACATTCCCTTTGTTGGAAAGGTGAGGTATAGATCAAAGGGTCTATCCCTCTGACTCTGTGCATGGATGCGCACGGAGTTCTTGCCCAAAAGAGAACTACACCGCCAATCCAAACTGTATGCTAACTGTCAATCATCCTTGACGATAGTGGTCCTGACAGAACCATCCTTATAGGTATTTTTTTTATTGTACAGCCACCCCAACCACTCATCATCATAAAGAATAAAGGTCAAATTTCTCACTTCTTCCTCTTGTGGGAACCTGAAATTTCAAGTAATACTTACAACAGTGTGAGTAAAAGAAAATCACAAAGTCCCCTACTGAAGAGGTCTTTAGTCGACAGGCAACAAGTGCCGTTTTTCCCCCTTTCCGTTCCTCTCTTCACGCCCCTTGGAGCCTTCAAATACCTGTCCAATGTCATTATTTGCAACAGGCACATTAGTTGGAGAGCGGTGCCTCCTTCTGCCAGAGTTTCAGCCGTGTTGGGAAAGTGGGGCAGCTTTGAACTGCACAGAGTCGGAGGGACAGACCCTTTGATCTATACCTCACCTTTCCAACAAAAGGAATGTCACGGAGGGGCAAATGGGATGTCAAGGGTAGTGTTCTGTGTCCCTGTTAAAAAACTTGTTCAGTAGACTGCAGTTTTCAGACATTCTCCTCCTCAGTTTCCTCATAGACTGATATTTAGCTTGCAAAATAGCTTGTTCATTGACCCATTCTGAGACCTTGTGAGACTTTTGAGTTTTGTAATAGAATGAATTTGTTTCCTCATTGCTCAGCTTTACTTTTATTCTTGCTGTCTGCTCTGCATTTACATAAATGTCCACATGAATCAGCTGTATGAATCATTTGATCTTTTATTCAGTGAGGGCAAACTTATAATCTCATGCATGCTCGTAATATCTTATACAGCCACCTTAGTCCAATTTAAAGAGTACATATTTTAAAACTAGGAATGCACAATATATCTGCACAACTTCAGCAGTTGACGTGCCATCGAGCCGGTGGCCAATGGCTTTATTTGATCCCCTCCATCAGCCTTTCAGGTTGCTTTAGTCACACATCAGACAGGCTTTCTCCACAACCACTGACTCCAGATCATCCGTCCATTGATTTCTGAACCTTCATCCGGTCATTGATTTTTGCAATGACTCCACATTAGGAGGCCTTAAACTAAACTGACAGAATAACAGTGGGCTAATGTAGCGTACATAGATCCTGAAGAAAGCATGTTGTTTTGTGCATTATTGTAGATTTTTCTCTGTCTCTATATTTATTTTCTAGGATGGCTACTCGCAGTATCACTTTGTTGGCTCTGCCTCAACAATAGAGAGAGATAGACAGAGACCGTACTCATCCTCACGCACTCCGTCAGTCTCTCCGGTCCGGACCTCACCTAACAATCGATCAGGTGAGTATACCAATCTCTTCCTTCACATGTTTTCTTTCTTAACAAAGACAACGTAAACATTTTGATCGAAAGTGCTGAAACATTGAGTCACGATGTTGGTGGTCCTGAAGTCTGATTTGACAACTCCAGATCTTTATGGATTTAAAACAATTACAAATAGTAGCTTGATTCTCTCTCTAACCCTGATAGAATCCTATTAAACTGATGGGGATTTTTCAGTGCATCCTGGGACTCAACGTTAATGATCCACTCTACTAGTGGGGTTAGTGGATTCATGGCCGGCTGGCTGTGGCTCTAATACCTTTTCCGGTGGACTTAGCATCTCGCTGAAGCAGAAAAGTACTTTTCCTGCATCAGGTTTTGAGAGGGCCGTTGGCGGCGGAAGTAGAGCAGTATTTCAGGATTTTTAGGACTAATGGGTCTTTAAATGGCTGGAAGGTGAACAGAGTGATGAAATGTTCTTTGAACATTCTTTGATGAAATGCGCTAAGTTCTTTCTTTCTCAATGAAAAATTTAAGTGTTGTGTTAAATTTTGTATTGAATTCCGTCCCAGGCCATTCTGTGGCTTATGATTATATCGTTTTTGTTATCCTGCAGTTTTAAAGTTTTTTTTTTTATTAAATATAAATGTTAAATAATTATAAATATATATTTAATTAATTAATCTAATTAATTGCAATTTAATCGCACATCAAATATTAATTTAAAGTCATTATTGTGTTAAATGAGAAAAGCATCAAATAGACATTACAAAAAGTAACTTTAGAAAGAAAAATTGTATTTGATTCAACATTGAATTTATTACACATAAACTTTTAGGCTACAACAGACGGCCATATATTTATTTTGAATTTATATTTTCAGTATATTTTTAGAGCGAAACAGTTTGGTTACCAACATTCTTCAAAATATCTTTTTTGTTCTACAAAAGAAATCATTAATTTCACAAGAAGAGCGTGACTTCATGTATACATGTATACATTATATATATACAGTACTGTGCAAAAGTCTTAGGCATGTAATACCCCCCCCCCCCCCCCCCCCCAAAAAAAAAAGGTTTTAAGTCAGTTAGTTATATCTTTTGCTGTAGTGTGTCAGTAGGAAATATCAATTTACATTTCCAAACATTCTTTTCGCCATTAATTTTAATAATCCAGTGAGATTCCTGTATGCACAAGGAATCTGACAACAGCCAGGATGATCTGATCTCACCATCATCGAGTCCGTCTGTGATTACATGAAAAAACTGAGACAAACTAAATCCAGAAGAACTGCGGGAACGTCTCCAAGATGCTTGAAGAAACCTTCCTGCAATATATATATATTCCAAAAAGCAGAACCAGCCAGTAATGATATTAATTGAGTTTGACTAACCTTAACAACTCAATAGTTATTGATTGGATTTTACCATGGCAGAAAGTAAATATTTGGGGTTCAGTAAATCAGATATAAATATATGGATGCAGTGAAGGATCCTTTAGGCAGATTTTCAGAATCTTTTTGAGTGATTCATGAAAAGATCCAGGTCATAAGAGTTATTCTTTCACTAAACGGATTCATCTAAACACGTTGTTTGTGTGTTTTTACATGCAGACAGTGTGTTGTCTTTGCATTCAATTCAGACTGCAAGCTCACATTTAATGTAAAATGTGATTTATTTTGCCGTGACACTGTGGATTCAGTTGACCAGCGCTATCTGAAATTCGACATAGAGCAGTGCTCGCATGATAGCAACATGCTCTATGCAGCTTTTTAAAATACATTGATTTGTTTTCTGCTTGTTTTTCTCTGTTGAATCTCTGATGTATTCAGTCATCCACTGGCTTGCAGCTGGTTTCATGCTGTTTTGTTGTCTGCAGGCTTTTTCTCTATGGTTTGAGCTCCAGCGTTTGTCATGAAAATGGTGAACGTTAGATTTTTTGCAGGAGATCAAAGCACACAGAGTAAGACAGAGAGAAGGAAGGTTGGAGAGAGAGTGGGATAGATTTTGTAGGCGTACTGGAGAGTTGCTGTGCTTTTTAGCTCACAGCATCAGAATGTGACATCAGTGTCCTTGCCTGTGCTACTCATCATTTCCTGAGAATACAGTACATGTGAAGAGCCAAAATAATACAGCAAAAATGGCAAACACTGCAATTATTTCCAATACCATGACCATGACATTTTGTTGCAGCATTAGAGACATGCATTCACTGTGGAGAAAATAATATTTATGTGTAAATTCATTATTACCAGTTCTGGCAACATTTCTGAAAGAGCTTTTTAGGCAGCCTTTCTATTGTGCTAAAAATAAATTGCACAAACCAGCTTAGCAGGTGAGTTTAATGCATGTTTTAGTTCAAATTAAAGGCCATTTGATCACCCTCCTTCTCAACACATTCTATCTGTTGTCCTTTCAATAAAAAGTGGCAATATTTAGAAAAATCTGAATATTTAAAACAATCTTTTTGGATATTTTTTATATATTAAATGTAGTTTATGAATATGATTTTGTGCAGTAATTAAGCACCGTAGTATAAAATTGAAGTCAATAAAGTATTTATTTATTTAAAGGAAAATGTATTTGACAAATATTTGCATATTGTTAATATGGCATTGCTCAAGCTTTAACCCAAAAATTTCTTTTTTATATATTATCAGGTAGTTGTTCCTATTTTTAATAATTCTGTAAATAATTCACTTTACAAATGAAAGGTTGTTTCTTTATTATTGTCTTTTTGATTAGAACTTGGATGCAAACCAATACATACGTTTATTCATAACAACTGAATAAGTCTGGCTCAAGTGCAGAAACAGCTTCATTTTATGTAAAAGAAAAAAAAATGTTTTGCTTATACATATAATTGAATGAGCCACGTTTGACGCTGTTGTAAAATTAGCTGTGGAAACTTCACAGTCTAATCCTGTAAAAATGCAGAAAGTTGCAACGTTGCTTGGCAACCGTAAACGTATAGTTATGCCAGACACAAACAGAGCGTCGTGACATCAAAAAGTGAATCGCTCCCATTATAATCAACAAATACACTGAAAGCGCTCATCTTTGAATTTGCATCATGAAAGCATTCATCACACAGTTTGCAGAGTAGATTAGGTTTTGTGCTTGGTGCATGTGTGAATATTTTTATGTAGACTACTAACTAAAAAAACATGTTGCTATCCTTTTTACTGCCTTAGTGTATTAATTTTCATTTAAGAATGATAGACAGAAAGGAGTGTGACTAATATCAACTGACCTCACATTAAAATACATACAGATCAATGTGTGACTGAGGCTGTTGCTCAGTGAAGTTGGAGCTCTGCCTGGTCACTGAAGCCACATCAAGCAGTTTGGCATGAACTTCAATGCAGTTGACACGTTTTTGCTCACATTTTGCTCACTTTTATAATTTAATCATGAAGCATGGAGGTGATGCTTCCAGTGCCACCAGACAAGGCTTTTAAAAATACTTTTATGGGATGCCAGACCCTAAGAACACAGCAACCATGATGTAGCGTCGCCAGCTATTACTGTATTACACATTGAGGGCAGAACTCAAGAGTTCTTTGTTAATATTATTAGAGTACAACTGAGTCCATTCCTGGTGTCTAAGTGGAAATATCAAATACTAATTGTATCTTTAATGGACCACAGGTGCCAGCAAGCAATCTGCACAATATATGCAATAAAACACAATATATGATAGCTAAGTTTCTTGAGTGTTTGCCCCTCATGTTAAATTTCTGAGAAACAAGGGCAAGGTTGGCCTTCACATCTGAGTTTCATAGACATACAGGCAAATTGTTGCTTTCCTTTGTCCTTTTGTACCTTATGTGACATGGTTGGTCAAGTTAACTAACATTCAACAAACGGTTAATGTCAGTTACAACAAAAAATTGCACGATTTAATAGGAATTCACTTCCATTTGAGTGGGATTCATTGACAATAATGGTTGATTTAGCAAACTGTTGTGCATATTAGCTGGTATATCAAGACATATTTCTCACAGAATCTAGTGTTTTCAGTGCTGTAGGCAAGTAGATATACGTGATATAAGTGTAGCAATAATGTTCCGCTCTTGATGCCTGTGGAGCTCAGGCACAAAAGCCCTTTCGCCAGCAGAAATCACTAGAATCTGCTGTGGAGCACATCTCTTCACAATATCAGTTTTTCTTACATGTCTTTCGAAACATATTGTTTTCATTTTCTACCATTAAGGTCATCAACTGTTCTGTAAAGTCAAAGCTTTACCTGAAGAAAATCAAATCAGCACGAACTGCACATTGAGTTAAATGCATCAGTACTGATTTCCTGCAAAACTGTGTTGCGTGTTTCTCAGAATCCATATTTGTGAGGTTTATGGAAACATGACAGAAGCCTTTGAGAGTTTCCGCACTTGTTGACTCAATAACAGCCGGAGCTTCTCAATATTTAAGACAGATAATCAGCAATGTGCATATTTTTGCAATATGATGCATTGTTGAGGAGCAATGATTAGATTAGGAGTCATATCAAGGCAGTTTAGAGGAGGCTGAATCACTTGCAGATATAATCTGATTATGGGTTTGAAATAATTAGCATGCTAATCTTTCTCTTGGCCATTGTGGGTAGAGTGGTGCTTAAAGCTATTATGTGTTTTTTTGGTGAAAACTGGAGTCTGTTTGTAAAAGAGTGTGTGTATATGAGCCGGTTTATGTGTTGTGGTCAGGGCTGATCATTGTGTGTGTGTACGTGGGTGTGTCTAAATACCTCTGTGCTGGCCAAAGAGGTCTTCCGTGCCCGTGAGCCCTCGGGTAGCTGTGTGCTTTGGAGATAGCGCCGCTGCCCAGGATCCAGGGATCCAGGCTCTATCAGACCAGGCTGTAGGAGGGCCAGAGGGGGAGTGGCGCTGATCCGGTTAGAGCATTGAGGCTGGAAGGGATTTTTAGGCACAGAGGGAAGACTCATTCCCGATCTCTGTGACCTTCATACAGATGTTCTGAATATACTTCAAGTGATACAAACCAGAGGTAACACTTTAGTTTAGGGTTCTATTAACTAGTTGCTTATTAGCATGCATATTACTAGGATATTGGCTGTTTATTAGTACTTGTAAAGCACACATTAATGCCTTAATCTGCATGACCATATTCTACATCCCTGAATCCTACCTAATACCTAAAGTTAACTACCTTACTAACTTTTAATAAGCAGTACTTTGGAGTTTATTGAGGCAAAAGTCATAGTTAATAGTGAGAATTGGACCTTATAAACTAAAATAAACAAGAATGCTGCCTTTATAATAATTCTGTCTGAAGAAATGGAGGAGATGTGTTTTAATTAACTTGTGCACATGCACTTCCAAAGTCTGCGGCGTTTCCAGAGATGAGCAATTTGTCTGTCCACACAATGGGATGCGACACAATCACAGCCAATCAGAATGAATTTGATGTTTAATATACAGTAATGAGGAGCGGGGCTACCCAACCATATAGCAACATTCTTATAACCACTCAAAATTGTACCTTCACAATTTTCTGTTGTGCCTTGACTTTTTTTCCCAAAAAAAATTCAGAGAATGGCATTTCAAGGACAAATATAGTGGGTTTTGTGTGATTTCTCGTGGCCTGGGAAAGCGGGGTAGATTGGAGCTGGCTGTTAAAGACCTGTTGGAAACGTCCTTCATGCTGTCATGCTAAACAGCACTAATGATGAATAATGATGCACATCTCTGCATGTCCAGACTCGTACAGGCAGGAAACGATGAACAAAGTCAGTAAGAAACAGAGAGAGACAAAATAATTTGGACAAAATAAACAGACACAGAGGGTGGGAGCTGGGGGAGCAGAGAACTGAAAAGTTCAAGTTGGTTACACCAAAATGAGAATAGGCAAACAGAACAACAACAGCTAAAAGAGAGAGAAAGCTACAAAGTGTGAAATCAGGCCAGTGTGTCTCCAGATGCTCAGTAAGAATGGTTTGTGTGATTATTTGGATTGCAGCCAGCGCCCCCGCCTCACCCAGAGAGATGATCAGCCTCAAGGACAGGAAGAGCGACTACGACTCCACTGGAACCAACGCCGGTTACCATGGAAACAAAGGAGAGCACACCTCCAGAAAAGACACAATGGCAGGTGGGTCTAACTTTAAGAGGAGGAGGAAGAGACACAGAGTTTGAAGCACTTAACAGCAAGTAAACTATATAGACACTTACAGAACTGTAGGTTCCACTTTGTTTTCTGAGCTTTTTATGTGAAATGAATGCATCTATCCTGACAAATTTTTCAACTGCTGCTGCAGAATGTCAAGTTTTACACCAGAGAATAGTATATAATAATTCAAAATTAAGCAACAGTAAACATCACAGTGGTTTTGTATCCATTAATGAATCGATTTAAAACTCTTAATATCAACAAAATCTATGCTAGTCGTTTGTTTTGAGTCAAATTTATATATTTATATAGGCCTATATATATATATAAAATGAGGTAAATATTGCCATTTATGTCTGTGTATTGTTATATTGGTGCAAATGATATCGATATTGATGTATAGTAATGTTAATATATTAATATTTGTTATTTTATGTATTTATAATATGAATATTGTATTAATTTACATTTATATTAATAATTGCATTTATAATTTGAATATATACGTTAAATATTAAGGTGGATACAATAGTTCTAGTAGGACTGATGTAAGATCCATTATTAATTGAGTGTATTTTGTGTCAAAATATGTCAAACAAATATGAGATAGATAGATAGATAGATAGATAGATAGATAGATAGATAGATAGATAGATAGATAGATAGATAGATAGATAGATAGATAGATAGATAGATAGATAAAATATATAAAAACATATAAAAAAACATATCAAATCTATCATATCCCTCACTTTAAATAAAAATCCCAGATTTTCTTAGCTACATCCCTGCCAGCGCATCTTATAAAAGGTCGGATTTGTTTCACAGTTAACGAGTACAATTTCCAGAATTTTTCATAGTTGTTTAATGCTTGATTTATTTAATAAATAAAAAAAACACTAAAACATTCTCTGCACATTCAGACTCTCTCTTTCATCCCGCAGTTCAAACCTCCTGTGGAACATCCACATTGTTCCGGAACTCATACGAGACTTCAAATGACGAGATCAAACACAACCAGGTGAGCCATGAATCAGCCTGAGACGACTCAACTAACCAGGGTCAAATGTGAAATGTGTCTCTGACTGTGGAAATCCTTCCTAAATTCAGACACCATTTATATTTACTACAACTGTTATGCAGTTATGTGAGAATAAGTCGTTAGCGCATGTTTTCAACACAAGGCAGCTGTCTATCTACCAATCCAGAACTGTGTTGGCAAACAAAAGCATGAAGATGTATTCATTCATGCATAGACCTGTCAGATGTTGTTTATTTGACTTTGTGAGCCGGCATGCTATGCTAATGAATAGCAACTATATGCTTCCAAGTGATGAAGTATATTTGGCACTTTGGCCATATAGAAGATCTATTACTTCTACTCGACAAGGTTCATAATAGTAAATTTTCAGATTTCATAAGGATAAAGTTTGCCAGATGTCCCTGGAACACTTCTGAAATGCAGCGTATGTTGAGCTAGTCGACAGTAATGCTTTCCCAGACGAGCAGCTGCGAGGAGGCTGGGTGCCGATAAGCCTGGCTTCCACATGGATCTTTCTTTCTGTAGCTGGAGAGCATTCAGCTCTGCATCTTTTTCAATTAGTAACATCTCATTTTCTGCTTCGAGTCTCTCTGTTATCCAAAGCAGCTCTGAAAGGACTGAATAACTTGAATTTAAAGGGTTAGTTCACTCAAAAATGAACATTTTGTGATCATTTACCAACTTATGTGGTTCCTAACTTTAGCACGACTCGCTGACTTCCATGGAGAACAAATGGAGATGTTATGAAGAATGCAGAATGTTATGATATATTAAAACTCATCTGTACATCTGCACATGACAAAAAAAAAAAAAAAAGATCAGTGTGAACTTTCCCTTGTGTTTCACTGCAAATAAGGAAAGTCATATGGGTTTGGAATGACGTGAGAATGAGTATATGACAGAATGTTAGTTTTTGATTTAATTAATTTAACTCAATCAGGTATAAAGATTCAAAAGGGCAAAAAAAATAATTCTGCTTGCTATGTTGGGCCAGTAGTTCAGATTTGAAATTATGCCTACTGAGCTTTTTATTATGTTCAACTGAATAATTTATAGTGCTGTCAAATCAATAAATCCCATCTAACAAAAAATGTGTAAATATATAAATATAATGTGTGTGTGTACTGTATGTATGTGTGTGTATATAAGTATATGTATATATATATATATATATATTATATATACACGTATATACGTGTGTGTGTATATACATATACATATATACACACACACACACACACACACACACACACACATACATACATATATATACATACATGCACACATATACATACATATGCACACACACATAATGGTTAAATGTGATTAATCGCAATTAATTGATTTGACAGCACTAATAATTTCTAATTGTAAATGTATATTTGTGTTATTTATTACATATTTTATACATTTATTAAAAAAATATTTATTTAATTTGTATTATACATTTTTCACACTTTTTTTATTTTTATTTATAGAATATTATGTTTTTTTACAAAGACATGCAATAATAGCATAGGCTATGTCATTCTTGCAATTTTAACTAACTCTTAATTTTAACTTTTTTTTTTAAATAGTATGTTTTCTTCACAAAGAAAATGTGCAATAATAGCTGGAAATTATATAATTATACAGGAAACTCTTAAGACAGCAATAATTCATAAATTTATGGCCAAACATTATTGATTTGTCATTTTTACTGATGCTACCAAGACTATCACAAGTCATTCTTGCAAGTTTAACAAAAACTAAGATAGTTTTACCTAGCTGACTAGTAGAATTTGCACCCAAATGTCACAGAAAACAAAATGTTGATGTTTGCAAGGCATGAAAATACCGGTACATTATCAAAAATATGATATAGCCACACTAAGCACATCAGCTCGGAGCAGAGGAAAAGGCAGCCGACTTTTCCTTCGAAATGTAAGACTCGAGCCCCTGGACGGTTCTGTTGAACAACTTCACTCACAAATGCTTCTTTCTTCTCAGGTCCCAGTGCCTCCCGCACCACAGGAGCCCCCGCACAAGGACTACGAGGCCTATCCCATCTATCAAAACTCCACTAGGAACTTTGAGGAGCCATTTTTTGAGGATCAGGTCCATCGCCCCCCTCCCGCCACCGATCTGAATATGCACCTGGGACTCAAGTCCACCGGAAACTACGTGGACTTCTACTCCGCCGCCCGGCCCTATAGCGAACTCAACTACGAAACGAGTCACTACCCCGCGTCCCCCGACTCTTGGGTTTAGGACTTGGAGCCTCGCAGAGGTGGGGCGCGTCGAGAGGCCGGGAAACTGCATGTGCATGCGTGTCACAAAACATTTTTCAGAGAGTTTTGTTCGTCTAAGCTGGTTCCATAGTGAAAATGAGTGAGGGGAAAAAAAAGCAAGCGAGAGAGAAAAGAAGGCCTTGACAGAGAGAGATGAGAAATGCGCGTGAGATGAGAAAGAGCACGTACTTTAAAGAGAAAAGAAAGCTTAACCTTTGGTGAAGAAAGTGGGTTTGTATTGAAAGGTATCTGAAAAGTGTAAAGGGAAAAAAGAAGTATAGTAGAAGGCGGCGAAGTGTGTAAGCACAAGAAAATTAAGTTTGTAAAACGAGCTACGGGAACAGCTTTTCACCTTTTTCTAAACTTTCTTTTCACGTCACGGTGGATCAAAAGCTTTTTTTCCACATTTTTCCCCTCTATTTTTATTTGATCTTTTTTAATTTGATGTAAAGTATTTAGAGATGCATTACACAAGTGCATTGTGTAAATTACTCAGACCACTCGGTTCTTCCTGTGGCTTTAGGTATTTGTTTTACAGTACAAAGAAAAAGACAAAAAAAAAAAAAAGTCCTTGGAGAGATGTATTAACCTTCAATGTCCCTTTCCCAAAATTTCATTCGAAGAGCAAGGATGTATATGCCAGTATCGTTCATTCTGAAAATGTGAATATGTCTGTGGCAACTAAAAACAAAAAGCAGATGAAGACCGGAGCATCATTCCACTCTCCTCTGCTCGTCGATGAAGTGCTTTCTCACTGCCTACAAAAATAGATGTAGATTTTTGACATAGATTCTTTTTTTATTTCACTTTTTTCTTTCTTGATGACTCGGTGTGGAATAAAAATAAATGCGGCTACTTATCATCCATATTTGCAGGAAAACTGTCTGTTTTAGACCGTGATCTCGGTTTTCTGTGCTAAATGACTGTGCCAAATTTTCAAATCTCTTCAATCAGCACTGGAGAATTTTTTTTTTTTTTTGGTATTTCAGTTAATAATTTCTTCGATTTATACATGCATTATTTTTTTTGTTGTTCATAAGTGTGTTTTACTGGAATTAAGCGACGTCTAGAAAACACTGGAATACTACCAGGAGGGCAAAACTTAACTTTGCAAGCTTAATTCCCTCCAAAGATGTACAAAAAAAACCTGTCTTTCAATGTTAGTTGAGTGTGTGCTGTACGTCGATCAGTGTTTGATATGAGAGGCTTTGTTTCTGACAGGTTGCTTCTACTGTTTGACTTGACAAGAGATGATGAACTGCTTCACTGAGATGTTAATAGAGAATGATAAATATATAAATATGAATATAAATATAGATCTATATAATTTTTATGTGCAGATGTCAGTGTCACTGAAAGCAACAAACCCGAAAAGACTAGTATAAAAAAAAAAAAAGCAAAACGATTCTGTTTACCTTCATGTTCTGATTCCAGCAGAGAAAAGAGAAAATGAAACTTGAAATGTTGACCTGGTCCCAGTTGTGTTGTTACCAAGCTACATAAATAATCACGCTGGATTTGGATTATGTTCTGATGTCAGGACAATAAATTACTCTTTGCGATTTGAAGCTGTGTTCTTATGTCCACTAGACTTGCCATGATATTCACACCGAATGTATTCGCGTTCAAACCAGTTACACCAGTATTACCGCTAGGGGGTGCTATGGGGTAAGTTTCGCTACACTTTAGCACAAGGCAGCAGCCGCGTTTCCATTACCCTTTAAATTGCGCGAATTGAAAAATACGCAATTTCGCGAAAACTCCCATATATCACAAAAAAGCTTTTACGCTCACATGAGGTGGTTTTTCAGGCAATTCGAAAAAGGATTATTTTCCAAAACTGCAATGAAAACAGTTTTTACAGGTTACCTGGTGTACGTAAAAGTCGATCATTCTTTAAAGAAGGCTTTATTAAACTCATAAAAGACAAAAGTATCAATACAACAAAGAAATGCCACAATTTAAAGCAGATAGAAGGGAAAAACACCTCATACGTGGGCTTTCCATGCCATTAATGCTTGGATAACACGCCAACGTTGTCTTCGATTAAATTAATAATGGATAGTGCGGTGGCTGCGATATACGTAAACCTACCAACATCTGTTGCCATGATTTCTGGAATGACTTATTACGAGAGGATAAAATGACGTTTTACATCGCCATAACTTCGGTTAATGGAAACGCTGTCATTTCGCTTTAGTTTTTTATCGACATTTAGAAAATATCGCAAAAGTTTTGCGCAAATCTGTAATGGAAACGCGGCTAGTGTGATTCTAGTGTGATTTGTTTGTTTCATTTATCTTAACTAAAATAGCTTGTTTGCATATGACGTCACCTCACTGCGTTGCCATGGCGCGAAATGCAGATGGAGGGCAGGAAGTGATTTGCTACATTTAGAACCACTATAACAAACTCAAAATGCCTATGTTTTGCGTCGTTTATGGTTGCTCAAATCGATGAAACCACGAGGAGTTTTTATCGAGTACCAAAAGTTGTTGTTCATAAGGGGGAAAAAGGCAAGAAATTGACCGAAAAACGCCGGAAAAAAATGGCTTTCAAACCTACGTCGGAAAATGCCTGTGTGTGCAGTGATCACTTTGTCAAAGGTGAATTAACTTATGTGGCTATGTTTGTGTAACGTACCAGTTTCTGAACTTTGTAAAGTCAAAGTAATTGTTTCTTCTTTTCTTTGAGTTTGTAAGTTACCCCTGTAACTGAAGACAAACTCGTAACGTTACAGGCAAAATCTTTCAATTCAGTTGAAAAATCGCTCCTCTTCATAACGTAAGGATCACGTCCAACATATGTTTCGATTTTTTTGTTGTATATTTCTCTTGTAATAGCGTCAAAAGTAGTCCAGTACGGACTTTCCGCCATCTCGTCCATTCCGCTCTTCACTTCCTGCCCTCCATCTGAATTTCGCGCGTCATCACAATCACGTGACTGCAAACCACCTATTAAACAAAAAATAAAGAACATTACATAATTTTTAATGTGCACACTTAAAGGATTAGTTCAACCAAACATGCACAAATTACTAGAGACATTTTTTGGTGTATTTCTCTAGCATGATGCCACAATGTACTTCAAGCAATATCGAAGAACAAACTAGTGTGATGTAATTTTGAACAGAAAATCAAACCAAAATAAAATTTGTTTTGGAGTTTATTTCTGGAGTTCAAAACAGCTTGCCAAAAAAACTTTCCGGAAAAGTTTGCTCCAGCTTAGCCTGGCTAACGTCAGACCTCGTCTCATTGAGACGTGGTCTGGGAACCACATGCTCATTTTCTCGTATTTGAGGCGTGGTTGACGAATGCCCAGAGCCGTTTATTGGGCGCTACGAATGTCTATCAAATGCGCCTGTACGTAGCTCATAGCCAATCGTTTCAATTATACCAGATGACGTATGTAGAGCGACAGAAATTCGACGAGGAAGAAGACGAAATAAACTTGCGTTCTAAACTACTAGAACACTATCTAAGGCTGCATCGAAAGGTAACTTCGCGTCTGCTGCCATGTTGGATCCATAGATATAAACAAACTACTTCGGTGTGTCGCATAGACGTCGTCATCATCTTGCTGCTCCCTCCCCGTTCTGTGATTGGTTCCCTTTTTGAGGGGAAAATCTGGTCCATGGTGTCCAGGCTGCCTGAATAAAATCGCACTGCCACAAGGCAGCATGGGGAAACCCAGGCTAGCTCCAGCTGGTAAACACCTGCAAACTACCATTGGTCCATTGTGATTACGTAATAGGTAGGGGTGTGCTCTGTGGCTCCGCCTACTTCTAAAAATCCTTTATTAAAATCTAATAAAAAAAAGTTAAGATTCAAAGTGAATCATTTTGAATTTGCAAAAATTCTACTTAGGCCCTATTCCAAATGGCACACTTCATATGCACTTACAGTCTTGTGGAGATGCAATGGCTGCTGCGTGCACGTGATAGTGAAAGTGCACAAATGTACCATTTGTCATTTTAGGTTTCAGAAGGGTGCTCGCGAGTGCCCCCTTTGCAATCAATATGCGCAGAAGCAGACTTCTTCCCATCACTCAAAGCGATGTGACATCGTGAAAGTGCCCACTCGTTGGAAGGCCACAAGTGTTTAGGGGGCCATTTGGGACAAGGCCTACTTCAGGCAAGATTTCGAAGTGCACATACAATGGACACTTTACTATCCCATGAGGCCACAGGAGAGGATTTGTGAATGACAGTGAAGCAACGCAACTGATGCCTGAAGGTCACATGACAATCACAGCATGGCTGATGTAGTATGTCCAGATTACATTTATACTACACACATTCGTCCTATATAGAACATACTTTTTAGCAGTTGAAAAGTAAGTACTTGTTCAAAATAAGTTACTACTCAAGAGAGTATGCGATTTCCGACGCAGTCCCTGAAATGCCTCGATTATATGCTTGAGTTTCTTTGGGGAACTTACACGTCACAATATTTCTCATTTAAATAATTCACGCCCAAGGCATACACAAAAAAAAGGGGCGAGGCCTGGTTGAGTTGCGTTAGATGTATGTTGAAACTACCAGTTATGGTGAGGGCGTGAAGTGGTTGACCAATCACAACACACAGGTCTATTGTTCTTTTCAAAAGGAGGTGCTTCATCGAGACAGGAACTAAACCAAGTGTTACTGACAGACTGGGAAGAGAGGTGCTGCAACAATATAAGACATGTTAAAAAAAGTGTTAGTGTGTTTATCAGAATGAATGAAATGCATGAATGCCTATTCTAGTAGACCCCAAAAACAAAATCAAAACTTAGTGAAAGGGCATAATATGGCCTCTTTAATGTGGTTTTGTGTTAAGTAATGTGTTTTATATATTCATAACAGCACATTTCTTTTAAACATTTGGAGACTGACCAAGTAGGATTACCCACAATTCCTTTTATTGATCCGCTCCTCCACCACTTCCAGTGGGGTGCGGTATTGTCAGATCCGCAGCCATCCGAATGCGCTATCACCGTGATGAAAGAGACTACGGAGTGTTCCCTAGGAAACAGGAAAACAGAAGCAGGAGATGCTGGTGTTGAATCCTTCCCATAATCCATAGCTCAGTGGAGAGCACAGTTTCAGAGCATTACATCCCCAGCAGGCTTTGCATGATGTACAACAGGGGTCTTTTGCGCCGATTTAGGCTACCGAATAATTCGCACATGGGCACACAGACGTGAAGAGAGGGCCTGGAAACTCTTATTACCTGTAGAAGGAGACAAAATAAACAAGCACATGGATTCTCTTAGTGAAGGAGGATGTGGCGGCTCATGCCTGGTGAGGCATTATGGGGATTAAGTTACAGGCACCTTAAATTTAGCCTTTTGAGACGGGCTCTATCTAATCATTTCCTGTCAGTGTGAGTATTGTCATTACTTCTCTCCTTTCAGGGACAGAGTTCCAGCATCCAGCACTGAAGAGAGCAGGAAGGACATACAGAAATGAGATGTGTGTTTTGATCTGTGACACAAGAATGAGGGTCATGATGGCCATTGAAATGTAAGGGAATTGTAAAACTGATTCTGAAGTGAAAGTCATGGAAAAGCCACATGGTTTTTTGCTCTGCTCTGTAATATTGCATCAGCTAGATATAGTAGCTGGAGTAAAACTTGCCCTCGAGCCATTGTGATAGCATCAGCCTGTCCGCTGAGGGTCTTATTGGAGACATTTGTACACTAGTAAGTGTCCTTGTTGAAATCTATTTTTTAAAAGATTTTTTTCTGACACACAACTTGAAATCTGCCTGAGCGACATCTGGTAAAATGATTCTCTATAAGCAAGTCATTTTTGAAAGAAATCTCTTATGCTTAAAAGGCTGGATTTATTTGATTAAAAATACAGCAAAACAGTAATATTGTAAAATATTATTACAATTTAAAATATCTGTTTTCTATGTCTCATATATATGGCAAAGCTGAATTTTTAGCATCATCAGTCTTCAGTGTCACGTGATCCTTCAGAAATCATGCTGATTTGCTGCTCAATAAACATTTCTGATTATTACCAATGTTGCAAACAGTTGTGCTGCTATTTTTGTGGAAACTGTGATTTTCTTTTTCAGGATACTTTATGAATAAAGTGCAAATGACCAGCATTTGTTTGAAATAAAAATCACTGTAAATGTCTTTACTGTCACTTTTGCATCCTTGCTGGATAGAAAAAGAAAGAAAATGAACTTTTGAAAGAGAATGGCAGAAGAAATATTGGTAACTCTACAATAAGGCCTAATTTGTTAACATTAATAAATGCATTAACTAACATGAACCAACTATTTTTACAGCATTTATCAATCTTTGTCTATATTGGTTAATAAAAAATGTCATGTTAGTGCATTAACTAATTTTTACAAATACAACTTTTGATCTTAAAAATGAATTAGTAAATGTTGAGATTAATTTATAGATTATCCATTTCGGTAACACTTTACAATAAGGTTTCATTAGTTAACATTAGTGAACTACTTTAGTTAACATGAACTTATAATGAACTGCACTTCTAATCTTAATTAATGTTCATTTCAACATTAATTAATACATTATTAAAATCAAAAGTTGTATTTGTTAACATTAGTTAATGCACTGTGAACTAACATGAACAAACAATGAACAGCTGGATTTTTATTAACTGACGTTAACAAAGATGAACAAATACGGTAACAAATGTATTGTTCATTGTTATAGTTCATGTTAAATAATGTAGGCCTAGTTCACTAATGTTAACAAAGTAAACCTTATTGTAAAGTGTTACATGTAATATTATGTATTGTGCAGTATGTGTTCTTGTTTTCAGGACACTCCCTGACATGCACAATACTACAGGAACAAAATATGGATATTTTTCCTTCAGTCTTGCATATCATAAACCAAAAGCCTTCTCATCTTGAGTCCTAGACCATTTACAAAATACTATAATTGGATTTGTCTAGATTTACGAACAGAGTCGATAACGTTAAATTAGATTACCATTGTTTGGACACTTGAATTCTAGGATATTAGTCTGAACGTTGGCAATTGTAGAGCACTTGTCTCAGTTATAGCTTGTAAATGTTACTGACTCACAGGTTGAAATATGTCAATGCAAGACTCAGAGTCAGACCCTCGCTGTCTCGTCCCCTCGGCACTGAAGTTGTAAAATTAAATTCAGAGGGTGTGCAGAATAGCTCAATTTCCCCTGAACCCTAGCAATGATTAAGTGTTCAATATGTACCAAAGTTTCATTTTCAGTGTGTGCCGTCTCACACTGTGGGATTATAATCTAATGTGACATGAAAATAGGTCTTCAATTCAGCAGTGTGATTCATTTTATGGCAGGGCAAATACGGCAAGAAACTCGAAACTCATCTCTTTTCTACTGTTGACACATTCATGAATTAGAACCCCCTAAAATGCAGATTTGCCACAAAATCAATTTCTGTGTAGACAAAAGTTAAACTAAAGAATCATCATCCCACTGCAGATGAAATTATTCATGAAGGGAAAATGAATTTTCGTCAGGATTCATTTTGGACTGAAAAGGGTTGTTAGGCAACCTATTGTTTAATAGGCATCTGTGAATGTCAGACCCTACACAGTTGTGCCAGATCTGATTACATCAGTGTTGTTTCCTTCCAAAATGACCAATAGCTTCTTTTTCATGTAGGGGAATATGAAGAGGAGTCTAGGTCGTCACCCCCCCCCCCCCCCCCCCCCCCCCTTATTTTCAGTGCAGAGGCGTTGTGAGTGCGCTGCGTAAACATGATGCTTCGTGTAGTCAGAGCCCGTCTACGGAGAGCCTGCCCACTCCCTATTAAGTCCTTTTGTACCGAATTTTGGTTGTAGTTCCACCAGAGTTCCACTGGGGGCGATCGCCCATGAGTGCAAAATGAATGGGAGTCTATGGAGCTAGACGGCTAAATTTGTCTCTTTCACCCGATTGCCGTTGAGAAATCTCAAGATTTGATTGCAGGTTTTGCAAGTTCAACATGGGTTATAGGTCGAAAGTTGAATGAACGAGTACTTATGTCCTTTCGATTTCTTACAGGTTGAGTTGTTGTTGCCCATAACACGCTAGCATTCTGCTAATGAACGCTGATTGGTCAGTGAAAGACTGATTACAACCAGAGATACCGCTTGATGGCATCGTTTGTGTGTGTATTCTCGGCGTGGTCTTTTAAAACAACAAAACACAAACTCTTCTAGCACGTGTATTTACCTGTGTCAGCTGTGTTGTCGATGCCTCGAGAGAAAAGAAAGCGCAGAGCGCGAAAGCACCAAAGTGACTGAAGGATTGCCGTAAAGCAGTATCTCTGGTCGTACGATGTGTATGACGTCATTGACATTTTAAAAGACTTTTTAAAGCAAATAATCTAACACCCAGCAATGTGTAATTTCTTTGCATCTCCTTTAGAATACAACATTCAAATTACTAGACAAAAAAATTATATCCTGAGAAAAGTGGATTTTGAGGGGTATAGCTCCATAGACCTCTATTCATTCTGCACTCGTCCTGTGAGCGCCCTCATATGGAACCAGAGTGGAACTGCAACCAGTTCAGAAGCCGGAAGTTTACTGAGAGTGGAAGTTCTCCCCTTATTAGACATCCTCTGGTGTAGTTCTAGACTAAATAGTCTTTGTGAGCAGCCATGTCACCCTGTAGCCCAAGACTGGTTGCCCACTGAAGCTAAGCAGGGCTGAGCCTGGTTAGTACCTGGATGGGAGACCTCCTGAGAAAACCAGGTTGCTGCTGGAAGAGGTGTTAAGTGAGGCCAGCAGGGGGTGCTCACCCTGTGGTCTGTGTGGGTCCTAACGCCCCAGTATAGTGACGGGGACACTATACTGTCAAAGAGCACCGTCCTTCAGATGAGACGTAAAACCGAGGTCCTGACTCTCTGTGGTCATTAAAAATCCCAGGATGTCATTCGAAAGAGTAGGGGTATAACCCCGGCATCCTGGCCAAATTTGCCCAGTGGCCTCTGTCCATCATGGCCTCCTAATCATCCCCATATACTGATTGGCTTCATCACTGTCTCCTCTCCACCAGTAAGCTGGTGTGTGGTGGGCGTTCTGGCGCAATATGGCTGCCGTCGCATCATCCAAGTGGATGCTGCACATTGGTGGTGGTTGAGGAGATTGCCCCTTCTATGTAAAGCGCTTTGAGTGCTGAGAAAAGCGCTATATAAATGTAATGAATTATTATTATAATTAAATATGATCATGCATTTACTCATCTCACTTGCACAAAAAAAATCAAGTATTCCTCAAAATGAATAAAAACAGTGAAATACAACCACAGAATATTTCGCTGATCTTGAATGAATTCAAACGTAATAAGCTAGTATGACTTTAGATAAACATCACATTTATGTTTATTTTGTCCTATTCTTCTGCAGGTTTGTTTGAGCTGCGCCCTCTACTGTACAGGCATGAATTATTATATTTATCTCACATTACTTTTTAGGGAGTAGTTGCTAAATTACTTTTAAAAGGAACTTTCCCCAACACTGCATATTTCTTACAATATTTTAGGTTCAGTCATTTTAGTTTCATTTTTAATGTGAAATTTTATTTTATTTAAAACATTTTTGTAAATAATAGCAAAATAATAGTTTTACTGTAATTCTATAAAACAATGACTATTACAGTGATCATTATTTTAAAATACTGAGAGGTATTACTAGATGTGATGAGAGCTGGGGTGTGTTTAATTGTCCTGAAAATATGTGAAAATATGAAAATAAGGAGGAGGGGGTAAAATGATATGCGGACATTTCATGTTGTCACTGTTAGAGGAACACGATTTCAAAAGGTCTTTCATGTTAATCAGAACGATTCGGTTATTAGAGCATGCAAGGTTACATAAAGCTCCCATCAATATCCTATGATACATCCACATTATTGACAGAGTCAGACATCATATGGCACAGTTCTTTCTGCACAATACAGCTCAACCTGTGAGTGATATATCATGATCACTGCTGCCTCTATCAGGCTCAGATCAGAAGCTTGTAGGTCTCCTAAACCATAATTCATAACTGTTTTATTGCCTTTCACTATACAACTGTTCATTAAACCCAGAACCACATGGCTTTTTGTGGTCAGTGAGGATGTATTTCCTTGCATATATGATGGGATACACTTCACCTAGCAGGACAGAATCTTATAGCTATAACAGTTGAAGCTGCAAATAATTCTGCTCCGTCACAATAAGCTCTACGGTATATTTTAATGTTGTTTCCATTATTTTACCAGCTGCCTTAAAAGTGACATTCCATGCATTTGTATGGCTTGTTTCAAAATGAAGACTCATGTCATTTGTTATAAGCATTAGTCTCCCATCTAGTGGTCATGATTCACCTCAGTGTAAATTCATCAACACAATTCAACAGATGCCAGTTGAACTTGCAGTGCAATAGGGCACACATCTGAGATTTATCTATTGAAGAACTGCTTCACGCACTTGTGAAGAACAGAACTTGATTTACTGATACTGACAAACCATACTAAGAAATGTTGTTTGCATCACAGCCTCCTACTCAGATAGCCTTACAGTAGTTGGGCCAAAATCTGGCACTTTGGTATGATATGATTCTGAATCTGCACACAATAACACATGGGTTAATATGAAATATAAGGACTTTGATCTCAAATATGCATTCCTCAGTGTCTATTTGGGGAACTCCATTATGTTATGTAGGCCTACTTGTGCAAGACTGACATGATTCATTTTCCCCATAGTGTAAATGTTAATTATGTTCATTGTATTTTTTGATGAGAACAGTGTGTTTTCTTTTCTTCTAACCTAGATTCATCTGGTGCAGTATGATCTGCTGTCTATTTGACCACTCACACTTTTAGCAATGTTGAGTTAAGCGAACAGTTGTCCAAATAACCCATGTTAAAGGTTATTATGTCTGCTAACATTTTCTAGACATTATTTTTAGCCTTCATGAATCTTAACCGAGTGCATTGACATCTTATATAATGATTTAATCTCATGTGAGTAATATGTTGCGTGATTTTAAATACTACCGATTTCTTTATGGGCACTTTTTTCTCATTTAAAACATTTTAGCAAAATTTTTGTTGGTATTTTTTCTTTTGATGAAAATAAAGAACATTTCTTCCCTCTCTCTATCACCTGTTTCCAAAATATACGACCTGTGGGCTTATAAATCAAAGTTACACCGCACATGCAGATTAGTATTTTCTGATTTCCCCCGTATGTTCCATCAGACTTTCCATAGAAAAGAGGAGGAACGTCCTTTCTCAATAAACGCTCTTATTGGTTGAAGCGGCCACTGCCGTCATCACGCACCGTTGCCAAACAATGGGCAGGGAAAAGCCACGTTGACGAAGTCGACAGTTAGTCTGCGTTATTTTTCATCCAGGAAACAGAAGGATTGTTTTTATTTTGAAGACAACGAAGCGACTCTTTGAAAGAAGCGCTTGACAGCAGTCATGTCATCGCCGCCCAAAGAGAAAACCGAGACCAAAGCTGGACATCTCCCTGCTGGTAATCCATGCTATTGCTTAAGTTAGCTGTTGTTGTTTTTCTGCTGGGAGGTCTAGTGGATCATTCCGACAAATGTGTGCCTTTTTTTAATATAGAAAATGTGGTTTTCTTTGCATCTCTGTAGATTTTAGACATTGCATCAGATCTCATAATGCTAATAAATGATATTGGGCCTTATTCGTTGGGATATAGCTTTGTCTTTGAAAAACAAAAAGTGAAAGGGATGCCAGGTCAATTACCCTTGTGCTCAGGGCCCTGACACTTCTAGGTTTATTTATTTATTTTAAGAATTTTTTTTTTGTAATGTTGATATTTCTACTATTCCCATTGCTCAGTGCAGTTTGTTTATTGTCCGAAAGGATAGTAACAAGCTTTACTATTTAAAGAGTTCAATTCTGGAAGTGGTATGTTATTTAGTTTAATAGTTTTTAATTTTAGGAAGTGATATGGGGAGAGAATAAGAACAATATACAAAGTATATGTAATTTTTATTTGTGTATAGACATGCAAATATATATATATATATATGTGTGTGTGTGTGTAATATATATATATATATATATATATATATATATATATATATATGAAGAGTTCAGATGCAAAAGCCTCTAAGTGCCATCTGAAATTTTCTTCTAGAATGATCATTTTTATCAAGCTCGTATATTTAAGTTCAGTAATTTCACTTAAAAAACAATTAATAGGTTATTTTCATTACCATTTAAGTGAAATTGCTGAACTTAAATATACAAGCTTGATAAAAATGATCATTCTAGAAGAAAATTTCAGATGGCACTTAGAGGCTTTTGCATCTGAACTCTTCATATATATATATATATATATATAATTACAGGGCTGGGATGAGCCATAAAAGGCATCTGACAAAAATAGGATAAAATGTAAGAATTTTTGCTGATGTGTCAAGCAAAATACCTATAATAACAGAGTAAAAGATGGTGTCAGCTTTTCATTGCTTACACATATGTTTATGAGGGATGTGAAAGGCATACTTTTCGTGGAGTGTCCCTAGTGCAGGGTTGAGCTGATAGGAAGTGCTTACACATTGCTTACCACAAGTAGCCAGTCGTCTATGACAGACAAATGTATGTTGCGATCAACCACGTTTGTGACACATGGCATAGTTTTTTCCTTCCACGTGGCGTAAATGTGTGATTTCACATTGTTTCCCTTCGTCAGCATATCTATCCGTGCGGTGTAAAGTACACAAGAAAATCAGATAACAACATGTGTAATGACCCTTAAAGTAGGCCAAGGGAAAACGCTTGCACACTAAATAGACGCTTGTGATTTATGTCATATAACATTATGATAAATGCAATGTAATACATGCAGGAAAAAACTCTGAATTTGTTTTTGTTCAATTGTGGCAGTGAAAGTAGGAGGAGGCATGAGGATAGTTCAGAAGCACCAGTCTGCAAATGAAGTGCCAGAGAAGAAGAATGACAAAGACAGTGAAGAATATGAGACTGAGATGTAAGTATGCTGACTTTCACATTTCTGCAGTATGCATTCCAATTCCAGCTCACCATCTCTCTGCGCTGATAGGCTGTTTCTTCTATTGAAATACATGGTAAGACTATATTTACAGCTGCAGACTTGTCAGGAAAAAAAAAGCTGCAGCTTTGTTTTTGATTAATTTTAGTGCTGAAGTACACACGAAGAGGTTATATACCTATAAGTCTTGCTTGTAAGCCTTATACGTTTTCCCTCTTGTTGCCCAAGAGATAAAATAAGTTTCAGTGTCATGCATCAATGACACCTTAGTATCTGTGATCATGTTTACACATTCATTTTGTTGACTTGCAAGTGCAACCAGTTGACTTATTTCCAGCCATAACCAGCCTCTTATCAACTTTAAGTTTATTATTTTATTTCACAACTCTGGAATACTTCATTCGGATTGGTTGATGGCTGAATTCTGCTGGTGGATATTTTGCATAATGACACTAAACTGTAGTTGACTGCTGTCAAACTTAGCGATGTCACTCACTACAGTTCTTCTCACATAATTCAATTTAATTAAACTGAAATCAATATTTCATGTTTATTTTTATATTTATCAGCACAGCAGCCATTGTACAGCCATAATGTACAGCCATTTTATTGTCATTGGAAATTATTTATATCCCCTTATAAATGAAATTTATCAATTTCATGCAAAATTGTTAGAATAATAATATAGGTAAAATTTACTTTTAAGTAGGGCTGCATGATTTGTGTGTGTAGGGAGGGGGTGTGATTCTAATAAAAATTGCTTTTTAAAATAGTTTTTTTTTTACAGCTCTGAACCAAGCTGCTATGAGACACTGAAAACACTATATCATGAACGGCTCACATGTAAAAAAAAAAAAAAAAAAAAAACCTGCTGGGCTTCACTCTGAAACACTTTTTTTAAATGAAATCGCATACATTCCAATTTAATAATCACACTTAGGCATATTGTGATTTTGGTTTTATTGTGATTAATGTTGCCCTAATTAAGTAACAAAATTCTTACTAGACCTTAGTAACTCATTTAAAAGGTCATAGAGTCTTGGCTTGACATTGAGTCCAAGTTGAAAAACATTTGTTCAGTGACACAGGTGTGCAATTCCCATTTCACTGCTGGCACATGGAAAGGATTCTGCTGAAACGAGACTGTTTTTCTTAGCTTAAACTCACTCTGTGTTGGTTAAGCGGCCCACACTAAACCAGAATATTAAATATGATGATTAAGTCACTGTTAATGCCCATCTGTCTCTCTATGAGTAAGAGTGAAGGTGAATATAGCAGCACGCTGTCGTCTTATACACAACTTTCTGAATTGGTGAGCACGTGACAATCATTCTTAGTTGCTAACTAAGCGTAACAATCTTCTCGGGTGTGTCAGTAAGGAAGATGAGGCAACAGCCGGATATCACGCATTGTTTTCTTCATTGTGGTGGAGTGTGTTTAAGTTAAATAGCTTGCATTGAGTTATCTGCTTGTTGTTGGGTAACTGTCTTGCTGCTAGTTGTGCAAGTGCATATGTGCAGTGCAAAGGTTTTACAGTCCTCAGATTTCTTTTGTGCTTGTGTTGTGTTGTAGCTGACCTGTTTTCAGCGCTACTGAGGTGTGTCCACAGGGTTTGGCTGCTGATTCGGATAGGCTTTCTGGCTTTGTCCCCTCCACCACGGTACCTGATGATTGATCGGCCGCCCTGTTACAGCAAACAAGCCCTTATCAGCTCACTCAACTTGCTGCAGGAAATCCTACGAGGTGTTTCATTCCTGAAGCTGCTTTTAATATCTCTTTGGCATACCTTCGGAAACATGGCGGCCGTTTGCGAGTAGACATTTAAGAGAAGAGGTTAAAATGTGGTTTCAGTGCCCGAGAAACACACCGTGATGGTAGAATGTGATCCCTGCACCCACGCTATTTAGGTTTGGCAATTTTCTCGCAACGCTGGCAAGCTGAGAGGAAACTCGCCATTTTCCTGTGTAGTCTCTTTGTGTTCAGATGTTTTACAGAGCTTGTTTTAGTTATTGACACCAGTGAGATTTCTTGGATGGTTGGTTAGTATCATTTCTGAAAAACGCTGCTGATTTTTTTTAAATCAACCCAAAAAAACATACAAATCCCTTCATTTCTCCACAGTCAAAATGCATGAAAACACAATGCAATTTTGGATGAATCTTTATCATAGCTGTAGAGAAGCAAAATAATGCGCTTTAAAAAATATACCGAATATTACAAACAAACAATGGAAGAACAAAAAATCAACATACAGTACACAAGCAAGGATTTGTTGTTAGTCACCAGCAGCACACCAGCTCCAGACAAACAATGACACTCAAAACTGTCCTGTTACTATAGCTAACATTACAACAACAGCGTATCTTGGTCCTGTGAAACGGCAGTTACTCACGTATGGAGCATATAATGCTATTGAATGGGTGCTACACTTTTTTTCAGTGCTGATTTTTCACTGCATGTATTTAGTATATCCTGACAATAGTTTTTTAACACCAAAAGAGGGTTTGCGCTGAGTGTAATATAGCTGTTGGTAAATCTGGGTGTAAATGTGATCATGCATTTACTCATCTCACTTCCACGAAATAGATTCCTTCCTCAAAATGAATAAAACCAGTGAAATGTAAACTCAGAATATTATGCAAACCTGCAATTAAATATGTTAAATAACTTAAATATACTTTATGTATTTAATCTCACTTTATTAACCAATGTCTTTGCTACTGACCTTCGATGATCCAGTTCAACAGTACTAAGCAAAATTGTCTTAAGATAAACGTTATATTTGTGTTCCATTTTTTGTTTTTATTGCTAAAGAGTGTTGAACTTTCTTCTTCCTCACTCCAGAATGGCAGCACGGCTGATAGGTTTCTTTGAGCTGCGCCCTCTACTGTACAGGCGAGAATTTGTATTTCCTTCAGCCTGAGGCTTACTTAGTTCATTTTTGTGTGAAAGGGCAAAAATTTCCCAACAATAGTTATTTTTTTTACTTTTTTATTTTTTTTGGTTATTAAAGAAACAAAACAACCAAGCCCAGCCCAGGTGATAAAGTAATGCAACACATTACTTTCCATAAAAAGTAACGCAGTTTGTTATTTTTAGGGAGTAATGTAATTTGTAATGTATTACCTTTAAAAGTAACTTTACCCAACACTATAAATAACTGTGTCCTGCTAAAAAAGTAAATAATTAATAAGGTGTTTGCAAAAAAGACTTGTTATATTGTGGTTTTGTCTATTGATTATTACTATTTCACTCATTTTGGTGTTGCAATAGTAATGTATAATTCCGAGTCAGAGGACATAAACGCCTTCGAGTTGTTATTATTAATGTTAATATTAAAGACCACCAGAAAAGCAAAATTATCTTTGAAGTGATATAGATAATAAAATTACATTTGCAAACCAAGAAGACATTTGATCCATCTGATCCACCATGTTACTTGTGGCCCTCAGTGCATGTAGATAACTAAACACATTAATACATTAGCAAAAGTGAGTCATTATACTGACTGCTGAATAGTGTGTCTGTGAGTCAAAAGAAAAATCATTTGCCAAAATAATGTGCCAGACATGGACAAAATGCGAGACAGTAGTTGCAAAAAGACAACAACAGGGAGAGAGTGAAACAAAATCCTTTACAATACATCCTCAGAAAGTGTTGTGGAATTGAATTAAGACCTCTGTGACCCTGTCTCGACTGAGTTTACTTTCAGAAAGCTGGGCTGAGGGGAAATGGTACAGTAGTTGTATGAGGCCAATGCACAAGACCTGTATAAGGAACCAAAACTGAACAATAGACAGAAGTAATATGCCTGAGTCTTACACTGTTTCTAGCTGAAAACTAAGGGGTTTCCTCTGCAAACATTATTCATTTACAAATACTTCCCACACATGCCTATAAGCACATTTACGAATGTTTTCAGTGAGCTCAGGTTGGAGTCTAATGCCTTCCATGGCCACGGATCATTGGATCTTTATGGGCAACTCTGGACAACTTCCATCTCAGAATTGAATTTCAGAATGATTGAAGTGTTCCTTCCCTGTATTTCATTTTTTATTATAGATATTAATACTTGTTTAAGTGTGTCCAGTAGCTGAACGTGCCAGACGTGCACACACACTCTCCCATGTCTTGCTGTGTCTCTCTCCCACTTCGCTGTGCTAGCAGAGAGATGGCCTGTAAGCAGGTGGCTTCTGATGAAAAAATTGCACATTTGTCACAGCAAGTCAAGTGGCACTGTCTGGGGACCACCTGTCAAATGTAATTTGGCCGTCTTCGATGGATCAGAGGCTCAAACGGAATGGCTCTGCTAATGTGATGTGCTATGATGGTGAGCTCGCTCTTAGACGTGTACGCCTGTTCATGATGCAGGAAACTCCACCGTCTTCCTCAACTTACTGTCTCACTATAGTACTCTGCTAGGTGGCTGCTCTGATGACTGAGGCTGATTTGTTTAGGATAGAAGATCCAAGGGTGATTTTAACTAAACCGTTGCAATATTTTTATATTAACAGCCCTTAAAACCCTCAACCTGCCTATGTCTGCTACGGGATTTATGTATGACTATTTATGCAGCAGCAGCAGCAATATTCAACAGCAGCAGCACAACAGATCTAGTCCACCAAGACCAAATAAATTACCGTTTCCATATTCAATAGCATGCTAAAACTATTCCCGAGTATAAATATAAAGTATAATTCAATCATGACAACTCTCGGGAATAGTTTTAGCATGTTATTGAATATGGCAACGGTAATGTATTTAATCTTGGTGGACTAGATCTGCTTTGCTGCTACTGTTGATTATTGCTGCTGCTAATAGATTAGATACACTGATACACTGCTGTGAGCATGTAAGATATGCTGCTGCTGCTGCTGCTGCATAAATAGTCATACATAAATCCTGTAGCAGATCTAGGCAGGTGGATGGTTTTTAAGGGCTGGTTACGACACCGTTTTCAACTAAAACGTAAAACTTTTTATGCGTTTTGGCCGTTCAATTACACGACAACAGCGTTTTAGGTGCCTGAAAACACAAACTTTTGAAAACGGGTTTTTATAGTGGAAGTTTTTGAAAACTGTCTCTGTGTAAACAACAAAAATGCAAATCTCTGAAGACGATGACGTCATGTGTTCAGTCTATAGTGTTTCATCGCCATCTAATGGCCTGGCAGCAGAATACAGGGTTTTTAGTCATTTTTGCGCATACGTGTGAATGGGGATCGTTTTGACTTTGCGGAAAACTCAAAGGAAAAACGTCTCTGTTTTAAGCATATCGTTGTCGTGTAAACGTACCCTTAGAGCAGTGGTTCTCAATCCTGGTCCTGGGGACCCACAGCTCTGCACATTTTATATGTCTCCTTTATCAGACACACCCAGTTCAGTTAATTAGAGCTCTTTCCTAACGAGCTGATGATCTGAATCAGGTGTGTTAAATGAGGGAGACACACAAACTGTGCAGAGCTGTGGGTCCCCAGGACCAGGATTGAGAACCACTGCCTTAGAGTAACTCTGATAGTGTGCTGTAGGACTAAACAGACTATTTAAATGTTGAGCAAGCAATCTCATTGGCTGCAGGATCAGCAAAGGCCAATCAGCTTGTGCCATGCTGTTATGATGTGATTGCTTGCAGATTGCATGTAAAGTAGACTGCGCCCTCTAGAGTTGCATGACTGAACTAGATATTAATACAACTATATAATAGGACTATAATAATACTTTCATAATATAAGTATCAATTGACCCCAAGCTTTTGAACAGTAGTGTAATGTAATAATCAATAATTATAAATATTAAAATACATTTATAATAAATATTGCTAATTTGAGACTTTTATTTTTTTGTTTGTTTTCATTAAAATAATAAGTCAGAGTATTAAAGCTTCTCAGTATGTTGATGCATGATGTTGTAAACCGTTTCCATTAGACAGTAAGAGTGTGTAACACATGGGATGTGTGACTGCTAGTAACTGGCTGGCAGATTCAGGTCATTAGCTGAACCCTGCAGCAAAAGCTGTTTCTGTAGAAGCTCATAGGCTGACTTGCGATGATTCTCACACACTGCAGTCAATTTTTGGACACTTCACCCACAACGCTGAGGGAAACCACATCGCATTTCACCCACTGCTAAAGCGCATCCCAATTCCTCAGTTCTGCTGTGGATGGAGCGACTGCAAAAACTGGGAATGGGATGCTGACTTTTAATAAAGCAATATGAAAAAAGGAAAATAAAAATTGACAGTTTTATGACAATTATTTCCATGCTAGTTTCCCTCTCTGTGCTGTTTAGCGAAGTGTGCTGACGCTATTGGAATAATGGGCTCTTGGTGTGTTGTTTCAGTTAATCTGCTTAAATTTCCTCACTGCTGTGTCGGAAGAATTTCTGTATAACTATATGTTATCTCATTACCACAGAAGTTACTTTTCAAATGTTCCGCCTGTCAGTCAAAACACACATGGAGCTGCATAACTAAAGTCCAAATCTGACTTCTCCATTCACCCAGTGGCTTTGAGCAAAAGATCTCTCGTGCATTATCTAGATTTTAAGCATAACTGGATGTTAAAATTGTAAGTATTTTAGTTTAGCAACACACATTTCCCTTTTTCATCATCAGTATTTGGTAGGAATGTGAATTTATAATTTAGGAACAGCATTAAGGGTTAGTTTCACTACTACAAATTTTTATACATTATAAGGAACAGATACCGATGCAGTTTTTTTCCCCTACGTTAGTTCATTTAAGAGGGGAAAGGCTTTTATTTGGATAATAGTAAGCCATTCATCAGAGCTCTATTGTGTCCGTATCATGCCCACCTTTGTGTGGTTTTTCTAAACTGTCATCAGGCCACACAGAATCTGCACATGCAGAATATTAACACCTGCCATTCGTGTGTTCGTTTATGACATATTTTGGTTCATTCGATTATGGGTTTTATATGCCAATAAGCATGTATTCTGAGCTCTGTTTTCCACATTTACACTAAAATTGATGTGGAATGTGTAAAAAAGGAGCAGATGCATTCCTCCGTCCAGCCTGTATTTGTATTCTGTTGATGTTGAGACTCAGTCCTGTGTTTGCACCAGAGGCTAAGCATGGAGCTTCAGGTGCGGTTCAATTTTGCATCGTTTGCACGGTTCATTCCCTCAGCTACAGACAAGTGGTTTTTTGCTGTTTCCTCCCGATTTAGCTCATCAGTAAATAAAAGCTATGCCGTGTGGTTGCCATGACGACAGCAAGTTGTGAGCGTCTGTGCCGACTTTTTAATTGCAGCAATCGCCTTTGCTCCTGAAGCTGAGATTGGGTTATACCATAGCAGATCATTCTCTTTCTACACAGAATCTCCATCAGGCTAAAACCACTCCCTCTGCCAAACCACTGTCCCATCCCTCGTTGTGTGTGTGTGTGTGTGTGTGTGTGTGGATGGCTTCTAAGAGGCATGGATGGGTGGATGGATGAACTCACACAGACAGACTTTCAAAAAAAAGTTTGGAATAACTAAGTTTTTATTTGTATGTAAAGTCGCAGCCTGTCTTCAGAAACATGTTACAAAAATTTATATTTTAAATAAATGTTGTTCTTTTGAACTTTCTATTCATCAAAGAATCTTGAGGGAAAATGTATCATGGTTTCTTGATGTTAATTATAAGAACCATTATTAATAATTGAGCATTAATTATAACCGAGCAGCAAATCAGCATATTAGAATGATTTCTAAAGGGTCATGTGACACTGAAGACTGGAGTAATGATGCTGAAAATTCAGCTTTGCATCACAGGAATAAATTACATTTCAAAATGTATTGAAATAAAAAAAAATTCTTTTAAATTGTAAACTTATTTCACAACATTAGTTTTTTATGTTATTTGTGATTAAATAAATGCAGCCTTTGTGAGCATTAGAGACTTCTTTCAAAAACAATTACAAAATCGTAATTTACTTTTGACTGGTAGTATATTGATTGATTTAAAGTTTGTTTTATTATTTTGACACAGCTATGTATAAGAAATTAAGAAAATTCTGCCTTGGTTTTTACTCACAATAATACCAGGAGAGTTTTAGCTTATGTTTTTGTTCAAGATGAACAATTAAATCTTCCAAAGAGTTATTTACCTTGATATTTACCCTGCAATCTATTTCAGTATGTGTTTTTCCATCAATGATTTTTACTTTTTAGTTTACTTATTAGTCACTGTAGTAGTGTACTTGTAACATCTCTGGTCCGATTTCTTCATTTGAAAACAAGCACACCACTGCCATCCTCAGGTGTAGAATGGAATTGCTAAAAAAAGCTCTCTTCTCTCTCACACACACACACACACACACACACACACACTCACACTCACACTCACACTCTCACACACACACACTCTGTCTTGAATCTTTGGAGTTTCCTCCTCACAGCAAGATGAAAGCCACAAACTTCTGACATATTCTAGATTTCACAGCATTACACACGAAGTCCCACACTTCTCACAATGCCCTCATTTATGTTCAGCCTTAAGTATGTTGAAACATCAAGATGTGTCTCATGCTGTGATAGCAGTTGAATTGTCTCCTTTTATAGCTCGGTTTCCTGCAGTGTGCGATCGGTGGTGTAATGTACTACAGACGGTGTAGTATTTGAGAAGGTCTACCGGAAAATGGCCACTCTTCAAAACTCTCTCTTTGACATTATTATTCTACTTTGATTGAGTTATTTTTCATGTCAAGGTCAATTATCACTTTTGACCTTCTCTTTTGAGTTAGTGCTTTAAGGGAAACGCTTGGCTTTGGAAAATAAATGAGAGTCATTTCTGAGGCTGACGGCTTGCACAAGCCTGGAGCTATGGTTCTGCTCTGTGCTCAGATGGTGGCGGTAAATTCCCTGTCCCTCGGGAATTTTTATAGGCCATTTTGTACCTCACCAACTGCCTGGAGCACCTGGTTTTACATCAGACCCCTCCATTTACTCCCCCTACTTTCCACACATGCATGTTCACGCAGGCCTTGAGAAGTGACCAGGGCTTAAAGAGAGAGTTCAAATTTTATCGTCATTTACTCTGTCATGTAGCTCTGGACCTGTATGACTTTATTTCTCCTGTAGAGGGTTCATACAATTAAAAAGTCAATGGGGTTTAAAACAACATTGGACCCATTGACTATCATTGTATGCAGGGCCAAAAAGTAACTATTTGCCACACCTGTGTATGGCCAGTGACTTAAGAAAATTTAGAAAACATAGATTAATCCTTTAATCCTTATTAAAGTTATTCAGTCAAGAGCAATGAATGATTGTTATTTGTCTTTTGTTGTTTGATTAACATTAAAAACACAGACGGCAACAGGTTTATTAGGCTGCTGTCACTTTAAAGCAACACTAAGGAAAACATTTTACCTTAAAATAATGTTTCCAAAATCGCATCAGTGGTTCAAGTCGTAACAGGGTGAAAGGCACTTCTGGATTCGCTTTGCAGCTCTATATCTGCTATAACCACTATGCAAGTTTGCCAAACCGGGTCGCGTTTCTGTATTTGACTTGCTTTACGTCAAGCGTTACAATAGTCATTATTTAGTTTTTCTTTGTTTCTGATGTCGCAATACATCATACTTTCATGAAATCATGCAACATACTTTACCTTGTCTGTGGACCTCGTTCATTCCAAAGCCGGTGCTAGATAAACAGCGAGCGTGCGTGCGACAGTAGGCTGCAGGCGGCGAAATTATTTACGACAGCGGTAATGGACAATTCCGCTTCCAACCTGCAGGGCGACCGAAGAGGAAAAGTTCCTTATGGCGCTTTTCCATTACCAGTACCAGCTCGACTCGACTCGCCTCGCCTCGCCTCGACTCAGCTCGGCTCGGCTCGCTTTTCGCTCCGTTTTCCATTGCAGATAGTACCTCCACAATAGTACCTGGTCGTCATAGCGACGCCGCAGGAAACTGCCGTGACTTAATCTTTTACGCGAGACACACCCGCTACCTACACACACAGGACAATGGAGGAAATCGAGTGTATGCTGTTTTTGTTTTTGTTTTTGCTGTTTTTTATTCAGGATACTGCGTCTGGCGCGTGCAATGATGACGCAGTGAATAGTGACGATTCTCTCTGACCAATCAGCAGTCTGCCATGATTTCACGTCACATTTTAGTATCGCCTCAGCTCGCCTCAGCCCGCTTAGAACCTCGCCGGAGGTGGTACGAAAAAAAGTACCTGGAAGCAGGTACAGGTACAACTTTTACACAGTGGAAAACCAAACAGAGCCGAGTCGAGTCGAGTCGAGCCGAGCCGAGGCGAGCTGGTACTGTGTAGTGGAAAAGCGCCATTAGTGTTGCTTTAAGAGCTAATGCACGGATCCAATGTAATTATTTAACTGTTTATGTTCAGTTAAGACATAACTGACTGTTTACAAGGATACTTGCTAAGATAGGCATTTTGACTTAATTTTGTATGAGTATGTGTTTTCAAGCACAAGAAGACGTGAAAGAGAACTTAATGAAACTTTTGTGATGATCACGTTTGGCAAAAGTGCCAAAAATAAATTGTAAAAAATGTTATAACGTGTCTGTCAGAGCCATAGCTGTATGGGCAAGTGCTCTGATTTATTATGCGGTTGCACTTTTGGCGAAAACAGTACGAGTCCCATCTGTTAGTTTACATCATCAATGCCGTACGACCTATTGGTTAATGTTTACCAATATGCAAATGGCTGTTTAGGCAATATCTTGTTCATTATCTTGTTTCACTCATCAGTAGTATTGTATACCATGTAATGCTACAATTAGAAGAAGAATTATCATGCCAATCCCACTGTAATCGGTGGCCTGGTGAATGTCGATCACACTCGCTGAATATGAAATCTATATGATGATGTTTCCATCAGCGCTGTAGCTAATTTGTTGCATTAGTATTCCATCCCTGCATCTGATCAGATACGTGTCCGGACACAGAAAAGACGCTTTCCTCCAGCAGTTATGTGAAGTAGAGGGCGTCTGCTGACAGACACGTCAGATCTTTGATTGAGCTCAATTCGACTCCGAGCTCCTGCACCCATAATGATGCTGGCTGTTGACCTTCAGCTAATCAGTGCAGGCTTCACACTCTCATTTCACACAGCCCGATAAAACTGCTGTCTGCTCGGCATTGGTCGAATTATAAATTACGCAGTTATGCATGGTGATGGATAGTGCTGATAATTTGTCACAAAGCCTTGGTATATATTTATTATATATTAATAATTATCTAAATATTATTAACTAATTTAAAAAAAATCTAATATTGACTTTATATTTAAATATTTCTGTTGAAACCGATGTCTCACTAGCTGCTGTCTAAATTTACATCTGTATTCAATCTCTTAATGAACCTTTTGCTTTTAATTAGTGAAATTAGATGATGTTTCCAAACTTATAAACCAACACTTTACCTGCAAGCCCAAAAAAGTTCTCTGGTCAAATGTTGGCCTTCACCTTCTGTCTACATTCCGTTTAAAGGTGTCTTTGGCCCGGACACAAGGCTGCACTATTGAGCCGAATCTGGCTGAAACCCACAGAAGGTTTTTCACCCTTCTGAAATATGAGTGGTTCATTCATTACCAGACTACAGAGTTGTTTGTGTTCTCCTTCACATATTCCCTGTGGAAAAATTAATGATCCCTAAAAAAAAATCAGAGACTGATTAATACACAGGCTTATTTACAATCGGTTGCTGTTTGACATGAAAAGAGAATGGTTTGCTTCACAAACACTTTGTCATCTGTTTTGCTTATGCTTCATTAACTAGCACATATATTTAAATGTGTTTTCTGTTTGTAACTGTGGTCTTCTCTCTTTTTTTTTTTTTTTCTCTCAATCTTTAGCCCACCAAAGATGCATGTTGTGGTCTCGGGAGTCCTCACTAAGGTTGGTACACATGTCCATTGATTACGTCATAATATCTAAATCAAAGGCCACGTTATTCCTGGTCCAACAGTTTAGATGGTTTATATAAAGACCTGTTCATAGCAAATGTGAGACAGATTGTTTCCTAAAGGTCCATTCACACCAAAGACAGATTCCTGAATGTTTGTCAGGTTAAATTCTCGCCTGTACTTTAGGTGATACTGATGTGTAAATTCACCATCTGGTCTGCCGACAGAGTAGATAGTTAATTTGAATAAAATATAAATGGATAAAATGTGAAGGAATGATATAGTATTTATATTTATTGCATTGAATTTGCATTGGGGGGAAAATGCATTGAATTGCTGTTTGCATGAGACCGGGTTTAAGTATTTATTTAAATATGTTATTCTTATATCTCTTGTCAATTTTCCTTGTCCAAAGACATTTTGGACTGCTTGTAAATGTTTATATTCATTTTGAACAGGACCATAGAATCGCCTTATTTATATTCAAACATTTCCCTGCAAACGAATATTTGCATCTGGTGTGAAAGCAGTGCCAAATTCATTTTAAACCTGCTCATATCTAAAATCCCCAAAGTTTGTCCTCACGAAACCCTAGCCTGAGGCTCAGACATAGTTTGTTCCGATAAAAGACGTTTTAGTCTTGCATCACTTATTGAGATCATATCAGTAGTCCGATGTGCTGGAGATTCTGTGTGGGGTTTGTTGAATGGCTCGTCACATAGAGTTCACTCTGCTCGTTTCCAGCCCAAGCTGACCTTAATCCATTCTGCCGCCATGGGATTGTCCGCGTCTCAGGATTTATTATGTTTTAATGTGACAGATCCGTGCATGCTTACCAGGATGAGCATGCAGCGTTTTGAGGGAGAGTTTGCTGTTTAATTATATAGGGTCCTCCGTGTAAACATGTCAGATGCTCAAGATGTGTAAGAGAACGTGGTGTTTGAGTATGTATGTCACAGGCCATCACGAGTGACCCTAGAGGATGTCACGATGCACATGGAGCCCTTTTACTGGGCCATTGGCCTCCTTTTACTTTTAAAGTGATCTAAACAGCTTCTAGTGACACAATTTATGCAACATTTCTTCTCTAAATACATCTTTTAGTCCTCCAGCAAGCTGGTAAACAGACAGAAAATAGAAAAATGCCACGCTTGTGTTCAGTCTTGGCTCGTTACACTGTTGGACTGTCCACCCCGTAATCTAGTTCAAAAGCTTGCTCTGAAAGACTCTCTCATACGGATTAAAGTGATGTTGGAGAATGTCTGCGGCTGCTGCTTTCTTGGAATACAGGATTTCTGTCCTCACTGGGCATCAGCCGGCTGCATGTCAGATGCTTCTGTGTGCCGCTTTCCTTTTCATGTTAATAGACATGAAACAAAGCCAAAGAGATCTCAGTCTCTCATCAAAAGTTTCGATTTGAAATGGATGGCAACTAGAAAACACATACAGAGATGACTTTGTTGTCGTTTGATATAAATCGTAATTAATTAAACAGTGTCACTCACAAGAGTGCGGAATTGTTTTGGTTCGATTTGAAAGGCGATAACCGATATATTGGCTAATAAATCTAAATCCACATTTTTATGCCTGATAACAAAAAGAAAAGTCTTACCATTAAAAGCCACCCAAGCACTTACACATAAATTAAACAAACAAAGTATATGAAGTATATGAACCAGTGGAAGTTTTAAAATTAATTTTACACTCCTATGGCCAACTTTCCTTACCAATTTTTTTTTAATTCTAATCATATTTCAAGTAATTTAAACCCATCATGATGAACAGTGTGCATCTGAAGTGTCTCAGCTGAGGGAAATAATCCATTATTTATCGGCTTTAATATATCGGCCAAATATTCTTATCGGACTGATAACGATAACATTAAAAATGAACATATATCAGCCGATACCGATATGGTAGCCGATATATCGTGCATCCTTAGTTTTTAGTTTAAGCTCTGATATTTACATTTTATTGTATTTAAGCTTTATTTCGATTAACAAAAAATGTTTTTAATAGTTTTAGTTAACAATAATACCCCTGGAACACAGAAAACAGTCATCACAGTGCTGTTACAATATATAGCACTCTTGGAACACCTCTCGGCCAATCAGAGTAGAGGACCAGGACTGAGTGTTGTATAATTATCAGAGTGATTCACTGCACACAGATCATTTGTCATGTCACTTATCATATGGACACATTATAATTGACTGTTGTTATTGTTTGTCCTTCTCAGGGAGATAAAGACTTCACTCCTGCTGCTGCCCAGGTGGCCCATCAGAAACCTGTGCCCTCGGTACAAAAGCTTCCTGGGGCCCATCACATCAACCAGCACATCCACCAGCCTCGGAAGTGAGCCCTTAACCCAGCTGTAGACCACCACGGGCACGGGGCCAGGACCACACCACCCCAAACACCTGCTCAGGTTGCCAGGGATCTCTTGCCGTCAACCACCCCCCTCCCCCCCATTCCGTATGTGCCTGCAAGCGTCCTGTTTCGACTAGTATCATGACAAACGTTTCTTTTTCTCTCACCTGTAAATCATTGCAACACTAAAATCGAAGGCTCCATTGCGAATCACTAATCAGAAACATAATTCTGTGTGTTCATTTCATGAGGGATATGTGGAGCTGTGTTTTATTTTTTAATTTTGTTTTACATGAATCGTTCCAGAGAGATGTAAATTGTATAAATCGATTTTTTTGAACTCGGTGAATGTTGTATATTAGGCATTAGGTACTAGGTGTGGTTATCTGAATAAAGAGTTAATATAAAGCCATGCACGCCTTTTTGCTCTTAAAAACAAACTCATAGCTTTTCATTACCTGATGGAAATATCAGTGCTTTTACAAATAGGTAGTGACGTGTAAAGCTGAAATTATCTACAAAATCATTTAAGTGGTTCAATTTGAATTAATTGCTAAAAGTTATGGAGAATAAAAAGAAGGGGAGTGTTCATTTTGTTTGCCTTTAAAAAAACATTCATATGCTAGAATTGCATGTCCCTAAAACAGTACTTGCAAGACAGCATATGAATAGTGATAGTGAAATTTGTGAAGAATAAAAAATAAAGGGATTTCAATACTCTTTGTTTAAAGTATATGCTAGAATTGCATTTCCAGAAGAATAATTATCTGTTTAAGGTAGTTAAAAAAATTGACCAAACAATGTTATTAATGCCGTTTTAGCTGTCTATGTTTATGACAGCGATTTGAGAATTAATTGAATTTGTGGCGAGTAAAAAGTAGAGGGATTTCAATACTTGCATTGCAAGCACTGTAATAAAAACTGAAAACAATTGCCGTGTCTTTTGTCCTATTGAATATTATTGAGGGCAGTATATCACTAAGTTCAGCAGGAAAAGTTTGTGTGTAATCCCATGGCCTAGTTTTCACGGTCTATACTAGAAAAAGCCGTCAGCTTCCTGTTCTCCACCCAATGCCACTCAGGATTTGCCTCCTCCTCTTCCACGCTTATCTCGTCTTCTCAAGCTCTCTTGCTATCCCTATCCGTTGACTTTGTGTTCCGCTCAGGTGTCGATAAGAGCCAGCAGCTGCCGCAGGCTACGGGTTGATCCCACGGTGTGTTCTGGGCCCGAAACGGCAAGACTTCTGCGGTACATGCCATTAGCACACCAGCTGGCCAAACCTCAAGGTGAAACTCGAAAGCTTGAGTGGCAGCTAAACCCTTACGAAATGTCACGTGTCAGGTCAAGGTTGTACTTTTCCATAGCGTGCTATCTGAAAATTGAGCTGTGGCTTTGAAGCCAGTTCAGAGTGACCCAAAACCCTGGGGTCTATCTGACATTCAGGTCCTCTCAGGGTATTTGTCTTTGATAGGCTATCAGTCCCGCTGCAGATCGCACGTCAGTGCTTCGGTTCTCCAGCAGAGGGTGCTTCATTGTTCTTCGTGTTGTCCTGGGCAAGTGCTGACCTTGCAGATAGATAAGTACCTCAGCGTCTATCAGCTCATACCGGTGACCTTAATAGCTTAATAAGGTCTGTGCTTCACCTTTACACATGCTCAAAGTTCAACAAAATGATGGCACACTTTAGTATTACAAAGCAGTGTTTTATTCCAAAGTTACAATGACAACTCTTATTCCAAGTATTGCTGGTCATCACTTTTGGTTTATTTAGTACAACCTAAAATAGTGTAAACGGCACCGTGACATAACGTCAGCTCTGGTTTTGACTTCCATATAAAACGTGAGGAGTGTGTCTGTGTATTTTGTGTAGTCCGAGGCACAGTGGTGCTGTAGAGATGACGTGACGGTCAGTGAAGAAGACATTTCAAACAGATATCACTCCATATACTTTCATTTAAAAAAAAGTTATTCTGCATACAGAACCGTTCATACCTGAGATTTGTTGTAATATGTTTGAATTTGGTTTTACTGTTCCTAGCTCTGAAGAAGAGCGGGGTAAGCTGTGCCACTTTTTACTTGAGATATATTTCAGGATGGATCCTGTAAACCGAAATTGTTTGAAAGTGTTTATAATAAGGCCTTTTTTTTTAAATCCCCACCCAAAAACATTGCCCATGTTAGGGGTAAGGTGTGTCATGTCAAGGTCAAATTGGGGAATAATTTGCATTTTTAATTAAATAACGCAAATAAGGGGGAAATATCTGCTAATGCAATCCCTTTGCATTGTGCTGCACATTATTTGCATTTTCATAATAGCTGGGATAATATTAAATATTCTGAATATTAGTTATAGTAATGGTATTTTCTGCATTCAAGGGTAAATTTCAGTATCACTATTAGTTGAACCTCTGGCACAACTTACCCCAAAGTTATCTTTTTAGGAAAAAAATCTTTCAATTTAATAATTCATGGCTAATCTTTAGCTAAATAATTTACTTGATTTTTTAAACTACTAGTTTGCCAAGATACACTACTGTTAAAAAAGAAAAGTCAAAAAAAAAAAAAAAAGTCTAATGCTCACCTATGCTGCATTTATTTGATCAAAGATACAGTAAAAACAGTAATATAGTGAAAATTAAAATAACTGTTTTCTAATATATTTTAAAATGTAATTTATTATTGTGAATAAAGCCATTATTCCGTTCTTCACTGTCACATTTCCTATTATTATCAATGTTTGAAAAGTTGTCCAATATTTTTTTTCAGGATTCTATGATTCTGAAAAAAGAATATAAATACAAAACTTATAACATTATTAAACTTCTTCTTTTGATCAATTTAATGTGTGAATAAAAATTTGTTTCTTTTAAAAAGAGATCTGTGGCGCCAAATTTTTTAACAGTAATTTATATGATGTATATTTTTAAACATGAATAAAACTTTGCCATTCATTTTACCTGCCATATAGAACTGTTTAGCCTTTTGTTAAGTGCATCTCTTCATCACAGGCCAGTTGTGTAAGTTTGGTCCTTGCTAAATACGCAAAGGCCAGTCATTTAGTGTGCGAATTTATGGGGCCGACACATCTTACCTTACTCTCCCATTTAGTAGCAAATATCATTTTGTAAAAGATATTACATGCTTTTTGTTGAACAATTATAGTTTCAGAAAATAGTCATTAAAGTAATGAACTTAGAGTGCTTTAGTAGTATAAATAGTTAGTAGTAAAATACATGTATAGAAAATATCAATTCTCCGTCTTTCATTACTTGCTGGCGATTGTCTGTAGAGCATTTGTCTCTGAAATGTGTGCAAATACAGGTATGGCTACTGCCAAAATACCTACAATGTTTAGAAAAATACTTTCAAAAATGAGGTATTAAAAATGTATGTTTGTTAAATACATTCATGATGATTAAATAATGTTAAATCTGAGCCAATGCTAGCATTTGGACAACTCTAAAAGTCAAACAGTCCTGTTTTAGGGATGTAAACATACAGTAGCATCTTGTTTTAGTAGTGTACCCATAGCTGATCTGGTTTGGCTAGCTTCCTGTTGCTCACAAACCTGCAAAAATATTCTAGGAGCTGATCACTTTACCCCCATTTTGAAGAGGGTAAAAAATAGTTTAGAAGCATTTACCATTACAAAAAAAAAAAAAAAAAAAAACAACAATAAATAGTAAAATACATTTCCATCCAATATCAGGACTGAACTTCAAGTATCAAATGTTGAGTTTGCACACACTTATTTCCTTTTGCCAGTAGAGAGCTGTCTTTTCGTTATGGCCTCCAGTCTTTTCCTTTCCGCCTCCTCTGCTTTCTTTCTCTCCTCTTTAAGTTCTTTATATCTCCACTTGGGGATCTGAAGGAACTGGTCGTCTATAAAGCTGCTTTTCCGCCGCACTTTCTCCGGCACGTAGGTTGGCGTAGGAGCCTTGCTAATCCTCAGCTTGGGCACCACCATACCTGGTCTGACGCTGCTCCTCCTCAGCATGTGTAAGGGGAGCAGACTGGTCCTGCGGATGACCAGAGAGGACGAAGAGATGTCCGAATGGGCCTGCAGACTCGCACGACGATCTTTGGGTTTGGGCACCAGCAGGACGCGGGAGTTCTGGAAAAGACGTTTGTAGTTCTCGACGCGCTCGGGTCCCAGACCTTTCAGCTGTGCGATGCGTTGTTTCTTCAGGATCTCCTGAACGGAGTAACGTCGTTTTCCCACGCAGGGCGGGCTGTCCGGACACACCGTTCGACACGCCGTTGCGATGAACGGACTCCCCAGTGCTGTTGTCATGCGCACCATGTGATCCAGAACCCCGTCCTCTGAAGCCTCTGTGACGTTACTGATGTCAAAGAAGTCACGTAGTGTGTCTGAAATTCTCCGAATGCATCCTTTGGATGTCTGTGCTTTGGCCACCAGTGCGGGCAGAAGGGGCCACTCTGGCCGATAGGCGTCACAGAACTGGTCCGCACACGGCTGACGCATCAGCCGCATCATGGCAAAGAGAGTCTCGTAGCGGCTTGTGAAGATGGCCCACTCCCGCGCAGTGAACTTCCTCCCGTTGTCCCTGGCATCCAGATCAGCCCCTGATGAAAAAAGTAAAGGCACATTTACAATATTCTACAAAATAACATTTCGTTTTTAGCCAAAAAAGGAATTACCCACTATCATGTTGCTCTAAACTTATGTGGTTATGTTTTTCCATGAATAAAAGTATACATTTTTGAAGAAAAAATTGCCATGTAACGAGAGTTTATAAAAAATAAAATCCACCAAAAAAGCGGTGCATATGGCTTGTGCACTACATTACTGCACACTGTAAAAACATATGTATATCAATATATATTATTGATCATATATACAGTATATATATATTTTTTTTTACAGTGTTTTTAAGCCATTTGTCATTATTGATGATCTTCAGAAAGGGCACAATTTTCAGGGAATAAAAAAAGAATAATGCTAATAATAATAATATTATTTGTAGATGGCTAATTTTATACATAAAATGTAGCTTCACAGGTAAAAAAAAAATTAAGGTAACACTATAATAAGGTTTCATTAGTTAACATGAACTAAGAATGAACTGCACTTCTTAGTTAATGTTAATTTCAACATTTTAATTATTAAAATCAAATGTTAACATTTGTTAATGCACTGTGAACAAATGAACAGCTGGATTTTTTTAACCAATATTAACAAAAATGAATAAATACTGTAACAAATGTATTGCTAATTGTTAGTTCATGTTAGTTAATTCATTAACTAATGTTAACAAATGAGACCTTATTGTAAAGTGTTACCAAACTAAAAACATTTTTTTTAAAGAAAGCATAGCAAAAAAAAAAAAAAAAAAAAAAATGCAGTATATAAAATCATAGCAAAAGTAAGAAAGCGTAACAAGCAACAATAGCCAAAATGAAAGCATATATGTATACACAGTATAAAGTCATATTGTAATACAGTCGTATTGTGCTTTTAGTTTGCGTGGTGCAAGAGCTGCATAACAATTTGGGGTGTTTTTCACACACAAAAAATAGCAGTATATTGATTCAGAATGGCAAAAGATTGAGTAAATGACAAAATATTAAATCTGTGGTATGATTATGGCTGTATTGTCTCCTTGTCTTGTAGCTAATCATGTAACAGCTGCTTTATATTGCAGTGTTTCCTGGCAGTTCTTTTACACAGTGATCTGAGGCTCGAGTACCTGCCAGCATCAGGGCTTTGACACATTCCACTCGACCCTGGATAGCAGCTTTCATCAGAGCCGTGAAACCGTGGCAGTTCCTCTTCTCGATGTCAAGCCCGGGAAAGTAGTTGAGAAGGTAGTTCGAGATTGTGATGTGACCTGCAATTGTTCAGGTGAATTATGTAAATGCAGTCAACTGTTGAATACATAATCTTCCTAGGGCACTCGACAGTTCAGTTATAGTAGTGTTTTAAAGTTTTCACACTCCATTTACTTTGAATGTTGAGAAACTAGCTGCTTAAACTTTATGATGGCAATATAAATGTAAATATGTCAGGATTGGATTGAAGGCTGTCAGATGGTTCTTACCTGCCTGGGCAGCTGTGATGAGGGCTGTATTTCCCTCATTGTCCTGCCAGTTCACATCCAGGTGAGGACACTGGGCAAGAGCTATCACAACATCCACGTAGCCTTGGTAGCACGCCACTATTAGTCCAGTCTGTAGATTCAACACACACATGAGACAATAGTAATACTGTGAAGAAGTTTCCACCCTGGCCGGGAAACCTTTACTAGTAGTTGATACATTTGAGGAAAACAGTCTCAATAAAAGGGCTGGGTATTGACACAGATTTCACGATTCAATTAGAATCCAATTCAGAAGCTTTTAATTCGATTTGATTCTGATTTTGATTTGGATATATATCAGGCACAGTGGCAGTTCGTAAATTTTTCTTAAAGGGGTCATTATGCTTTTTTTTTTCTTTTTCACCTTTAGTTAGTGTGTAATGTTGCTGATTGAGCATAAAAAAGATCTGAAAGGTTACAAAGCTCAAAGTCCACTCCAAACGGAGATATTTTATTTTGTGTTTATGTGAGGATTGGTTTAAATTCACTTGAGAGCTATCAATTTTTTTACATTAAAAAAAAAATAACAACTTTTAACTTATTTGTTATCAGTGATGCGCGGGTCAATGTATAAACAACCCGCACCCGACCGACGTTTTCAACTAACCCGCCCGCAACTCGGACCGCAAAAAAGAAAAAAGAAAAAAGAAAATAGGCTATTGTACCCGACCCGCTTCCTGACCCGCTTTTTTTAAAAGTAGTAAATGCTCATCGTAGCGTCATTGGTCCATAGACGTAACTAGGGTGCGGGGGGGTGTGGCTACTACTGGGTTTCCTATCATTATCGGATTAATTGCACAGTTTAACCATCATAGAGTGGACGTTTATCATTTGCATGTGTTTTTAAGTCCTGGCAGTTTAACAGGGCGCGCTTGACAGGGCATATTAGAACGAGCAGAGAGAGAGAGAGCCCCGGTCGCGCGCGCGCACTATTAATAATAATAATAATAGCTAGTATTCTTTTTTTCCCGACCAAATGTGACCAAAACGGTAATAAAAATGCTGTCATTATAAAAGGTTTCTAGTGTCAATGTATTGCTTGTTTTTTTCTGTTTACATTTCATGGTGTGACACTTCTCTTCTCCCAACAGAGAATGCTGCTACGTCAGAGCGGCCAAAGCGTAAACAAGCTTCCCCATACTTTTTGACAAGCGTGCTTGACAGGGCGGCCAGAGCTTCTTTGCAGCTCAAGTCGGCGGTGGTGTGAACGTAGCCTACAGTTAGGAGCGCAAACTGTTCTTTTTCTGAATGCTGTATGATATAGCCTAGTGTTATGTAATAAAGGCTTGATTTTTTTCATTTATTTCGTTTCATTTTCTTAAGATGCTGCATGTTTTAGTCTAATCTAAGTGTGCGTCTCTCCCCAGTCCAAACCTGCAGACTGAGCTCGTGCGTCATCTTCGCGCCAGTTATTCAGCAAATAAAGTGTAGTTTATGCAAAGTTTATGCAAATAAATTTGAATAAACAAATAAATTCTATTTCATAGAAAATTGTCTCTAGTAGCCTACTATATAAATTACAAAGGTTTAATTGGCATCTTTATTTCAAACGACCCGACCGACCACGACCCGAATATCATTAAAAATATTTTTGGATGACTCGTGACCGCGGGTGACCGCAGGCACCCGCTCATTTTGGATCAATACGCGAATCATTGGTTGTTATATTTTTTGAAATGTTAAAAAATGGATAGCTTTCAATTACACTGTAATGTTGATTGGCTATAAATTAAAATAATTTTCATCGAGACATCAGCAGCTGTATATAGTATCAGTGAAACTGGCCTTCATTCATAAAAAGATGCCATTAAACAAGTATTTAAAATGTACTGGCTTCATGTTGTCTCTACATTAATTTGGAGATTAACTCTGAAATGATTACATTATAAAATATTCGTTTAAAAAATGTGTGATTAATCTAGTTACATTTTTAATCGATTGACAGCACTAGTTTTTACATTGCTTTTTAACTCATCAAAATAAGTTAAGCAATTTTCAACTTTTTTTAAGTTATACAAGATTCAACTCATTTTTTTTAAGTCAGTTAAATGCAATTTAAGTTGAAATGACTTAAACATCCAAGTTGATGAACTAAAATATAGATTTTGAGATTGATGTTGGTTCATCAAAGAAGATTGACTAAAATCGATTAATTGATATTGTCGACCCAGCCTTATTAGTTATAACTGAAATTAATAATAATAATAATAATAATAATCCAGGATAACCACTGTTTACCAAGATTTTGGTTTGCACATCAATGAAAAAAGCTAATGGTAGTCACGGCTTTATTGCAGAGATGGCCGTGTGAATTTTGAATTCTAATCTGGCTTAAAGTAGCAGCTTCAAACCTGAAAATGTGCAGAATTGCATTGTGATTTCCCAGTGTAAAGCAGATGTTTGGGTTTTTTACTGAAGACCTTTAGCATGTCTGTTTCACTCTTCACAGTCAGTCTGTCCTATTTAAGTGTGAACAGTAGCAGTGTGGAGGGAAGTGTCAGCAGCCTCTCATCACACTGAAACACAGCTGGAGGCTGCTGACTAAAAATAAACCCTGGACAAGCTCATTTTACAAGGCTATGACAATAAGGCCGAAATGCTTCCAGTTGCTGCACGTCAGATGCTGATGAAAGTGTGTTCATGTGTTTACAGTGATTTATCTTGATGTTTCCAGTTAAATATACAGATACAACTGTGAGTGAGCCATCAGTGGGTTAATTCCCTTGAAAAGTGCAAATGCTGTGGCTCTGTGCCACTTATCAAAACATTGCTCTGTTTGAGAATCCCAACTAGTTACATTGACACAACCAATGATGTGAATTTGGGACAGGACCGTTCAGGAAAAAACCTGTTTAGAAATAGTAATTGGGTCTCATTTACTAATAATTGCATGGATTGTTAATATTCATATGCACATGAAAACTTCTCACTAAATATTTCCACCTAATTCACAACACAATTTGTTCTTAACCTCGTTCTAATGTTAACGAATTTGGAGTATTCTACAGGCAACCTGCATGCCCAATGTTAATAATTTGCATAAAACATGTCCAAACCATCTTCATGTAAGGGCTTTCCACACAATCTTTCCTTTATAGCCTTTTGCCACTCTCAACAAACATACTGTATTGTGCTCTCTAAAAGAACCTTAAAACTAGTTCAAACAATAAACACCTTTGATATCAACAGCACACCCAGAATAAGTTTGGGTTTTTTGGCATGTGGTTGCAGTTGATCATAAATTTAGAATAAATTTTAGTGTGAAAGTTACAAATTTGTGCGTATAGAGTTAGTGAATGAGACCCAAGCTGCATCCGAAATCACATACTTTCATACTATATAGTATAGACGAAAAACACTATGTGATGAAAGAAGTCTGAATTCACAGTACTAAAATAGTCAACAAGTACCCGGATGACCTTTTTCAGTTCCATTTGGTGCCACTAGAGCCATGGAAACAACACGCTTCTCCTTTAAAGCAGAGAGCAGAACTTCTTTTGGGTCCACAGACTTTTTTGTAATAATAATATAAATCTTGCTAATGTTTGAATAACTGTGACTATCATGTAAAAATAGTACGACGATAGATGTCTGATGACTTTTCTTTCTTTCTTTTGAGATTCTTGAGTTCAACTCACTGTCTGCACTGTTTTGAAGAATGTTGACTTCCATTGTACGGACAAAAAAAAAACATGGGCGTTTCTCAAAATATCTTCTTTTGTGTTACACAGAAGAAAGAAAGTCATACAGATTTGGATCGACATGAGGGTCACAAAGGGTGAGTAAATGATACAGAATTTTCATGTCTGGGTGAACTTTCCTTTAGGGATACTCTGCTTTAAAATCATATACTCATCATATACTCACCCTCATGTTGTTTCAAACCTGTATGAATTTCTTTCTTCTGCTGAACAGAAAGGAGGATATTTAGAAGAATATCAGTAACCAGACAGTTTCTGGTCTCATTGACTTCCATAGTAGGAAAAAAATATACTATGGAAGTCAATGAGACCAGAAACTGTCTGGTTACTGATATTCTTCTAAATATCTTACTTTCTGTTCAGCAGAAGAAAGAAACAACATGAGGGTGAGTATATGATGACAGAATTTTCATTTTAAAGTGGAGTATCCCTTTAACAGCTCACTGAAATGAATGACTTACAGAGAATAACGACTTAAATTTCAGTCCAGTCATTAAACAAAAGCAACCGTGGCTCGTCTGTAAGTGAATCACCACCAAAATATTAATCCAAAACAGACCTCTATATAAACTAAATCAATAATAAATTGTTAAAGTGTTTAGAATTCTGCAACAAATATTTTTCAGATTTTTTTTGCAATTTTTCGGAAACTCTGATTTCATCAAAAATATCTTCATTTGTGTTACGAAGACGAACGAAGGTCTTACGGATTTGGAACGACATGAGGGTGAGTGATTAATGACAGAATTGTCATTTTTGGGTGAACTATCCCTTTAAAGCCTGGCAATCAACATTAGATCGCCTCTCTCAGGCTGAATAATGCAAGGACGTTACACCTCTGCCAAAAGTGTGTCAGCGATTAGACAATCTTACTAAATGTTTATCATAAACCAGAGCTGAGACCCAAAATCTGCCCTAACATACTTTACAGTCAGAAGCTGCTACTGCACAAAATTATTATATGGGTTCAGAAGTCTTGTAATATTGCACATGAATTGTATGGACTATATTTATTGTGCTTTTTTATGCTTTTTGGAGCTTGACAGACTTGATAAAATGCTGTTGTATGGTAAAAGAGAAGTGTAAAATGTCTCCTTTAGTGTTTCATGTAAAAAATAAATAAATAAAAACAGCATACAAGTGTGGAATGACATGAGGGTGAGTAAATATTTTCCATTTTCAATGTTCCTACAATGCACTTTTTTATATGTTTTGTATCACTGTCACCAAGCAATACAGTTGCACTCTCAACAAAATTCATAGGCAGATTTATTAAAACGTTAAAATTTAATTCAGGACACAACCCATTTCTCTTAGTCTGCAACTTTATATCAAATACTCAGCTTGGTATTAATACAAATGTAGACATGTGTTGGGGGTAATCTGTGGCCTGGCTGATTCTTAAAATAGAAAGGATTAGCCTTGTGAGCCTTTGAATGAAGGGGAGTTACAGGATTTGTCCTCCAGTTCAGTTTTGACAAAGAAGACAAAATACGGCGTCTATGATACTTCTAATAAAAGAATTGTGGATGTATTTGTGGGTATCATAATTGTGGGTGTGAATTGCTGTATAATCTCAATACTGTACTGTACTATGCACTATACTAAGTATTTAAGTGTTTTGTTATGAACATTAGATTACTTATTCATTTGAAGTTTGAAATTAAAAGTGACAATGTTTTTAGGATGAACAGTAGTATATAACAGGACAAACCACATTGAAACAGAAGCTGTCCTAAAAAAGTGTGAGCATGCTGGCCTGGATTTGATAATATCATGTCAGTCTGGCTGTGAATCATTGCAGTCCCAGAAAACAGGTCAGTGGGTAACATCTATCCACAGATGTTCCATCAATGACTTGATATTACATCAGTGCTGAGCTCAAAGTGATTATGTATTCCTCAACTGGAAAGCACTACCTGCACAGCAGTGTGTGAATGAAATGCCTTGAATCTGCCAGAGAGTTGTCAGTTAAGCTGACTAAATTTACATCCCCGCCAGGCCTGTTATATTTGGTGGTGTAGGCCTAGTTTAAGAGTGTTATACTATTTTTCTTCCAACAAATGCAATCCAGCCCAGCCACAGATTTGCAAGAACAAGTTCACTGAACTCCTAGCAATATTAGCTGTATGGTAAACAGGATGTTAGGGGTCATGTGTATATAATGGAAAATACAGATGTTATGCATCCTGTAATGATATTAATAGTTCACTCAAAAGGTGCCTTTAAATCAGTGCACTGCTTAGATATTGTTCTGATGCTTCGTAATGTAAGCTTAGCGATATAATGACATTAAAAGACATAGCATGTTATACTGTGGTACCTCTGGTCTGCAAATAATGTCCATTGTAGGAAAATTGACATCTTGACCCTTTATTAAAATATTATAAAAAATGTTCTTTTAAATTTTGTAAGCATAATGCATAGTTGTGCTTGGAGTCAATTGTTTTATTTGTGATAACGCAATGAAACATGCCAAATTGTGCAGACATAAGTTTTGGCCAGGCTGTCATACAAAGAAATTATCAACACATGCAATAACAAGAGAGAACCAACAAAATATTAATAATTGATTAAGTTGTAGTCACTGTATGATTTTTCCTGTGAGATTTTGTGTACACTTTTCTTTTTTCATAGAAATAAAACCTGTAGCAATTTGCCATTTTTGCCAAGTTCTCACGAAAGTGAGTACACCCCCTCACATTTCAGCAAATATTTTAGTATATCTTCTCAAGGGACAATACTATAGAAATTAAACTTGGATATATTTTAGAGTAGTCAATATTCTGCTGCTTGTATAGCAGTATATATTTACTGTCCTCTGAAAATAATTCAACATACACTCACCTAAAGGATTATTAGGAACACCATACTAATACTGTGTCAGACCAGGCAACATTTTTCCAGTCTTCAACTGTCCAATTTTGGTGAGCTTGTGCAAATTGTAGCCTCTTTTTCCTATTTGTAGTGGAGATGAGTGGTACCCGGTGGGGTCTTCTGATGTTGTAGCACATCCGCCTCAAGGTTGTGCGTGTTGTGGCTTCACAAATGCTTTGCTGCATACCTCGGTTGTAACGAGTGGTTATTTCAGTCAAAGTTGCTCTTCTATCAGCTTGAATCAGTCGGCCCATTCTCCTCTGACCTCAGCATCAACAAGGCATTTTCGCCAACAGGACTGCCGCATACTGAATGTTATTCCCTTTTCACACCATTCTTTGTAAACCCTAGAAATGGTTGTGCGTGAAAATCCCAGTAACTGAGCAGATTGTGAAATACTCAGACCGGCCCGTCTGGCACCAACAACCATTCCACGCTCAAAATTGCTTAAATCACCTTTCTTTCCCATTCTGACATTCAGTTTGGAGTTCAGGAGATTGTCTTGACCAGGACCACACCCCTAAATGCATTGAAGCAACTACCATGTGATTGGTTGATTAGATAATTGCATTAATGAGAAATTGAACAGGTGTTCCTAATAATCCTTTAGGTGAGTGTACAGCCATTATTGTCAAAATAGCTGGCAACAAAAGTGAGTGTACTCATTTTTTATGAGATACTGTCTATATATATTTTCCTCTCATATTTTTATGGTGTAATGGAACTTGTGGGGTCATTAAAAACAAATGTTCGCCCTCCAAACATCACTTTTGGCCACTACTGTGTCAACATGTTTTGTGTGTTTTTTTGTGTTTTGTGTGCCATGTCATTCGGACATGAAGGGACACTGACTAATAACCTCATTTACAGCATTACACCATGCAGAGATGTCTCAGATGAACAGAGCACATGCTGGAACTATTAGTGGGGAAATCCTGTGCCTGTTTCTCTGAACTGTCCTGTATGAGTGATGAGAGACGAGATAAGAGAAGCGCCTGTGTGAGGTGGAGCTCTTGAGGTTCCTCAAAAGCATTCTCCAGTCATTCTCCTATAGAGCTCTGTGTGTTAGGCAATCAGGACTGCATTAGCCATGACATCATATCAGCTTCTCTTTATGGAGTGTATTGATTTCACGTTTTTTAGACACATTCCCTAAAATCCAAGCTTTTAAGTTGTAACGTGATACATTCTGAACTGTCGAGGCCTCAAGCTCTGGGAGGTTGATGTCACTCAGGGACTCATTTTTGCGAGGAATGACCACGATTGTGCTAGAAAGACAAAAGGCAAGAGGCTTGTTCTTGGGACAGTGCAACTCCATTATTAAACCCACAAGCCTGCAAATTATTTGTGCATTACTCTTAAACACTTTGCACTCATACAACTGTTTCGCGTTTAGCTTTTAAACTATCCCAAAAGACATGCCTCAGTGGGCCCAGCAGTCTGCCAGAATCAAACCTTAAACTTTGTGTTTGATGTTCATGTAGAATTGATTGTCTAACTGACTTTCTGACATTTGAAGACATATTTTTAAAGAAACATTATAAAACTACCACATTCACCAAAATATCACACTTCCCCAACAAGAAGTGTTGGGTTTTGTTGGATCAGTGTGTCAATGTCAGGCAGTTGTTAGGGCAGTGCGAATTAGCCTTAAAGTTATTGTGACAATCACAATTAAACAGGTAAGAATTAAGTAGCTACTAGCTAGGCTGTTTTTTTTTGCCACTGAATGTTATAAAAATGCTAGTTCGAGTTTTGGGAGAAGATAGAGCCCCGAGACTGCAAATAAACAATGTGGTCTGCCTTTGCATGAATTGCTAAATTTTTACAGCAAACTTATACATAATTAATTAAGCTCCCATTTCAACTAAGAAACAACATCTTGTTCTTTAAAATGGTTTATTTAAAAAGGTATTTGACCATTCGTAAAAAAATATTTGTAACATTTCTGATTAAAGTAATTTACCTTTCTTCATATCAGTCAAATCCTCGTTTGACTCCATACGAGTCAATCATCGGTTCTTGGCTCATTAGGAATCGATTCGAACGAGACAGCAGCAACCCGGTGACCAGTGAGTTGTTAAAGGGATAGTTTATGGAGGTAGATTTGTGTCTTTATTATTCAATCAAAAAAAAGGTTGCTTCAATCAAAAAATATATTTTCAATAAAAAAAAAACCGTTTCAATCAAAGAAAAAAAGTGTTTGAATGCAAAAATATATTTGAGACTCAAAAAAATGCATTTGAACACTATTTTTTTTTGCTTGAAAATGTTTTTTTTGATAGAAGTGAAGGTTTTTTTGTTTGAAGCAACTTTTTTGATTGAAGTATTGTTGTTTTGTGTTTGGGCCATATTATGGGTAGGACATTTGTGTCTTTATAATTCAATCAAAAAAGAAGTTGCTTCAAACAAACAAAACATATTTTCAATAAAAAAATCACTTCAATCAAAAAATAAACCTTTTCAATCATAGAAAAAATGTTTTTGAATGCAAAAAAATATTTGAGACTCAAAAAATTGCACTTGAACACTTTTTTTTTTGATTGAAAATGTTTTCTTTGATTGAAGTAATCTTTTTTGTGTTTGGACCATGTTATGGGTAGGACATTTGTGTCTTAATTATTCAATCCCAAAAAAGTTGCTTCAATCAAAAAAAAACATTTTCAATAAAAAAAAAAATAATTTCAATCAAAGAAAAAACTGTTTAAATGCAAAAAAAAAAAAAAAATCATTTGAAGTGTTTTTTTTTATTGAACTTTCTTTTTTTTTGAATGAAGTGAAAAAAGTTTTGAAGTCGTTTTTTTTTTAAATCATTTTGACACAAACGTACCGCAGTGGGGGCGGGTGCTTCCCCATTGGTCAGACATGTTTGAGTGACAAGTGTCTACACCAACGACGTCTTTCTGACAAGCAAGTCATGGTCGCCACTCGCCAGCGAGCCAGGAAGCAGTGGTGGAGTTGTTGGTAAGTAGATAAAACCGTATTAAAATGATTGGTGTCACGTTATTAGCCTACTCTGTTTGATATTTCGATTAAACATACAGCTTGCTAACTTAGCTCACGTTGACTAATTTGTGTGATGGTGTTAGATATCTGACGCCTCATATTGTCAGGCAGGCTAGCAGGGTGCGCTAACGGCTAATTGAATTGTTTATTTCACTTAAGTAACGTTACAGAGGCTTGCTATGTGCTTGTGCTATATTGTGTTATAATACGTAACGTCATTAGTGGTCAAACAACAGTCCACAGGCCAACTGTTGCCCACAGCGCTGCCTGTTTAGCAGCAACAGGTCATGCAGAGCCTGAGTCTATCTTCTCACACAGCCCACAGGATTACAGCTATTTGACCGTCCCGCTCTCTCTCTCGCTCACGGGTAGTGGTCTCCCCACCATCACAGTCAAATGCTCGCAGACACAGAGGCAGATGCTGTTATTTTGAGAGCGGGGCTTACATATGCCGTCCCGTACGGAAAATAATGTTGCATACCACCGGTAACATGAATATATATTCCGTTGCTCGGTGCGCAAACTAGCATTATGCAACATTATGCAACATTATTTTCCGTACGGGACGGCATATGTAAGCCCCGCTCTCAAAATAACAGCATCTGCCTCTGTGTCTGCGAGCATTTGACTGTGATGGTGGGGAGACCACTACCCGTGAGCGAGAGAGAGAGCGGGACGGTCAAATAGCTGTAATCCTGTGGGCTGTGTGAGAAGATAGACTCAGGCTCTGCATGACCTGTTGCTGCTAAACAGGCAGCGCTGTGGGCAACAGTTGGCCTGTGGACTGTTGTTTGACCACTAATGACGTTACGTATTATAACACAATATAGCACTAGCACATAGCAAGCCTCTGTAACGTTACTTAAGTGAAATAAACAATTCAATTAGCCGTTAGCGCACCCTGCTAGCCTGCCTGACAATATGAGGCGTCAGATATCTAACACCATCACACAAATTAGTCAACGTGAGCTAAGTTAGCAAGCTGTATGTTTAATCGAAATATCAAACAGAGTAGGCTAATAACGTGACACCAATCATTTTAATACGGTTTTATCTACTTACCAACAACTCCACCACTGCTTCCTGGCTCGCTGGCGAGTGGCGACCATGACTTGCTTGTCAGAAAGACGTCGTTGGTGTAGACACTTGTCACTCAAGCATGTCTGACCAATGGGGAAGCACCCGCCCCCACTGCGGTACGTTTGTGTCAAAATGATTTAAAAAAAAAACGACTTCAAAACTTTTTTCACTTCATTCAAAAAAAAGAAAGTTCAATAAAAAAAAAACACTTCAAATGATTTTTTTTTTTTTGCATTTAAACAGTTTTTTCTTTGATTGAAATTATTTTTTTTTTGATTGAAAATGTTTTTTTTTTGATTGAAGCAACTTTTTTGGGATTGAATAATTAAGACACAAATGTCCTACCCATAACATGGTCCAAACACAAAAAAGATTACTTCAATCAAAGAAAACATTTTCAATCAAAAAAAAAGTGTTCAAGTGCAATTTTTTGAATCTCAAATATTTTTTTGCATTCAAAAACATTTTTTCTATGATTGAAAAGGTTTATTTTTTGATTGAAGTGATTTTTTTATTGAAAATATGTTTTGTTTGTTTGAAGCAACTTCTTTTTTGATTGAATTATAAAGACACAAATGTCCTACCCATAATATGGCCCAAACACAAAACAACAATACTTCAATCAAAAAAGTTGCTTCAAACAAAAAAACCTTCACTTCTATCAAAAAAAACATTTTCAAGCAAAAAAAAATAGTGTTCAAATGCATTTTTTTGAGTCTCAAATATATTTTTGCATTCAAACACTTTTTTTCTTTGATTGAAACGGTTTTTTTTGATTGAAAATATATTTTTTGATTGAAGCAACCTTTTTTTTGATTGAATAATAAAGACACAAATCTACCTCCATAATAGTTCACCCATAAAATGAAAGTTCTGTCATCATCATTCACTCACCCTCAAGTTGTTCCAAACCTGTATGAATTTCTTTCTTCTGTGGAACACAAAAGAAGCTATTTTAAAGAATGTTGGTAATAAATCAGTTCACGACGGTAGCCATTGACTTCCATAGTAGGAAAAGAAAATACTATGAAAGTTAATGGGTACCGACTGTCAACTGTCTGGTAACATTCTTCAAAATATCTTCTTTTGTGTTCAGCAGAAAAAAGATACAAATTTGGAACAACTTGAGGATGAGTAAATGATGACAGAATTTTTATTTTGGGTTGAATTATCCATTTAACCCGAAATAGACCTAGAAGGACCGATTCGAAAAGATCTAACGTTACATCCTCTGACTGATTCGCACACCACTGATTCAGTCCAATTCGCAAACGAATCGTTCAGACCAACTTTATGAACGGTTCAGTTCATTGAAAACACCGACTCAATATAACGAGTCGTTCACGACTCTTATCGTTGTTAAACACTTCACCTTTAACTGTAGCATGTGATATGTAGCTTATAATAAGTGTACTGTAAAGTGTGATGTTCATAAACTAACGTCACTTACTCTTTTGTTTTTGTCCGTCTCCCGAACGTCCTCCTCCGTAACACCTTGTCTAATCATGAGTTTTACTATGAGCGCGTTGTTTTTGCAACACGCTTGAAAAAAGGACAGCGGTGCTGGGCTCTCCGGGGAAGGGGTTCTCTCGGAGTCCGCAAAGTCATCGTCCGGTGGATAAAAGGAGTCATCTGAGACGATACTCCTGTCATCCGGCAGTTGTGAGAAATCCCCCAATTCCTCGAAGTCCTCATCGGTCCCATCCAACTCGCACGAGCCGAGATATTCATCATAATCGTCATCACCCGCGCGATCAGGTGATTCCTCCACTATAGAGGGACAGTTCTGGGCGCTTTTAGCACGTTTAAGTGGTTTAACTTTTCTTGGAGATGATCCTCCGCCATCCCTGCTGTCCGTTATCAGAACCATTTAACCCCTATATGATAAAATCCTCAAGCCATGCGGATCAAACTCCTGGTCTCCATCTGCATTTAGGTACGTTAAAGTCATACATACCAAATGAGCAAAAATGCTATTTAAAAAATAAAAATAAAAACTTTAATCTCCAAACTGAGGTTCGAATCTTCTTTTACGTATCTGCGACGTCATTTTGCCCCACTCAAATAGATTATAAATGCAATTAGTGTCCATATAAAAAAAACTTAACGTAGTTTTATCAGCTCATTTTAATAACTTGATGCCTCTATAACGCGAAATGTCAATGTAGTGTTCCTCAGTAACACCCGGAGACGAGCAGAAGCTCGTGGTGAAACCGAAAAGTCCCAATAATAAATATATGCAGTTCCATGTAAAGTGAAACAATCTTCAGAATGTCGCAATTTCTTCCCAGGAGAAACTTTTCAGGTAGTGTGATGTTCCCAAAAAAACAGCATTGAGAGTGGAAACGCCGGACATTCTCGAAGAAGATAAGAGGAGAAATAGACGCGTGCGCTACAAAACTCTGCCTCCATAATCCGATTAGATGCCCTCCTCTCTCTCTCTCTCTCTCTCTCTCTCTCTCTCTCTCTCAATCCCTCCCTCCCTCTCTAGTTTTGCATATATGGGTCAATGACAATTCCCCCCACCCAGATTAAATTCAGTTAATACTAACATAAATGACACAAAACATATTCATGAAAGAAAATATGTGTGAATTAAAATAAGTTGTTTGAATTAAAATAAGTTCTATATAAAATGTAAAATATGTTAACCGTGTTCACTAAACACAAAGCTGCTGAAACTTGTCATTTCAGGAAAGTACAAAGTTTTGTTTACCATCATCATGGGTTTTCCGTTTCTTCTCAATGACTGTAGCTGTGTCGGGGACGTCCCTGACAAGCAGAGTAATTAATCAACTTTCCCAACACTTGTTTTTTCTCTCACTTTTGTTAGACTTCACATCTTCAGAAACTGTGGACCTTGGATGGCCTCTATCTCAGCTTTCTTCACTCCAGTCCCATTCAAATGATGTCATTCAAGTTTCACTTCTGAAAACATGCACTTTCAAATAAATAAAAAAATCAGTTTTCTCACAAACGCCTCTATGTCACACATTATATCTAATATGTGTGCTCTATTACAAGCTCAAGCTTTTTCCACAATCTTATTCCCCGTTTCCTCTTAGTTCTTAGATAAGTGCCATAATTGCTGAGTCTAATTAGTGAGTCGTTTAGCCCCGAACAGATGGGAGCTGGGAGCTCCATCCCCTTCACTTGCAGCTGTGATCTTATCAGTCAAATATACGTAGCGCAGCTGTCCACGCCGCTTTGTATGCTTGTGTTTGACCGTTAAACCTCTGTGAACGAGGGGAAGTACTGTGGTTTTAAAAACAAGTAAACTGTGCTGCCAAAAAGGAGCTGTCTAACTGCCAAGGCATGAGTATCAGTTTACGGCCAGTGACGCAATTGTATTCACACCGAATTTCACCCTCCATACTATGATTATATATCCCACTATATACTTTGCACAACTATACTACACCATTGTAAATAAAATATTTATTAATTTTACAATTGACAGCATTTGTGGCATAATGCTGATTACCACAAAAAAGTTATTCCCACTTGTCCACCCTTTAAAAAAAAAAAAAAAAGAAGCAAAAATCTGGGTTACAGTCTGGCACTGTGATTGGAGCCAATCCATAACCATTAAAATACTGTTTCGGTAATATAGCCACAAGATATAACCAATATGAGAGTTAACTTGATTTTAGTGAGGAAAAAATGACTTCCTTACCCTTTCTGTGAAGTTATAGGCTATATCTAATTTGACAACTTATTTTACAACTCAAAATGCCACAGAGCCTAAACCTCCCAAAACGTTTGTAAAGAGTAGGATTTAAACAGCTCTACAGCTCAAATAATACAAACGTTTTAACGGAAGAATGATTGTAAGTGCTTTTTAAATTGATAAATTATTATAGCCTACTACAGGGCTGTTGAATGCTTGAATTTGATTGGTTGACGAACGTTCTCTGCTCTTGACCGCATTACAGTTCCATATCACTTCGCCAAATGATTTCAGTTATTTCAAAGGTCTTTACAACCTACAGAACCAAAACCCACATCGACACTGACCGAGAAAAAAAATATAGTAAACAATAGGATAAAAACGACAAATTACTTCCATGTTTTTTTTGCCACTAAATTACGTATTATAATGTATTATGTATGTATTATTTATTATGGAAAAGCACATCCAGTATTCTGTTTCTCCCGCTGTCTCTCTCATTCCAACGCACACACATACAGTACGGACACACACCCGCCTGCATAGAAACGTGTTGTCAGCGCTGCTCTGGCGATTTTAGTTTTGCAACTTAAAAGCTACATGACATTTCTCACTAGCGAGGTAATAACGTCGCTGTCCTTGGAGCAAATGAACTTACAGTAGAGACGCGGAACACTGTTGAGAGACGCACAGACTCAGGTAATTCACACATGCTTAATCTCTCTCTCTCTCTCTTTCTCTCTAATAACTGCATTAGTCTGCTATCAATGGCTCTGTTACTAGCTCTAAATTGACTTTTTGGAATTAGCACTGGAAGCTTGGGATTTATACATGAGAAATTAGTCTTACACACAAGAGCGTTTTAAGGACAAAAGGTGTGTTAACCGTAGTATAAGCGGAATAAATGACTCCGGTCTGTGAATTATTAAAAAATAATGTGTGACCTCGGGTGTGCATTGTGTTTCTAATAATTCAACGGCTCGTCATCAATTATTCCTTACTTCAAGGTGCAGTGTGTAATTTTTAGCGGCATCTAGTGGTGAGGTTTGCGAATTGCAAACAGCCAGTCACTCACGGCCTATCCCTCCATTTGCAAACTCGAAGGAGAAGCTACGGTGGCCGACGGAAAATCGGAAAATGTCGTCGTCTGAGTCAGCAGAGAGTAGCAAGTCAAGCAATGAGGTTTCTTTATATTATATTTTATATTAAATTATATTTACTAAATTATTCAGTAAAACCACATGTTATTGCGATTGTTATTTTTACTTGTTCATCATTGTCTTAGTCTTTTATTCACTGACTTTACCATAGCTTGTTTCCATGCTAGTTAGTATAAGATAAGAGCTATGGATAAGAGCATCAAAGCAGCTAGGTAAGGGGAAATAGCTAACGTTACGATGTCCGAGGCGTCGTTTAGACAGCATGTTTTACTCCACATTTGCAGCGTCAGGGACAACCCGAGTATTCTGCTGAGTCTTTTTCTGCTGCTTCTCATTCAAGTTAGTGACGAAACGCACTCTAGTGCTGTTTGTTCGCTGTCGGCTACGGTAGAAACATGACGTCACAATATGTCGACCTTCATAGAAGGGGGGTACCCGTGGTTCTGTAGATATAAATGACTCATTCTAAGGTAATAAAAACATAACGGTTCATTAAGTAAGGTCTTTATACACCACTGAAAACATAGCAATGGATCTTATATTGCATTTCTGTCAATAGATCCTCAGAAATATGACACATTGCACCTTTAAATTATTTCAGCTTTTAAATCCTCCAAAAATGAGCCCCAATCACTGTAATTTGAAATGCATACTCTTTCTGCTTCTTCTTTAGAGTTGGAGTGAGTTGTTAGTGAGGGATCAGAAAGGGAACTGACTGCCACCTCTCTTAGAAATAAAATAAGCCATGCTGCTCCTTGGCTATTTCGGCTTAGACAATTACATTAGCTCAGCACTCTGGCCTGCTTAGGTTAATAAATCCCCAGGAGCTGATCGAGAGGGGACAGCTTCATGCTGGGAAAAGGTTGATGTGGGATTCTCTGTCGAGCACCCAAGAGCACCTGGATAAATCCTTGTCCAAGAGTGATGTGTCCGTATCAACTAATTATTTCTGAGTCTGTTTCTAATTTAAAACCTATCATTAGGGCCCGAGCACCGATGGTGAGAGGACCCTATTGTTTTTGCTCTGTTTATTATTATTCTTCTTCTTCTTCTCTTAAGTGAATCGCTTTTTAGAGGGTCTAAACATGCTCGAAAACTCATGAAACTTTGCACACGCTTCAGAAGTGGTGAAAATTTACGTGTGATATGGTTTTCAAAATTGGGTGGGGCAAATTCGGTAAATTATTGCCCCCACATTTTGCCCCGGCTCTACGTTTCACGCACAGGTATGAAATTTGGTACATACATGTAATGACCCAATACCTACAAAAAAGTCTCTTGGAGCATAGCCCTAAACACAACAGGAAGTGAGCTATTTTGAACTTCCTCCTAGATTTTGGGCGTTTTTCATAATTTCCTGATGTTGTACTTTAACGAACTCCTCCTACAGATTTGATCTGATCCTCTTCAAATTTGGTGAGTGTAATCTTAAGGCCTTTGCGACGTTAAATTGCGAAGATCTTGAGTTTTCGTCGAAGGGTGTGCCCTCGGCGGCCTGACAAACATTCACCCAATTTCGGCCTTTTGGTGATTTATGCATGATCAGATAAGTTCTCTGTCAATATTGCTTGCAGTTCCGATGTTGCTAGGCAACCACAAACAGCCTGCAGTAACTCAGGAATACGATGTCCAATCTGCCCCAAACTTCACATGTTTGATAAGAGTCCTGTCCTGAACACTTGACCATGCTCATATTTGGTTATAGCAATAGCGCCACCTGCTGGTAGCAGGAAGTGTGGCAAATACAAAACGTGCTCGAAAAATCATGAAACTTTGCACACGCTTCAGAAGTGGTGAAAATTTACGTGTGATATGGTTTTCAAAATTGGGTGGGGCAAAATGGCTTAATTATTGCCCCTACATTTTGCCCCGGCTCCTGGTTTCACGTACAGTTATGAAATTTGGTACATACATGTAATGACCCAATACCTACAAAAAAGTATCTTGGAGCGTAGCCCTAAACACAACAGGAAGTCAGCTATTTTGAACTTCCTCTCAGATTTTGTGCAGTTTTTGCCATTTCCAGACGTTATACTTTAACGAACTCCTCCTACAGTTTTGATCTGATCCTCTTCAAATTTAGTGAGTGCAATCTTAAGGCCTTTCCTAAAGGCGCCCGGTGGCGGTGGCAGGAGTGCGAGGGCCCTTTTCATCGCTGCTTGCAGCTTTAATTTTAAACTGTTATCCTTGTTGCAAATATTTTTGGGAACAATATCTCACTGATGGGACTTTATCATCATTCAGAAAGGGCTGTCAATCTAAAATTAGTTTGATTACTTAGGGGTCAATCAGTTAATTTCGTTTACAGGTCTGTGAAGGTTGAGTACCTCCTTTTGGTTCCAAATTAGGACACAGCCTCTTTCCATCCTCAAAAAGGTCATTAATCAGACCAACTGGGTGATTGCCGGTTTCTGTGCCTCTGCTTCTCCAAAACACACAAATGTAACAATGTGACAAAGACAAATGTGTGGTATAAAAATGTGATAGATCCTGTCATTGTTTTCAATGTAACGTGTGTGTGTGTGTGCAGGTCTGGGTACTTGTGAGGGCCAAGTGTCCTCGCTAAGAAACATTTCTGTACAAAACAAGAATGACACTATACTGCTTATAGCCTAATTCACTGCAGTATATGTTACATAGTAACAAGTACAAAATAATTCCTAAGTTTTTCCCTTTTGTATAGATGAATGAAATTGAAAGATTAACACGTGTGTAGGTGTTTAGCTACGTCTAATTGTTATGATAGCATTTCATTTTTAGATTAAGAATATAATTCAATATAGTATTACTGTAGAAATGTTAGGTTTTTAACTTAAGTTTAAGAGTTTTGAAAAGAGTATGTAAACATGCAAATTGTTCTGTAGGTACATAGACTTTTGGTGGTGTTTGTGTCTAAGTCATTGAATGCATTTGGTGCCAAAGCAATGATAAATGATCCACAGTTTAGCTCACAAAGACTGCTGTTATGTTAACGGTGTGAAGAGTTTTGAAAAAGTGACTTAGGTATCGAGAAATGTGTCCTAGCAATTGTAAAAAAAAAAAAAAAAAAAAACACTTTAATGTTTTGCACATGTTTCTGTGATGGGTAGGGGTTGGGTTATGCTGTAGAAAATATCATTAACATGTTCTAAAATCAATGGAAGTAAGTGTGTGTGTGTGTGTGTGTGTGTGTGTGTGTGTGTGTGTGTGTGTGTGTGTGTGTGTGTGTGTGTGTGTGTGTGTGTGTGTGTGTGTGTGTGTGTGTGTGTGTGTTGAGGTAGATATGAGAGGTGGTATAGTATAGTATGTACGTATAGTATGAATGGTAAATCTTTGAATCTCAATCAAAACTGAAAGCTTATAACGCTCCAATAAGCACCTAATATACCAGTAGCCTTGTTTTGGCTTCCTTTCACTTTTGTACCATTAATCCAGGCTACCTCGATTGGAGATTTGAGGATTTATTTTGGTTCAATATTCCAATCACCTCGCAATATACAGAATAAAGAGTGCAAACAGGACATAGTAACTAGGATCAATATTTTTGGAGCATGATGTAAGATATTGCCACCTGAGGACCAACTGTATTGGATTCTACTCCGACTTCTCAGTGCTTCGGAAGCTTGTAAAATCTGATGGTTGCACCATTCCTCCTTGGCACTCTCTGAAAGCAGGAAAAACAAAGTTTTCTATTAAACGTCTATAAATGTCATGTGTAATCAGTTTTTTCATCATGACAGGAGATTGCTGCAACCAACTGCACTTGGCCGGATCTTATGAAAAGAACTGTTTTTGCTTATTAATTGCATACTAACATCCTCTTTTCAATTCTTTTTCACTTTGATTTTCTGTAGAGTTGTCGTTATTATTCTGAAACACGCCGGCACTCAGCAGGTTTTAATTCTTGACACAGAATGTCGGTAATATTGACTCACTAACACATTTCCCAAACATTTGTGTATTCTCAGGAATAGACTGCTTTTGTTTCAGGAGTTCCTGTTTCTATGAACACTAGAAAACCTGTGTGTTGCTTCTGTATCTTTTGAGAGTTATAAAGGGCACACCGTGGTGATGTTGGGTTGGTTCAGCTGTATCAGTGACTGCTACACACATTCAGACATGCAAATCTGACGAAAGGTCTTATCTGTTTTCCTGTTGTCTCTCAGACAGTTTTTATTTTCTCTCACATACACTCTTAAAAACAAAGGTTCTTTAGGTTTTGAAAATGTAGTACGTTAAAAACACTTTACTGAAAGGTTCTTTGGGGAATTAAAAATGTTTCTTTTATGACATCACTGCAGAAATTCCCACAGTGACAATGACATCAAATTATTTGATAACAAAAGCTATGAGGGTAGTGAATCCAAAAATGAAACCAAATCTCTATGACTTTCATTCTTCCCTGAAACAATGTTTTTCAATGAAAGCCATTTGGTTTCAAAACAATATTAGACATTGTATCGACAAAAAACATTTCTAAAATATCTTCTAAGTTTGTAACCATGTGAGGCTGAGTAAATGATGAGAGAATTTTCATTTTTGGATGCACTATCCCTTTAAGGGCCATTATTGTATTACATTATGGACTTTTTAGTCATTTTTATTAGTTACAGGTTCTATATCTAGTAGACCGTAAGAACTGTGTAAGTCCATGTCCATTTTGTCTTTAGTTCATAATTTAAATTGTCAATAAGTCTTTTATTTCATCCTGTAAACTTGCTGAACACCTATGAAATGGCCTTCAGATGACTGGTAAGTACAAAGCACCTTCTGATGTGGTGCATGAATGGTAATTAAATATACTAAATTAATATTTATACTTACAAACAGGTTTATTGTCAACATGTCATGAAGTCATTAAATCTGGGACAGTATTTATGGGGCCAAATATATGAAAAGAATTGTACATAGGCTTTTGACCAGTTAGAATTAACTGTGAAAAATATGAGTGTAATAATTGCTGGTCATGATAACATGATTAATCCAAAGTTCTATCAATTCCTTGTCATTATGTCTTAATAGTCAATTGGATACTGTGCTGGGTCTTTGAATTGTGTTAAAGATGTTTAGGCTTCCTAAATATCTTAAAAGCATTAAGCTAAAAATGAATTCTTGTTGAATGCGGTTGAAAAAGACACTTGCTGTTGGTATGCTGGTGAAGTATGACAACAAAAACCTATCACAAAGTAATAAAGCCACCCACAGGACACACATTCTTACAAATGCACTAGTAATTGCTGTCTTATAAGTACAGACAATAATGGTTCAGATGCTTGCATTATGCATTTGCAGAACTACTTAACCTTATGGCATTATGTGATGTTTTAAGTCGTCTGTATTGTGTATCTATTCAGTCATTGTTTGAAGTAGTTTTGAATATAGAACAGTTTTTTTTTTTTTTTTTTTTTGGTTCAAAGAAAGAAACAACAGAAGGCTTTGTAATTTCACAGGTGTAAATTTAAACAATAAAAACCTGAAAACGCCTCAAGCTACAATGTCAAAGCAATTCATTTTTATTCTTTATCACTTATAACCTACTAAAACTCCTTTTTGGCAACAAAAGTAAAACAGGAAAGAAATTATCACCCTCAAAATGTGGTCAATCAAGCCTCATTGCTCAACGGCTCCAAACTGCTTGCTGTCAGAATGATTAAGCATTTTGCATTTTTTTGCTTCTGCAATTGGTCACCTTGATCAGACCATTTTGCTCCCCCCCCTCAGGGTAATATGTAAAATATTAACCACATAAATTATAGTAGCATTAAAATTATATTTAAGGCTTACAAGTTAACTTAATTAATTTGTGTATGCGTGTGTGTGTGTGTGTGTGTGTGTGTGTGTGTGTGGTCCTTGGTAAACCCTATGTTGTAAGATAGTAATACCAGAATTTTTTAACTTGTGGAGACTTTTTTTTTGTCCCCATGAGGAAAACATCTTATAAATCATACTAAATTATGTTTTTGGTAGGTTAGGGGATATAATATACAGTTTGTACAGTATAAAAAGCATTATGTATGTAGAAAGTCCCTATAAGACATGGAAACTAGTGTGTGCGTGTGCGTGTGTGCGTGCGTGTGTACTCACTCCTCTAAACGGTGCAAGAAGCTGTCGATCTGTTCTTTAGGAATTTCTCCATCCAGATGGGCCAAGTATGTGTACAGCCCCTGAAATGTGTCGAAAGGAATCTGGCCTGAACCACCCTCAGAGTCCTCTGTGAGTATTTCACATGCATGTTTCAAAGCACTCATGATGGCCTGTGGGAACAATACAGTGGGCTTTCTTTCAAAACTTACACTTGACCTTTACAACATAATTTAGCACATTTTGAATGAATTTATGAATCAGTCTTTATGAATCATCCTTGTTCAACTCCTTGAATCCTTAAGACCATTTCAAATCCAACACTGCCATCTAGAGTCAGTTAGTAGAATTACAACACCTCAAATGAATCCACCACCACACAATATCATTTAACGTATGGTAAGTACATATATAAGATATTTATAGTTACTCACCCCACCCAACGCACTACATCCTAAAGCAAAAAACTGCATCCAATCGATATTTTCACTGAAGTTGCCAAGGGCGAGGATTGTGTCAAGCTGTTCAATTGGCAAGCACAGATCTTTCCACTTCCAAAGAAGCTCCTCTTTTGTAATGATTTTGTTAGGTGCGAACTACAGGCAAGATAAATCTCATCAATATTCACAAATATACATCTGATGCACTGTGTATAAAACATACAAGAGAGATGCAGTGGATCACACCTGTTGATGAAGGATCTTTAGAAGGCCTGGTGTCAGTCCTGTGTCTGTTTTCTGAGTTGCCACTGGCATTTCCAGTCTCTCCCTGACTGATATGCCCTGACCTTTTGATAAAGCTGAAAAATAGCTGAAGGAGAAGCAGTTTTATTGTCACTGCATTACATTTCCATTGCAATATAAAGCATAGCATACATCATACACTACCGATCAGATGTTTAGAATATTTTTTTATTTATTATTATTATGTTTTTTAAAGAAGTCAGTAATATTGTGAAATATTATTACAATTTAAAATAATTTCCATTTTATTATATTTTTAAAATGTAATTTATTCCTGTGATGGCAAAGCTGAATTTTCCCTTTGAACATGACCCTTCAGAAATCATTCTAATATGATGATTTGGTGCTCAAGAAACATTTCTGATTATTATCAATGCTAAAAACAGTTGCAGCTTAATATTTTTGTGGAAACCAATATACTAACGTTACCATTCAAAAATCGGGGGTAAGTCAGATTTTAAATAATAATTAGGTAATTATTACTTTTATTCAGAAAAGACACGTTAAATTGATCAAATGTGACAGTAAAGACATTTATAATGTTACAATTTTTTTTTTATTATTAATTCTGTTCTTTTGCGCTTTCTATTCATCAAATAATCCTAAAAACTGTTTTACAGTGTCCAGAAAGGTATAATTAAGCAGCACGAATGTTTCAACATTGATAATAATAAGAACCATTATTAATAATTGATAATAATTCAGCACCAAATCAGCATATTAGAATGATTTCAGAAGGATCATGTGACACTGAAGACTGGAGTAATGATGCTGAAAATTCAGCTATAATATAATTAATTTTACAATATTACTGTTTTTACTGATTGTTCAATCAAATAAATTGCAGCCTTGGTGATCATTAGAGACTTTCTAAACTCCAAAACTTTCTAAACTTTTGAATGGTAGTGTATATATATAATGCCAATCTGATGCATTATTATAGTATAGGCTATAATAAACAACAACACTTAACTCAGCTGCCCATTGTAGCACATCACATGGCTGTGTTTTAATTGCAGCTTTTGTGAACTGCTTTAGAATATTAGGCAGCTCTGGAGGGATGTTGATCTGCTGGGCGCAGTACATTGTTTCAGGAGGAGGCATCACTATAGGTTGTATTTTAAGATAATGACCAGGAGAAAGTGAACACAAAAGAACACAGAAAGTACATTAGGCAGTTAGAATATCATTCATTAACATTAACTTACATGCAATATGGAAAAGGAAAATTGTGGTACTTAAATTGGCTAGCACAGGTGCTCCAGCTAAACTAAATAACATCTAATCTTAACGCACTAAAGGACTTACCGTTTTAAGTTAAGTTTATTTTAAATACAGAGTTATGTCCTTGGTCCTTCTTAATAAATATATCCTAGTACTTTGTAGTATACTACTTTGTCATCTTATAGGACAGCAGCGACTTGCATCTCTGTTTTTCATAGCAACGGGTTGTTTGTAAGCATCACCTAGAAACCGAAAAGGGCTCCGAGATCTGATTGGCCAATGCCAACATAAAAGGCGTTAACCAGAGCAAATGTTGCCATGTCCGCTGTAAGTGGCTTGTTTCTCTCATAAAAAGGGAACCAACTGAGGGATTTATTTCTGGAATTCTTTATTTCACGAGACTATGCTACTTAAAATAAGCATACTTAAAAAATATTTAGCCTTGAATTACTATATTTTATTACCTAATATTTCTAAGGAATGCTTTTTTTTTAACCGAGTTGCTTTCTGTTATGATATCTGGCAACACTCTAACAGAACCTTTCCGTATACGTCTATTTTTTTTTTATTTACTTTTTTTTTTCAGTAACTTGCTATATGCTTTTCATCGTGTTCCAGAAACATTACAAACAGTTAAATATGTAATTATAAGAAAGTTCCGTGTCTATGCTCATGAGCACAAGACGTGGACTTGAAAGTAAAAGTAAAAGTAAAGTCCGAGTTTACACCATAGACTGTAAAAAAATAGGTGTACACCGTGCAAAGTGGAAACTTGCATGAGGCTGTCTGTCTGTGTTCAGCAGCTGTATTTAATTTAAAGTTGTCTTTGCTACACTAACCCAACATATCAGCGATATTTGCAAAACGATGGATGTTCGGAAGTATTTGGCACGTATCAGCTGTTCTGGTCCATGTCCTCCGACATTGGAGACATTGCGATATGTTCACCTGAATCACTTAATGGCAGTTCCCTTTGAGAACCTCACTGTTCATATCGGAGAGCGGGTCAGGCTTGAGTTGCCACTTCTGTATGAAAAAATCGTCCTCATGCGCCGTGGAGGATTCTGCTTTGAGAACAATGGGCTCTTCTCTTGGCTTTTGTCTCAGATGGGCTTTGACGTGACTATTCTCTCCGCACAGGTCAGGAATCGGTTCACCGGTGCTTACGGACCTCCCTTCGACCACTTCATCATGATGGTGAAGCTGGATGGACACAGATGGCTCTGTGATGTTGGGTTTGGATCCGGATTCCAGCTCCCTCTTTCTCTTGAGACAGATAGTCCTCAAGCCCAGAGCCACGGAGTGTATCGAATCAGATCTCAGGGAGACTTCATTTTCATGGAAACGAAATCTGAGACTGAGGTATCAGGGAGTGCAGAAGAAGAATGTTGGTTGGAACAGTACAAATTCACCCTGGAGTCACGTGAAAGAGATGATTTCAGAGCCATGTGTGACTACCATCAGAGTTCTGTTAGCTCGATTTTCTTCTGCAAATCTCTCTGTTCACTCGTATTGCCCACTGGAAGAATCACAATCATGGGCCGCAGACTGATTATAACCAGTTTGACCTCGGAGGATGGACAGCAAGCTATGAAAACCACTACAGATCTTTCAAATGAAGAAATTACTGAGTTTTTGAGAGAGAAGTTTGGAATTGTTCTTCCTTCTCCACTCACTCCAAAAGATGTTGAGATTGTACCACCACCAGTTACTTATTAAGTCATTAGTTTATTGGTTGGGTCACTCTTGTTCTTTAATATTTTTGCATTATCAACACAAGGAAATATTAAAATGTACATATTGTTTTTTCTTTGTACTCTATATAAAGTTTTATGAATAACATTAATATTTTATAGTTCTATCATGTGTAGATTAAGATGTTGAGGGTTATTTCATGAAGTGCCTTTTCCATGTTGTAAAAGTGATTTTAAATATAGGCTACATGTCTTTTTAACAATCAGACAAATTATGTCTTAAAGTGTTAATAAATTAGTAACATTTAAAATAAAATTAGCTTTTATATATATATATATATATATGTATATTTTCAGTTGGTTTAAGTTTTAGTCATTTTGTTGTGTGCTTTTTTTTCATTTTGATCAGTTTTTTTAATATTTCTATTTTGCTGTTATATATTTTTATTGCAGTTTTAGTCATTTTAATACGCTACTAACTTATCCTTATTTGGTTTCCGTTAGTTGCCAACAATTTAACATCTAGTAACATCTTATAATATTTTGCTATTTTGAATCAGTTTTATTTAAATGAAAACGATTTTTAATAGTCTAATATGAACACTGCGTTGTTCAAGTCATTGGTTACACATGATCGAGACACAAAATATATTAAATACGTATCTTATTTGTAAGACGTCCCAGGTAATATATATTTTTTTATTTTTTTATTTTTTGCGGAGAATGCGAGATTGATCATTCACAATTCTTTACAAAAACGTATCAAATGCTCTCGCTTGTCCTCACAGACTTGCCGTAGCAGCAGTGTTGCCAAGTCCGCGGTTCTGCAACCAGATACTATTGGAGAAATTGGGCTACTTTTACACTGTTGCCGCGGGTTGTTTGTGTAGTGCACGGGTTAAAGCGATTTTTTTACCCACCGGAAAGTGAGTTTTATCGGGGAATCACCCTCGAACGCGATTTGGCTAATTTTGGCCGTGATTGGGTTAGTTTTGATTAGCAGTTTGGCTGATTTTGTTGTGCAGACCTGGCAACCCTGCATAGCAGAGCGCTGTTCTCAAGAAAAAATGTCAAATCTTAGGAAAATAGCCAAGGTAAGAAGTGCATGAATTAAATTTGTGGAAATACTGTTGTATTTTTATTTGTAATTAACTTTGATAATTATGCATTTTAAGAAAGCTGAGATTATTTTAAAGATGTGCGCATCTGTGGCGGCATCACTGATGTTACGTTAGCTAAGCTAACTGCAGCTTGACTTGATAAGGTTTTTTTCATTGCGATGTTAATATTTAACCGGTTTATAATTTATATATATCTATTTTTAAGGACTATAATTTTCTTGCTGCATGATAAGTATAGCCTATTACTGTCGTTGACGTTTTCTAATAAATTGTGCTATATGCCTGGAATTCTAGCAATGTCTCCTCAGTGAGTGAAATTATGACACTGTTTCACGTGAAACTGATGCTTCAGTGTTCTGCCTAATAAACAAGGCAACTCCTATTTTGTTAACGTGCTGCTGCTTTTTGCTCCATTGTATTGCTGTTTTTCAGTTATCCGATAATCATACTACATAATATGAATACATAATTTGCTCTGCCACAGGGGTTCTTATGACTTATTTTATAATATTTGTTTAATGTGCCCTTCCCTGTTCAGGTGGTGCTGCCCGTGGCAGTGCCTGGAGCCCTTGGCCTGATGTCTGCCACTGTTTTTGCTGCAAGCGAGGCCAAAGAAAACACCACCACCACCCTAATGACTGATGAGGTACTTCCTGTGAAGTGTGTTTTGGGATGGTGTGGGTCAGAACGAGGAGGTCATTTGCTTGATGTTAAGTGTTTTTTACAATACCCCTTTATTTTTCAGCTTTCACTCTATAACACGCCTGAGTCCCAGCTGAGGTATGAGGAGCCCGAGGTTGGTCATGTTGAGCAGGGTGTGGCGTCTCTGAGAAAGACGGTGGAACCTTATATTTCATGGTGTCAGGTATGCTTTAAAACTGACTTTGTTTAGTGATTCAGAAAGAAAAGCTTGACTTCTAGGGAAACAAAATGTAGTTAATACAGTGTAAATCAATAAGATGCAGATAAATAAGATAAAGATGATATCAGTATACATGCATCTCTTCTCCATATTTTATGTATTCATTTATTATTTAAATTTCATGTTTGGTTTATAGTTCTCGTGATTTCTTTATGACTCTTGTCCACCTCCAGGAAAAGACACAGTTTACCGTGGAGAAAGTGCAGGTAAGTTATGTTGGCTTTTTTAGCCACAATTATTATGCTCTTAATTTATGATTGTGATAAATAATTACGAAATGAACCTGTAATATATCTGTTACCTAAAATGTTCTCTCTTTTAATCATAGTCTTACTACAAGACTGTTGAGCCCGGTGTGAGTAACACTCAAAATATTGTAAAGGGTACGGACAAAAACACACACTTATCATGAGTTTTCAATCTTTTAGATGCCACAAACCCCCATATATGATCATTTACATGCGAGGGACCCCCATCCTAAAGTTTAAAAGGCAGATATACATTTTTATGTATAAAGACACAATGTTATACTGCGAAAATAAATATTATAAAAATATATATTTATCAAATACATTTAGTTTTATGTTACTTTACTATTTTTTTTTACTCACTATAGTACTTTACTATGTATTATTTATTTTATTCCTAATTTTTTATTTATTAATCTGTTTATCTTTTAATGTATTTTAATATATTGTATTGAATTATTCTTTTAATTGTTTTTTATCTCATTTGTATCTATATATAATTGTTTTATATATAATTATTTTTATCTTATTATATTATTTATTTGTTTGTTTTATCAATTATTTTTTCTATACATTTTCAACAGTTTTTTTCTAAACATTTCCTCGGTCCCCCTAGCACTCCATCCCTGGACCCCAGTATGAAACCCCTATACTACTGTTTGTGTGGTTATATTAAACAGTATTGCATTTCTTTTCTTTTTTCAGATGTATATGCATTTTTGAATGACCCTCCATCCGAGTTTTATGCCAGTGTGGGTGTTATAGGTTTTTCTGGAATTCTGGGACTTTATTTAGCAAAAGGTATGATTCTTATTCATTATTTGTTATTATTTATCCCATTTTAATCATATCAAGGTCTTTGACCTGTAACATCTGTTCTGTGTCATTATTAACTACTGTTTTGGTTCTTTTTGTTTGTTTTGTCTGGACAGGCAGTACAATCAAGAGACTGATGTTCCCCACTGGGCTGATGGCTCTCAGCGCCTCTATGTTCTACCCACAACATGCCGCCTCCGTTGCCAGGGCAAGTTTACATTTCTTTCTGTACAGATGGACAGAGTCTGTGGTTGTTTCTCGGCAGGCCGCCCAATACACACAGCAGTAACTGAGGCTTTGAATATCACTTGCATCCTGGGATATTAACAGCACTTGCCTGAAGGCACACTTGTGTGTTCTGATAGTCTGTGTTCCTTCCTCTTTTCTCCCTGTGCAGCCATCCATAAGTGTAAAACTAGAAAGTAGAGGGATATTTTGAGAATTTTTCTATGGATAAGCTCTATCAATTAAAGTGAATAATATACTATTGGCTACCTCACTGGAACAGCACAGAAAATTATATGAACACTAAGTTAATGCTTTAATATTTGCACAATTGTTTAAAATTCAAAAGTACAACATTTAAAGGGATAGTTCACCCAAAAATGAATATTCTGTCATCATTTACTCACCCTCAAGTTGTTCCAAGCCTGTACGAATTTCTTTCTAATGTTGAACACAAAAAAGATATTTTAAAGAATGTTGGTAATCAAACATTGACTTCTACAGTATGGAGAGAAAAAAAATACTATGGAAGTCAATGGGGCCCATCAACTGTTTGGTTACCGAAATTCTTCAAAACTTATTATTTTGTGTTTAACAGAAGAAAGAAACTCATACAGGTTTGGAACCACTTAAGGGTGAGTTAAATATTACAATTGTATAGTGTACTGATGATGGGTAATATGACCTGATTGTGTTTTCTCAACGTAAGTGTTTCTGTTTGTTTTTAATAGACCACAAAAGACTACATATTTTCCCGGGGTTCAGAAGGGCGAGTTGTTTTGGAGGAGCTGCTGAGAGGGAAGTCACCATCCAAGGATAAAGTGAGGAGAAATCTGATACTTGGCACAGTGTTGTCCTAGTTTTTTTCCCTCTCCCAAGACAGATTGCATACAGTGCTAATGTCTTGAGCAGGTTCGGACCAAATGTTAAATTGCCTCTAACTAAATTGTTATGCTGCATTCTTGAAGAAACTTTCACAGACATACACTTCCATTCAAAAGATATGGTTCATGCTGCGCAATGTCGGTATTATGAGATAACAGCATGTGAATCAAGGTTAAAACGAAAACTATGACTAAAACTATTGGTCAAAAAAAAAAATTGTAAACTGAAATAAAATAGAAATTTTAACATACTTGAAAAACTAAAACTAAACGACACTAACTGAAAAACTAACTGAAACAAAATAATAATAAGCAAAAATAAATAATCGTTTTCGTAATTAATAAGCTCTCGTCATCATCCTGTACTGGAAAAACACTTTTTTCCATTCCACTGCGCTACTTTATTTTTCAATGTATGACCGTTGCACTTGAGTCTCGCGTCTTCTGCAGCATCACGTGCATGACACGACACTCTAAAAACGCGGCACTCTAAAATAAGTTCAACTTTTAAAAGACGCATATCGAGACCTTGCGCTTTTTCCTCACTGTGCCCGCGACTTTTTTCCGGTTTTCAAAGAAAAAACGCTTTCTGTGTGAACCAGCCCTAAGAAGCAGAAATGGCCAAATAAGTATTTCCATCATGTCTAGAGACCGTATGCAAATACAGCTGTACCTTAATTCCAGGTAAGATAACCATCTCATGTGAAACTAGCCTAAACAAGATAGGCCTACCACACACATATTAGACAAGATACCACACTGAGCAGAAAACGGAAAAAACAAATAGCATGTCTATAGCCCAGAAATAGATGTACATTTGTCAGAGTAGAAGTATACTAAATGTCTGGTCTGAACAGAACATTCGAATATGAGTATAACTATGAGTATATGATTTTAAACGATGCAATAGACAAAAAGTATAAATGGATCAATATGAAAAAGATCATAGAAATAACCTTAAAGAACGCATATCTTTAACAAGATTTCATTTTTAATATGAATGAGTATGAATTAATTTTTTTTTTATTAAGAGGTTTTCACAAGAGTTAACTGTAAACTGCAAACATTAAACTTTGCTTAAATTAAATGTCTTTAACTGGAAGTGTTCTGTTAACTCTGCTAAACTATAATTACTAAAACTGAAACTAAATATATAAAAACTGAATAGAAATGTGTTCATAAAATAAAAACTAAACTAAAACTAACAAAACCATTAATGAAACTAACTAAAACTAACTGAAATTTATAGGAAATTAGAAAATGATATTAAAACAAAAACTAATTTAAAAATGCAAAACTATAATACCTTGATGTGAATTTCTACTTCACCGGTCTACGTCCTCGGACTTGGAATTAAGCTTTTCTATGAAAACACTATCAACGCCAATATGAGTCTGCAGTGATCACGTGGTACAAATGGGAGCTTTCAGAAAATTCCCAGTTAACAAGCTGTAATTACGAGTTTTACTAGGATGTGAATGCTTTTTACAAGTCTTAATCTTGTAATTACGGTAATAACGACATGGCGTGAAGGCACCTTCAGTCTGATTTTTCAAATGCATAAGTCCCTTATGCTTGCCAAGTCTGCATTTGTTTGATTAAAAATACAGTAAAATATTTTGTATACTATATTTTCAATAGAAAATGAACTGTTTTATATTGTAAAGGGTTAGTTCACCCAAAGATTTAATGTTACTAACCCTTTAATATATCCAATTTAATATATTTAATTCTTGTGATGAAAAAACTGAATTTTCAAAGCTGAATAATATGCTGATTTGGTGCTCAGGAAACATTTATTATTAGCAATGTTGAAAAACAGTTGTGCTGTGACTGTTTTCAGGATTCTTTGATGAATAGAATTTTCAAAACAATAGCATTTATTTGAAATAGAAATCATTTGTGACATTATAAATGGTTTTACGGTCACTTTTGATCAATTTAATGCATCTTTGATGAATAAATGTATCAGTTTCTTTACAAAAAATGTATCCCAATAATTTAGCAAGGTAAGTCCAAAATCAATAGTGGGAGACCGTTTTGATGGCACCTATATTTAACATCAAGAGCCTCTTCAAATTTGTGGAATGAATACTTTTCCTTCTTTGTAATGGTTTACCCATTTCTTTACAGGTTGAGAAGAGAGAGAAAACAGACAGCCAGAAATCAAGTTGAGACAAAGCAGTAATTTATGAGAAGTTCCTGCTTGCACCTGGATTGTGTTCTCTTATCAATGCACTGACTAGTTTAGTGGTTTTTGCTGTATTATTTTATTGACCGTGTTTACTGAAACTGTATATTTGACCTTTATGTGCATTATATAAATTAAATTGTCTTTATAAATGTACACTGCAACCATTTGGACTAAGCTGAAAAAGAGAATTACCTACTTGACCTGCACTGTGAAATTTCCCGACACTTTTCAGCAACTCAATGACTTTCAGGTCTTACTGATGGGTCCAATTGTATTTCCAGTAGGGTATTCTACACCAGTGTTGGCATTGCATTCTCTAGAGCTTTCCAGTATCATTAAACAAAGATTTCAAACTCGCATAAGTTTACATTACCATTTCACAAACCACGTTGATAAGAATCTGTCCCATGAAACATGAACTTGGCCTAGTCTGGACATAAACAAAGGGACATTCTGCAAAGTACAGCACCCTTGAGGAAACAATCCATTCTCTGTTCATTTACAGTACAGTGCAGTATGTAGTCTGCTTTTACTCTTTTACTGTTATGACTTGCACATTTGTTGTGAGAGGAATGCCTGAAGGTGTTATCTTATGCATATAATTAAATACAAATACTTTTTAGATTTTTTTCTTTTATTTTCCATGCATTCAATGAATAAACGAATATTATGAACGATTATCTGACATGCAAACTATAGAATATGACTACAAGTAATGCTATAACTTAATCTCAAGATTAAATTATGTTAACATGATTAATACCCAAAGTGTCTAAAATATTTAAAGTCATTAAAGTGTTTTTTGAACTGAGAAATGGCTGTGAGATATCCCTACTCCCTCATTGAACACTGGAACTTTGGGCCAGCTCACTCTTCAGCAGACATTTTCAGGAGATTCTCCTTATCAATCCTGAAAAGTCGCCATCCCTCCTGCAGCGAGAGGTCGAAAGCCCCACGTCGCTTGTAAAAGTCGATGGATGCCTTGTTGGACTCAGCCACGATAAAATGCATGCTGCTGCAACGATTCTTCATCGCTGTCTGCAGGAGGAAACAACGCTTTGTGGTAGCATCTAGGCGTGTAATGCATGAAAACCACAACCATCTAAAAACAACAAAACTTTTACAAAATATAGGCTAGTCTATTTTGAGTTTGAAACTACTTGCTTATACTATTTTGTGTAAGCAAATACAGAGTTTTGTATATAAAAAAGAATTATGGATTAGTGTCTTTAATGATACAAACCATGTTTGCAACAGATGAAAACGGGTAACTTACATCACTGAGGGTTTTCAGGATTTCAGACCCAATTCCAAAACCTGTGAAGTATGAAATTAGTCAGGGGGATTGAGGAAATGCCTGCAGTTTCATAAGAGACACCCTTAATAACACACCCTTACCTCTGTACTCTCTCATTACATAAAAATCTTCAAGGTACAGCAGTTTGCCAATCCAAGGATCATAGGTGAAGTAGTACATGGCAAATCCAATCACAGAATAACCTATAAGTGTGAACACTGGTGTCTTACACAATTGCATTACATGTGCATGAATGTGTTTTGTGTATGAATGTTAAACAAGGGATGTAAGAACGCCTTTTTTAGGACGTAACTTCTGATAAAACGTTTCACATTAAACTGAAGAACAGACTACTCTGCTATTCAACAGTTCATTAAAGATCATCTTGGTGTTTTACCCTCGACTTTCTGATGCTCGGCTGCCACGTCTGCGACCAGGCAGTGGTAAAACGGGTGATCTCCGAATCCATCCTCGAGCAGATCTAAAAAACAAAACTTGTCACTGCCGGCAAACTATTGATGACATTTCACATTTGACATATAGAGTCGTCTCACCTTTCTCAGTCAATATAACTTGGTCTTCCATTTCTTCATACTTGGCGAGTTCCTATAGAAGGTAGTAAAGAAAAAATGCTTCCTGAACTATGTTAAAGAACAAGTTCTATAAGGTGATGGCCCCCGGCCTAGGGCTTGTTTTCAAGCAGGTTCATATCTGCATAATTCATCAATGTCATGAAACTGATTTGAAACAATTTAACATTAATATAAAAAACAGAATAGATGTGATGTAATATGATTTCGTGCGACAGAACACCAAATAAACGTATTCTAAAGCATATTTAACATTATGCACTTGTTAAAAGGTTTCGACAGCATATTCTTGCATATCTTACTTTAAAAATAGCCATATGTAGAAACCAGTGTGAAGTCTACCTTTATCAATCGCAATATGTCAGGCACGTCTTTGGGCTCCGCTTTACGCAAATTAAAATTGGCCATTTTCTTCTTTTGCTCTTTTTCCCTTTTCTCACTAGTCCTCTATATGTGAAGTGAAGCAAAAGGTGTTTCTTCATTCGATTCCCAGAATATTACCCTCCGCTGTCAAGTTTGGGCTTCTCCTGTAAGGGACTCGCATGCAGCAGCTGAACCGGCTGTTTTCACCTGACTTCTGTAAATGTCTTTTGTTTATCAACTCGAGAGTCTCGAGCGGGCATATATTTGCCGGTGGGGGAGGGGTCTGAATACTTCGATTGCGGACCAATAGCAGTTGTCCATTCGAGATACGTCATGACGCAACCGTTATTATTCTCTCATCATGCTTGTCGGGATCAAAACACTGTAGGAATGTATGTGTTGTCAAGCGACATTACGTTAGTTGGAAGGACATTTCTTTCTAGAATAATCTAGAAGATGTGTAAACTCATGTCAAATGTTTCAAGAACGTTTTTCAACACTTTTATGTCACTTTGAAAACTTTAACGGAAAAGTATAACGGCCGTCGTTACGGTAGAAGTTGGACCGTTAGTGAAGAAGACCTATTTAAGCATGCGCTTTTAAAACGGTAAGTACGGTAGTTTAGCCTCACTTACGTCCCAGCCCAGGAAGTGAGAATCACTGTCAGTAAAGAAAGCTGACATCGCTGCTAGAAGTGAGCTGTTGTATATCACACACGAAATCTGTGCTGTTATAAAAAGTGGTTAGCCAAGAACAAGGAAGATGCTTTCTCCGCGGTGAGTTTTACAATCTTGCGTCACTCATTTGTTGTGTACAGTCATGCATTATGAATTCTAGACTAGCCTGGTCTCTCAATGGGAGCCTTTTTTTAAACATAGCTTCTTTTGTTAAAGGTTTCATGATTTTGTGACTTTACTGTTAGTATTTTGTGAAGTAATGCCAGCTCTCTCCTACCATTTCTTTGCTTTCTGTAAAGGGTCCTGAAGTCTGCATCGTCCTTAATGTGCAGAGGGTTTTCCATGGGTCAAATGTGCCGACAAGGGAAGGCACCTGATATGGCTGAGGGTAAATATATTTAAAAAAGAATGTGTAAACTCCCAATCCAACCAACACTTTAAACTTTAAACCTAGTAGCCTAAGTCACAATCAATAAAATATCGTTAGTGAGTGTGCTAGTTATCAGGCTGAAACAACGGTGTAGTGCTTACTTTCTTCTTCATTCATATATTTTTGCTCTATATATGGCCTATATAGTACCTTTATACTAAAGGTTTATACCTTTACTTATTTATTTATATATATAAACATACACACATTGTAATTATTATAGTTATTTCCCATTGGTGTTCCTGACCCATTTTTATGTCCCCACAGGAAACACATTTTTACTTGTGAGCAATGGTAAAATGGAAGAACATTTACTCTCTTTGATATGCTCAGACACTCTTTCTGCATGTGGCTTAATACTAATATGAATCACGTCCTGCTGTTATCTCGTGGTACATGTGCATTGCATGTAGTTCTTTGTACTTTGACATCTAGTGTCTTTTCTTTTCAAATGCCTTCACCCTGTGAGCAGCCTGTTCATGCAGACTAGTCTTGGTTCCTCTCTAATACATTATTTCTGCTCACTACTTTTTTCTGTCTCCATATTGTTATTGGATGATACAGACTCTGCTACGCTTTCCAATCCAACACTACTCTTTAGTACATATACAGTATGTGATGTCTCAGTGCATCTTGCAAGCTCTATTTTGTTCCTCCTTATTTTCACAGTTCGCAACAGGCTGAGGGAGATAGTTGGAGCATCTACCAACTGGAAGTATGTTATGTTATTCCTTTGGCAGAATGATTAGTCCTTGTTGATTGTGACCACTTTACATAAAATGTTTTATTTTCTCCATTGCATTGTACAGAGACCATAAGCAAGCATTAACTGAGCGTGCATCACTAAGCCAGTATCTTGCTCAGAGTCAGGATGAACTGCCTGCAAAGACAATGAAGGACAGTGCAATCGAGGCACATCTTCCTCTGGGTACCCAGCCTGCCTTGAGAGAGAAATATCTCAACTATCACAACAGTGTCAGGTACTAAAAGGCAGGTTATACAAATAGTGGCATTCAGATAATAACCAACTTGACAACCAACAATTTTTGAATATTCATTCTGATCGGAGTACATTTTCCTTTGCTTAAAGTCCCCATGAACTGCTCTTTACTGCAGTGTTTTGACGTATTTGCAAGTGAAACGAGATATTGAATGGAGGACGGGGTTTTATTTTAGCCTCGCTCAAAGCAGACTGACGGTTGGAGGGGAGCGGTTAAAGATATTCATCAGAGAAGGATTGCCATCCCAGAGTAGAAGCAAATGTTCAGATTTTGATTAAAGATTACCACGACAAACAAATTAACTTTGTCTGATTAATTGTTCACCACAAGACTAGTAATGAAGTACTAACAAAATAAATAGGGTCAGTTTTGCTTTCCTGACGAATACCTCACCTTAAATACCCTTTTCTCAACAGATTTGGAAGAATTTTGGAGGACTTGGACAGTTTAGCAGGTAATACATTTTTAAAAAAAGATAAAGGTTTAAAAAGGGGGTTTTCACAGTGATGCCATTGAAGAACCATTTTTGGTTCCCCAAAGAACCTTTCAGTGAACAGTTTTTAAAAGAACCATTTTGTCTCAGTGTAAAGAACATTTTAATAATCTAAAGAACCTTTTTACACTATAAAGAACCTTTTCTGCAATGGAAAGATTCTATGGATGTTAAAGGTTCTTCATAGAACCTTTAGCCGCTGTCCCCCGTCGGTTCTAAAAAAAAAACTGTTTCAGTTATTATTCCCACTTGAGTTTGGTTCGGCACAGCATGATTACGAACAGTTCTTGTGTGACGTCAACACTCAGGATTGGTTGCCTTGCTACCAGTTTCTCTCATACCGTCTGTAAACTCTTGCTTTACCGAGGCAACGACTGATGCATTTGTATTACATTCCAAAGAGCTCTTTTATCAGCCCCACAGTGGAAAATAAAACTTTATCTGCACTGTCTGGGCCGGATCGGCACGGAATGGGAGAGCAACAAGAACAGTTCGGCCCAACAGTGGTTAAGCTGTAGATGAGCACTGCAGTATATGAGCTGATCATAACTCGCTCTGTCTTATCACATACTGTCTCATTCTTGTCTCCTTAGTGCTCATCTGTTACTCTCACACATGGAATAAGGAGCTGAAAAGATCTCCACTGTCTATTGTCACCGCCCTTGTGGACAAGATCGGTATTGCCACTTGTATAAAAGTCTTATAAATAGTTAGTTTTTTTTTTTGTTTTAATAATTATTTGAATTCAGTTTTTTTTATTGTTTCACAGACATGAGAAAAAACATAATCTACCCAGACTGTGACATCAAGTTCACAGGTCATGTGACATGGGTTGGCAAAACCTCAATAGAAGCTAAAATGCACATGTCTCAGGTATACCTGAAGTCTTTTTTTATGAAACATACTTGTTATATGTTGCACATATTAAGATCATTAAAATAAAATGAACTGTTTTCTCAGTATCACAATGGGGCTTACACAGATGTATTAGATGCCACGTTTGTAATGGTGGCTCGAGATCCTGAAAACAAAAGGTAACGTTAAACCTGTTTGTACGATCAACATGTTCGTGATTTATATCTGCAAATTAAAGCATGGGTTATGTACTGTTTATCCAGGGCAGCTTTTATAAACCCATTGATACCAGAAGGACCAGAAGAAGAGGCAATTTTTCAACAGGGTGAAAGTGAGTAGCACTTTTGTGTGTTTGCATTCTTTGCAATCACAATTGCCACTTCAACTTGTAAGACTGATGGTCTTTATATCGATCAGTTAACAAGAAGAGGCGTGTGGAGCTGAGCACAGCCTCTCTTCTTAAAGTGGCCCCTACAGCTGAGGAGAGGACTCTCGTTCACAACCTGTTCCTCAACACTCTAGACACGAGGTGAGATTTATTATCAATACACAGATATAAATCTATGCGCCTTCATTTTTATAGCCATTTTTTAAGAATAGTTACCTTCTCTGTATAGAACTGTTAGCTTTCGAAGTCGGATTTTACCACCTAACTCATTGTGGATGGAAGATGCCAAAATGAAAGGGCTTGAGATCTGCCACCCACAAGTGAGGGAAAACTTCTTGCAATCCTTGAATGATGAAACGAGTACCTTGGTGTAATGCTTTTTATGTGCCTGATTTTTCTTTATTCTTTGCATTTATACAGGAAAGAAATATCTTTAACAGGATATTTGGAGGATTTTTGATGAGAAAGGCTTATGAACTTGGTTGGGCCAATGCTTGTGCATTTGCGTAAGAGGATTCCCCTTTTGTTATTTACTGAATATAATACTGTACAGAAGTCTTTAATTTCTTCACATGGCTGTATTTGTGTCTTTCAGCGGATGCAGACCAACGCTGGTGGCTGTCGATGACATCTTATTTCGGAAGCCAGTAGAAATTGGCTCTTTGCTATTGCTTTCCTCACAGGTTTCTAAGTTCTTTAATATCATTAGCAAATGCACTAATTTATGGCCCAAATTTTCCCTTTGTTGTACTTCAGACTAAGATTGTTGAAAATACTCTGCTGTCAGGTTTGTTACACAGAAGGGATGCACATCCAGGTCAGGGTTCACACAGAGGTGCTTGACCCATTGACCCGGCAGCACAGCACCACCAATGTGTTTCACTTCACCTTTCATGTTGAGAAGGAGGTCCCATCTGTTGTACCACAGAGCTATGGAGGTCAGATATAAATATTTTTTTATTATATACGCATATTGTTACATTCTATTTTAATGGAATTATTCATAACTTGATATTGTTGTCATTTTCAGAGTCTATGCTTTACCTGGATGGAAAGAGGCACTTTGATGAGACGATGAGGACCCAAATTTGAGCGTTCCAAGATGTGCTGATAGGATGAGATTCCTGCCAAAGCTACAGAAACGATCTCAGCTGTAGTTACATGAGAATTTGTATGTGTGGATTCAGCTTTTATTATTTTGGTTCTGTTCATTTTATATTTATATATTTTATTACTCGCCACATTTTACATGAATGTTAAAAAATAATATTTTACAATTTCAAGCTTACATTGGGAGAGGACATTTTAGGACATGGTGTGTTTAGCTGTTTAAGGGTGTTTTTTTATGCAGGCATATATCAATTGTTGTACTGTTGCAACCTATTTAATCATTGAGACTTACAACAGACCATGTTTTATTGGCACTAGAATGACATTTATAAGGAGAGAGGACTTTAAAGACTCTTCAACCAAGTGATTTTGGTTGTACAGGTGCAATTGACTTGTTTTGTAGTGTTACTGATCTAAATCCTGCCGGAGCGATTCATGAACAACTGTTACCTTGGAAAAGGTATAAATCCAGTCTTCCTTATTTGATCTCTTCAAAAGCAAATAAGGAGATCCTAGACTGGAGATCAAATAACTCCAAAAACTGTACCTTACACATCTGTCCTGGAGAACTCAGTGACAGTATGGAAAAGAATCAGGTTTTGCAGTTATATCTGCATATGTTTCAGAATGCTGACAATTTGGATAATATTAACTTTTTCCACTATTATTATTGTAAATGTTATAAACAACCATGAAAATTTGTGAAAAATGGTAGTTTGGGTCTGCAATGGACTTCAGAAGTTAACGTACAGATTTAAAATGGAAGTTAACATGATGCCTTTCATGTACACACTACCTGTGCCAGAATGATCAAAAACTGACAAATGAATACATGCTGTTTCCATGTTTTTGTTTTATTTATTTATATACATGCAACCTTTTACCAAAAATGCCTTTATTATTTTATTCACATGTATAATGCTGCTGCCTTCACGTGCTATCGGAAATTTCTGAAGTCAATTTTGACTTGGGCGGGCGTTCATGTCCAATTTTTTAACTAGGAAACAAATTAACTTTCTGATGAAGTATGTTATGTCGTAACAACACAGAACCTTAAATATATTTATCTACATCTATATTGCTTCATATATCATTTAAGTATTCTCTTGATAAACTTATTCCACAAGCGAACGTGTCTAAAAACAGGTGGATTACTGAAGTGAGTAGTATTTGGCTGGTCATGTGATCTCAACACAGTGGTCCCCGTAAGGCGACCCGCTCCATGTAATATAAAATAAATTTGTGTCAGGGTATTGATGACTGGAGTCTTCATCTCATGTGAATGTATCGTTTGAAAAAAAAAAAATACATATATATATATATATATTATATGCCTTTATGTATATTGGCACTATTCCTTTATTTGTTTAAAACATTTTTACTGAGGAAAATGTTAGTGCGATAAAGCGCTGTGCTGACAATTACTGCCACCGAGTGACCAACTCGTGAAATTGCAAGAGTGATAAATAGACAGCCGTCATGACGACAGAAATATATTTAGTCATGTTGAGACAGTGAGTAAATGACTATATGTTTCAAATAACGCTCATTGTTCGCTTTGAAAACATTCTAAACAATAATGGGCGTAACTACGTTATAAACTGGACCATTGTGTGTTTGTAAGTTAAAAGTTAGTATTAATAACAGTACTGTGCACTGAGAATCGAGAAGTGGGTTAGGAAATCAAGATCAAGTTCAGATCTGTTGACTTGAAAGGGGTTCAACAGTTCCTGCTGTTCTCAAAAGTGGCGAGGGAAGAACAAAAACATGTCGTGTCCACGGTGAGTTACATCTGTATCTTCTGACTCGTATGTATTTTATCTGTAAGACTACTTGTTTCTTGTTTGTTTGTTTTTCTGCTAAAGTTTCTGCATATTTACGTTGACGCATGGCTTTACCCTTTGCAGGCTTTTTCGTGCCTCTTATGGCAGCTCACTCGTTTTGTATAGAGTCCTAGAGTCTGCGGTGTCCTTCACGTTCAGGAAGTTTTCCATGGGTCAAATATCCCGACGAGGAAAGGCACCTGATATGGCTGAAGGTAACACACTAGTCGGTGAAGGTCATTTTCACCAAGTACAATGTTCCTGGATCAACATTCCAATCAACCATCAGATTTGAGGGACAAGTTCACATGTCAAGTTTAGGATTACAACAATTCAATTAACATTTTTCCATCATTCTATCATTTCTCTCTGATTTTAGGGATAATTTATGGTATAGGGTACAAAGTTTTCGGACAGGAATTGTCTAACTTGGCAAAAAAACACACTTGTCATTCCTAATTTGTATTATTACCTTTTGAAAATACGTTATAGAAACATATAGCAGACTTTTAAAGTATGCAGGTTTACTCTTTTTTTCTTGATTATTTTACACAATAGCAAGAAAATTAACAGGATTCCTATATAAATAGCCAAAGTAAGACATTGTTCAGTGAAGCTTTGAGGGTGTCAACTTGATAATTTTAATAACTTATTGTGAATTTATTGTCATTGGTTTCTGTCTGAAAGCACAGGCTGTTTTAAAGTGAGACTAATATCACAAAACATTTTTTTTTTACTAATTCTCTGCATGTATCTGCCCTCCTGCTGTTATTTTAAGGTATACAAGCATGTAGTCCATAATCTGATGATTTAATTTTTTAAATGCCTTTCCCTTCTGTGATCTTATACCTTGCCTTTAATTAGCAGCCTTTTGTTTTGATTCTCGTCTTTTGCTTCCTGTTTTAACATAATGCAATTGTTATAATATTTGGCTTTAAATTAAAGGTATAGTGGAGGATTTTCCCGAATTTTAGAAAAGAACCGCCCTCTCCACTTTTTGAAAAAATGCACATGTGCAACACTCTACCTGCTTCCGAGAGGGAACGCCTATTAAACGTGTGCACGAGAGAGCATGCACGAGCCTAGTGCGTGACTTGTGCCAGGGCTAGCATCGCTAATCATAGCTTACATTAACGTTTACTAGCAGTGATTTTAAATGGATTTCTCCAAATAGCATGCCAAACTTTACCTGTCGAGTAGAAACTTCGCGACTGAGGCATCAGTGGGAAGCCCAACCTGTGCTTTTAGCGCACGCCAGCGTGTGAAATATTCTCCCAAAAACACTCTGGTCTTGTTTCTTTCTTCAGAGGCCTTTCTCTTGTCATACAATTCGTAGACACTTTTTCTCTTGCGACCCTCAGACATTTAGAAAAAACCCGGTGAGAACGGCGAGCTTCAATGAATGGCTGAAACCGTAGCTCACCACATATACACTTGAAAGTGTGCATGCGCAGAAAGCGAAACCTACCTAGGGACGAGCACATACGACGGCCTTACGTAAACATATCACCAGAATGATTGACAACTAGGAGGACCAATAGTCTTGATGATCCACCCGGAAAAAGAAAATCCTCCACTATACCTTTAATCAACATAGTGTGAAGCTAAACCATCTGTGTTTCTAACACCAAAACTGAAATGCTAACCAATGTCTATTATTAAAATACATTTTGCTGTTGTTTTTATTTTTCACAGTTCGCAACCGGCTGAGAGAGATAGTCGGTGCATCTAGCAACTGGCAGTATGTTACTGATGCATCATTATTGCAATATTCACACATTATGCTGGAATAAGCAAATCAATTAGAAATGCAGCTGGACAGAAAATGCATTTTCTCCATAACACACAGAGACCATCAGCAAGTATTGGTCGAACGTGCATCACTAAGCCAGTATCTTGCTCAGAGTCAGGATGAACTGCCTGCAAAGAGAATGAAAGACAGTGCAATCGAGGCACATCTTCCTCTGGGTACCCAGCCTGCCTTGAGAGAGAAATATCTCAACTCTCACAACAGTGTCAGGTACTGAAAGACCATTACTATGCACATGCAGCATGCTTATTAGTTGCTGGTTGCTTGTATGTTAAAAAAAACACCTAATGTGAAAAAGCCAAAAGCCAAAGCTTTTTTCTTCACAGGTTTGGACGGATTTTGGAGGACTTGGACTGTTTAGGAGGTACTACAGATGTATGCTGTATTAACTCACATGAACACATAGGGCATAATGCTGTCTCATTCTTGTCTCCTTAGTGCTCATCTGTTACTCTCACACATGGAATGAGGAGCTACAAAGATCTCCACTGTCTATTGTCACCGCCCTAGTGGACAAGATCGGTATTGCATCTCATTTATTCATGCAGAAACAGATACAGTATACAGCTAGTTATTGTGTTGCCACTCAAGTTGATTTAATGTTAAATTTAATGCATGTGTTCATACTTTTTTAAACAAATTATTATTTATTCATATGCTATTGTTAATATGTATCAGACATGAGACAAAACATCATCTACCCAGACTGTGACATCAAGTTCACAGGTCACGTGACATGGGTTGGCAAAACCTCAATAGAAGCTAAAATGCACATGTCTCAGGTATATATGAATTTTTTTTTATAAAACGTACATGTTATATGTTGCACATATTAAGATCATTAAAATAAAATGAACTGTTTTCTCAGTATCACAATGGGGCTTACAGAGATGTATTAGATGCCACGTTTGTAATGGTGGCTCGAGATCCTGAAAACAAAAGGTATCACAGCTCAATGATACGATCAACAAGTCAGAAATTGATATGCGGTGTCAGTGAGTTGATGCGTATATTCTTTCCTTAGGGCAGCTTTTGTAAACCCACTCAAACCAGAGGGCCCGGATGAAGAGGCAATTTTTCTACAGGGTGAAAGTGAGTACATTATATTTTTGTCTATTAATAGCAGTCGTCTTTTCAACCCAGAAGTTACATTTATTCAACCCAGATAGATAAAAAAAAAAAAATAGGTTTAGGTGTTCAGCTTGTATTTTATTAGGGATAAATTCAAACTATTAAGTTAATAATTATGCAAAGGGTACCTTAGTTTATTTGTAAAAAGTTTTGGCTTCTGAATTAATTTCCAAATTCACATTTATCAGTTAACAAGAAGAGGCGAGTGGAGCTGAGCACAGCCTCTCTTCTTAAAGTGGCCCCTACAGCTGAGGAGAGGACTCTCGTTCACAACCTGTTCCTCAACACTCTAGACACGAGGTGAGATTTATTATCAATACACAGATATAAATCGCTGTGCCTTTATTTTCACTATGGGTATAAATTAATAAAAATAATTCCTTTCCTGTAGACGTGTGAGTTTCCATAGTCGTATTCTACCACCAAATTCGGTGTGGATGGAAGATGCCAAACTGAAAGGGCTTGAAATTTGCCATCCACAGGTGAGGAAATCAGTATACAATTTTTTTTTTTTTAAATAACTTTTAAAGTGCCCCTATTATGCTATATTAAAGGTTCCTAATCTTGTTTTAGAGGTCTCCTACAATAGGTTTACATGCATTCAAGGCCAAAAAGACACTTTACTTTTCTCATAATATACATTGCAGCATCACCTCTTTTCTCAAAGTGTCTGAAATAGTGATGGGTCGGTCATGAACGATTCGTTCATTTTGAACGAATCTTTAATATGACTCGGGACTACCGAGTTGTCTCAGAGAGTCGTTCATTTTGTGTTTACTGTGCATGCGCAACATGCAATAGGTTCTGTACTGGAAACAGAATGATTCGTCTTTGGTTCTTCCTGTCAGTCGCATAGACGCTTTGCTGTCAGTACCGGAATGATTAGTTCACCTCTCGAGTCTTCGGGTCTGAGTCTTTTGTTCTTTTGTGACGTGACGTGTGACAGCGCTGGACACATAAATGAGTTAATAATTCTCAAACTTTCTTATAAACAAGTGCGTAGTCAGTTTTTTCTTTAACAGGAAATGTTACATGCTGCGTTTTTGGTCTCAAATTATAGCTTTTTTATTTATTTCAGTTTGAATTTCTGTCATGATGGTTCCTTTCCATATGAATGTGGTACTAAAGAGTTGGTAATGCTTTAACACTTGAAAATCACTGATAAAGATATATATATATATATATATATATATATATATATATATATATATATATATATAGCCTAATAACAACATGCAGTTACGTGACATAAAACCGAACGACTCGAACCCGAAGACTCGAAACGTGAACTAATCAATTCTGTATCCGGCACTACAGACTGCATAGCTCAGTTTATTAGGATGTCTCGGGATGAAGGAACTGCTCAGATCGGGAGGTGAGGTAAACTAACAGACTGCATAGCCTGAAGACCCAGAATAATGAATTAATCGTTTCTGTTTCTCATAATTTGGCCTCTTCATTGGATTGACATTTTTTCTTATTCTAAATGCGATCAACATTTGATGTGTTTGGGGAATTTGGCTATTAACATATAACATTTTAAATGCATTCTGCTGAAATGATCGAAATGACTCAAAGATGACGAGATTCAAAGATCCGAGTCAGTAAAATGATCCGAACTTCTCACTACTAGTCTGAAATGGTTCAATAAAGGGTTCAGTCCCTCTAAACTCCTCCCTTCCGAGAGCCTTCTCTGTTCTGAATGGTCAGATGCCCCAGTCTGTTGTGACTTATTGGTCGGAAATGAAATGGCAGTGATACGAATAGTAACGATGTTGACAACATGAACTAATGCTCTTCCAGGCTTCAGCTACAACAGGGCTTGTTAAAGTACACGTTGTTCGCGGGCAGCTAGTGAAGAACATAGGCTGGCATTATGCAAATTTGATGCAAACCTACATGGGTTTATACAGGAAGCAATACTGGAATTACTGACGACTTGTTTCAGGCAGTTCAGAATTGGTTCTTTCTTTTGGGAGACAATAACTCCATTTATTGTGCACTTTGATCTTTGAAACAGCTATATTACACACTACATGAAAATCATAATAGGGGCACTTTTAAATATTGTATTTATATATGTGAATTTAGTTTGTTCTTTGCACAGGAAAGAAATATCTTCAACCGGATATTTGGTGGTTTTCTGATGAGAAAGGCCTATGAGCTTGGTCGGGCCAATGCCTGTGCATTTGCGTAAGAGGAAAAACAACTATGTGTGGAATATATCCTGTGAAAATGTTATTCATTTCTTCACATGGCTGTATTTGTGTCTTTCAGTGGATGCAGACCAACAGTGGTGGCTGTAGATGACATCTTATTTCAGAAGCCAGTAGAAATCGGATCCTTGCTCATGCTGTCTTCTCAGGTTAGTAACTTTTGCTGATACAGCTTATTTAAATATCATTCACACTAACAACTCTGTGATATCTTAATCAGGTTTGTTACACAGAAGGGATGCACGTCCAGGTCAGGGTTCACACAGAGGTGCTTGACCCATTGACCCGGCAGCACAGCACCACCAATGTGTTTCACTTCACCTTTCATGTTGAGAAGGAGGTCCCATCTGTTGTACCACAGAGCTATGGAGGTGAAAAATATTTCATTTGTATAAATCATTTTATTATAAATAAACATATTTCTAATTATTATTTTATGTAATATTTTTTTTAAGCAAGGTCAGTGTGTAGAGAAGATTGTGCAGAATATTTGTACAATATCATTTTATTTTCCATTTAAAATATAATTTGTAACAAATAATTTGGTCATCTTCAGAGTCTATGCTGTACCTGGATGGAAAGAGGCACTTTGATGAGACAATGAGGACCCAAAGTTGAGCATTCTGGGATGTGTGGAGAAGATGAAATGCATCATAAAGCTTCTCCAACATCCATCACTACAGTTAAATGAGTGTGTGTATATGTAAATTCTGCTTTAATTTTCTAAATGTCTGATTACAGCTGTTACATAAGTATTTAATAAATTCAGCAATCACTGATTTAATGTTAAAGTTTGTAATTTTTCTGAAGCATATACTATACTACAATGTGTGACACAAAAACAACCGCCCAAGTAGCCAATCAGATCACTGTGCTGATAATCTTCATCTGCTATTTTGTCATACTTTAATCAGACATTGATGGAGTACCTGCCCTTGAAAGCACGCGTTTACATAATTTATAAATATGCATTGCTTTCCCTTCCTTTTCCGTCAGATCTTAACATTGTAGTTCTGCACATCTTGTTTTAAAATTGTCATTTCCAATGCTTCCTGGAAAAGCAATGGAAATGAATCAAATCCTAAAGTTGTGATAGTCTTTCTTTTCTTCCCTGTTGTGACGTATAGCCAAGTGAACAGCCTCTCTCGAATTTCGAATGATTTTGTCCATTGAGAATTGATTGGATCGTTGTGGCTTGCTTATTGCTGTGATCTCATGTTAGTAACAGGTTGTCCAAACATGTCATCAGAAAAGAGAAGTCGTAGCAAGAGTGAGGTTATTTTGATTAAAGTTCACGAGGGCACAGGAATTTAAAAATCTCTATGAGGTGATATTTAAAACCCTTATTAAGTCAAACTGGCAGTCTTGTAAATTAATTTGGTCAAAAACTGGATGACCACTTTATTCTTTCAGTCAGGGGTGAAATTCTGGTCTCATAGATTTTGCAACCACTCAAACTATTATTATCCTTTAAGTATTCATTGTAAATTATTTTTTAATACTACAGCTGCCTGGGTGCAACGTTTGTACATAAAAAAGGGAGGGGAAAAATAAACTACAGTGTATTTGGCAACACCGCAAAGGTTTGCAATGGGGGATTTCATGTGTGTTTTAAAACATGGCAACCCAGACATTCTCGCGTTATTATCTCTGCGGCGGTGGGTGGTGAGACAGCATGGCAGCGCTGGTGTTGAAGCATTGTTGGAGGGGACTTTTGCTGAACTCGGGCAATGGAGCTGTCGGCGCTGTCAAACCGAGGGTTTTAGAGGGTTCGTACTACTAAACTAACAAACTACATTTAGGTAACAAACAAGCTAAGTACGCTCGTTAAAAACTGGACGAATGAAGGGGGTGTGGTATCAGGACGCCTTGGGGGAGTGGGACTCACTGCACAAAGAATTATAGTGATATTTAACCTTCAAAACTGTAAAAGTGTGCTTCAACTAAAAGTCTTAAATGTTTATGTGATTTAATGTATTTAACTCGGGTTTGTTAGGAGTTGACTTTATGCATGTTGTTGACAAAAACGTGATGATAATGTTGCAGAAGATTTCTTTTTCAAATAAATGCTTTTCTTTTGAACTTCCTTATCAATCATTTAAAAATCAATCACGGTTTCCCCCAAAAAATAGTAAGCAGCATAACTTTTTTCAACATTGATACCATAGAACCATATTAGAGAGATTTCTGAAGGATCATGTGACACTGAAGACTGTAGTAATGTTGCTGCTAATGTAAATTCAGCTTTGCCATCACAGGAATAAATTGCGTTTTAAATTATTATTTTTTAAAATAGAAAACAGTTTTAAATTGTAATATTTTACAATAATAAGTTTGTTTTTTTTCTGAATATTTTGATAAATACAGTCTAAAAAAAATCACTGACCCCAAACTTTTGACTGGTCACGAAATGCAGAAATATAAACTCTAAAGCCACATGCTGTTGTGTGTGTGTTTGCAGGAGTTAAACATAAATCTACAGTACAGTACATATCACGGCCAGATCAACCAAAGCTGGCCTATCGTAGAGTTAAGGGCAAGAGTCCTGGTGTCGTGTTCCTGCCCGGATATGGATCTAACATGAGCGGACAGAAGGCAGAGGCCATGGAGGAGTTCTGCAGATCTCTAGGTCATGCCTACCTGAGGTTTGTGTCTGATATTCACAATCACATAAGGTCTGAGACTTAAAGAAATGTAAAACTTAACATTCTGCACTTTTTCTATGTCACTAATCTATTAAGTAAATCTGTGGTATTGATAGTGTGACCTTCAGATTTTTTTTCTTTGAAGCACAAGAGTCTCATTGGATCATTCTCAAATGATGCCAGAGAACATGATCGTCAGATTTTACATAAAATCTTGCAGCTCGAGTCAAATACTAAGACATTATGAATTATATATTCAGATCAAATTATTATGCTGATAATATAATTTGTGATCAAACAGTTAAAGTATTAAAGTCCCGATGAAACAAGTAGTGAGAGATCTTTTCTTTTGTATTGTTACGTACATCTGAGTGTTATAAATGATAGAAAAATAAAAAAATGTTGGACGTGGACTTGGTTCTATGCAAAGGTTGTTGATTCAAGTTTGACGTGGTCATTGCACTCAAAAGTGGAGGCAGATAAATGCGACATTGCAGGGTCAGCGTTTAAACAGACTAAATGATTGAAGAAGTCCTGCATGCCTCACTGCAGAGCAGCTTGTTGACACCATGACAGTATGATGAAACATGAGGTAAAAAAAAAAAATTTCTTAGATGCCCCTCTCTACATGTTGCTTACCATAATTTGGATCAGACAAACCCTTTGTGAATTGAAAAACTGTTGAATTCCTCTAGGTGAAAGGTCATATATACTCAAATAATTGTGTGTGGGTTTGCAGGTTTGATTACTCTGGTCATGGAGCTTCTGAAGGTGTATTTTCAGAAGGCACCATTGGAACTTGGAAAAAAGATGTCCTGTTCATGTTAGACGAACTTGCTGAAGGTCCTCAGGTAAGGCATCAAAGACTTTCCAGATGCTTTCTAAACATTGAAGTGAAGTATGGTAACCAATACTTGGAATTTGTCCGCTGCATTTAACCCATCCAAGTTAGTGCACACACATTAGGAGTAGTGAGTAGTAAACACACACACTGCAAGGTCACCTCAGTCGTTTCCCACCAGTATTGAGAACCTTCGGGTTACCTTACCAGTCTGACTCTTTAACCATTAGGCCACAACTGCCCTGTTAGACATAATAGACATTAGTCAATAATTAGGATCAGTTGAAGAATTGGCAGCTTTTGCTTTTTAAACTCATTTGTATAAACTGAAATACATCGGTTATTTTCCATTTTGGAATAATCATTCACAGTGTTTTGGCTTTATTCTTAATTCATTTTAAAGAGTGGTCACTAGAGGTCACTAATGTTTAAATGATGCCATTGAACACTGATTTTGACTGTTAGTACTGTAGTATGTTGTCTCCTAGATTCTTGTTGGCTCCAGTATGGGTGGCTGGCTGATGCTTTTGGCTGCTATCGCTCGCCCAGAGAAGACAAAGGCATTGGTGGGCATTTCCACAGCAGCAGATCATTTTGTTACAGCCTTTAAGACACTTCCTATAGAGGTGAGATGCAACTAAAGTAGTTGTTGCATGTTCAAAAAACATCACATTAAATGTCTCAAATGTTGGGGTGTTGATATTCGAAATGAGTCAGAGAGTCCACATGTTATTCAGGTGAGAAAAGAGTGTGAGGACAAGGGTTCATGGACGATCCCCACGAAAAGTAACGAGGAGGGCATGTATACTGTGAACATGGACTTCCTGCGTGATGCGGAGAACCACTGCATCCTACAGAGCCCCATCCCTATCACCTGCCCGGTTCGCCTCATTCACGGCCTGAAAGACGAGGACGTGCCCTGGCACATCTCCATGCAAGTGGCCGAGCGTGTGCTGAGCCCCGACGTGGACATCATTCTACGGCGCCACGGCCTGCACCGTATGGCCGAAAAAGATGACATCAAGCTCATTGTCTACACCATCGATGACCTCATAGACAAACTTACCACCATGGTGTGAACCGCCGTTTGGGAACAGGTTACCAAGCAACTAGCCTTAAGACCCTCTCCCACTTTTTTTGCCAAACACTCGCTTCCTGTTTTATCTCGAAAGACAAGAACGATGGAAAAGAGTGAACTGCGGGAGGGCAAAATCTTTCTTTTACATGTTTACCCAGTGCAATGCTGTGCCATTAAGCCTTTAAGGTAAAGCTGCTGTTTGTCTAGCACAAGATTTGTCTAGATCTCCTGTGCCTTTTTTAACCATTTTTCAAACTGATTTATGCAAATAAAGCCTCTGTATACCAATACACAGTGTTTTGATGTAAATATCAGTTATGAAATATTCCAATTTCAGTGCAAGTTAAGCTCAGTTGACAGCACGTAATTGTAAAATTAAATTCAACCGATCCATTGATTAAAACAATGGATCCGCAATTTTTTTTTTACAGTAAATAAAATGTCTCATTCGTTTTACTTCTGCTAGATCTTGTGTATTTGAGCTGTTTAATTTTATTTTGGTGTTTATGGCATTGTGTTGTCATTGCATACAACTTTACAATATTTTTCTCTCTCACACACACTAAAATCATTGTTTGCATCTTGTGACTAAAATATTGAAAAGGTGAGTATTTTAAACTGTACAAATTGGCCCTATTCATTTCCATTATGCGTCACTGCTACCCAGATTTTGTTTTTTATTTAAGAACATAATTGTGGAAATTCACTTTTGTGGTAATCAACATTATGCCGCAAACACTGTGGATAGAGCTTGTGCTGAGGCCTAAATGTAAGAAGGAGTTAATGGTGTGTGTTCCATTACATTAGCCCACCTGTACATCCCATCAGGCACAGTATACTGAGCACATTATATTAATCTGACCTTTCAGTTCTCTTTTGCCCCTGCACTCCTTGTTTGTTTGGAGGATGTATTGGGCCACTGCTCCATGAACTGCTTGGTTGTTTATTAACATGCAGGATTAGTGTTGGACTGTGTTCAATGGGCCGGGGGCTTTTTTTTAATCTTTTTTTTTTACCCCCCTCCCAAACGATGAGCTTGTTGTTTTTTAACAACCAGACTGACCTTTCTATATCAGTTGGTTATCAGAGGGCTCTAAACTCAAATGGAACCATGCAGTTTATGCGTAATGAATCATGAATCATGAATCGCTTGATTCATTCAGGTTTCATTTAAATTGTAATTAATTTATAGAAGAACTTTCTTGAATTATATAAGCTGCCTTATACTTTGATATTTACACTTTCAGACTATTTATAAAGGATGTAATTTCATAGTCTTATTGTTATGTTGTTATTAGAAACTAAATATGTATTTAAATATTTAAATTAATGTTTACTCACTTATAGGCCTACTTTATATTTATTTGTAAAAGTAAATTAACATGCTTAAAGGTTTCTTTGATTACTTCAAAGACTTGGTTTCCTGCTTCTCACATGCTGCTAGTTTTTTTTTTTTTTTTTTTTTTTGAATTTACAAGCATTAGTAATGCATCTTCATTGGAAATGGGCTAGGTTCTTTATTACTGAGAGGGCAAGAGCAAAAAGATCCGTTTTTTTCTGTCTTTCCTAAAGGGATAGGTCACCCCAAAATGTTAATTCTTTCATTAATTACTCACCCTCATCATGTCGCTCAAAACCCTTAAGACTTTAGTTGATCTTTGGAATACAAATGAAGATCTTTTTGATGAAATCTGATAGCTTTCTGTCCCTCCATTGACAGCTATATGCAGCTACCACTTTGATGCTTCATAAATAGATGGTAAAAATAATCCATATGAATTGAGTGGTTTAGTCCAAATTTTCTTAAAGGAACACTCCACCGTTTTTTCATATTAAACTATGTTATTCCCTTAACTAAGACGAGTTGATACATATCTCTCTCGTCTCAGTGCGTGCACTCAATCGCTCTGGCGCGCGGCGACACTTTGATAGCACTTAGCTTAGCCCAGTTCATTCATTCAAACAGAGATGAAGTTAGAAGCGACCAAACACCTCCACGTTTTCCCTATTTAAATACAGTTACACGAGTAGTTACACGACCAAGTATGGTGAGACAAAATAAAACGTGGCGCTTTTCTAAGCAGGTAAAAAGGATAACTATAATGTATGGCGGAATAGCACTTGGGAGCACTTCGACTCGGCGCAGTAAAAAGTCACGCCTGAAAAATCCTCTCCCCCTCTCCCTCTCACTTCTGTCATTAGAACCAACGTGACTTTTTACTTACTTATTTAAATAGGGAAAACGTGGAGGTGTTTGGTTGCTTCTAACTTCATCTCTGTTTGGTCCCTAATGAATGAACTGGGCTAAGCTAAGTGCTATCAAAGTGTCGCCGCGCGCCAGAGCGATTGAGTGCACGCACTGAGACGAGAGAGGTATGTATCAACTCGTCTTAGTTAAGGGAATAACATAGTTTAATATGAAAAAACGGTGGAGTGTTCCTTTAAGAGACTCAATCGCTTTATACTATAGGATGAACAAATTTAATTTAGGCTTTTATTCACTAATAAACATTGATCTGCACACATAAACTGAAGCTCGAACTTGCTTGACACTTGAGAATAAACCTCACTGATTCTTGCAGAAGCTCAAACTTGCTGCGTACCACAAGCATGAACCTCATTGGTTCTTGCAGGAGCTCAAACGTGCTGTGTAACACGAGAATGAACCTCATTGGTCAAGCGAACATGCGCGAGCTTCCATTACCACAACTGATGTGTGAGTTGATGAATGTTTGTATGTGAATAAGAGCCTTAATTCAAACTGTTCATCATATAAAGCAATCGTGTCTCTTCAGAATTTTTTTGGGACTAAACCGCTCAATTCATATGGATTAGTTTTATGATCTCTTCTCTTTTTGAAGCTTAGTTGTGTAGATGTCTATGGAGGTACAGAAAGCGCTCAGATTTCATCAAAAAGATATTCATTTGTGTTCCGAAGATGAATGAAAGTCTTATGGGTTTGGAACAACATGAGGTTTTTTTTGGGTGAACTGTCCCTTTAAATCTCGTATTATGAAAACGCATAACGTTGTTGAGAGGTAAATGTATATGAAATCTTATTTTTAAAATAAGTGAAGTGTAATTCACCATTGTTTGTTGTAGGCTGATTTTGTACCATAGTGTTGCATTTGTTTGAACAGTCCTTCTTGCTATTCCAGACAAGCTCATGAATGTCAATTAAGTCAGGCCGACCCTACTTGGTAACTTTCCATCAGCGTCCAGAAACGTAAGCTAATTAATATTCATAAGCCAAGCCTCCACCATAGTAGGATTCCGCACTCAGGACAGTGCGCTCGGAGCCACGCCCCGTCCCCGCTTGCATGCATGTTTCAGTCCAGCATCTCTGAGCAGTGATATGACCACAGGAAGGATTTGACCTCGCTGCGACAGAGGACGACACGCACATCTCCTTTCAGTAAGTAATACGTTATCTTTGACAAAATAATTTTGTATGTGGACATCGCAGGCAGAATTATCAGTAGGATAAATGTAATAGTTTAAAACTTAATTTGGGCTAAACCTGCGCAGGCATTTTCTTTTTGCGTCTGCACGCTCTACCTAATTCTAAAAAACAATAGGATAATTGCATTGATCTTCTTTTATAAAGTTCGAAATAGGTTTAGATTGAAACATATAGCCTATAGATTTTTTTTTATTTAAAGTCACATGGAAACAAGCATGGACCACACCCCGGTCAATATTATCCCTTGTCAGTTCGTGACCATCATATATATAAGCAATAATATAAACACAATACAGGACAATTCATATTCTGCAGAGCTCAAAACCTGATTCTGACAATTAATATGCACAAAGACTTTTAGGCACTTTTAGTATCCAACAAGTATACAGATTAGCTAAGGGTGAAATTTTCTCTCTCTCTCTCTCTTTGTAGCACAGGTTCAGCTAGTGTATCTTTATATATATATATATATATATATAGGCTACTGGGGAAATATCTAGAATTATTAAACTTAAGTGACCAATGGCGAACCGAGGACCCAGTTATGGACTGAGCCGTGAGGTGCAGGAGAAGATAGAGCAGAAATATGACACAGAGCTGGAATCTCGACTGGTGGACTGGATTGTTGCTCAGTGCGGAGGAAATGTTGAAAAACCACAGCCAGGGAGACAAAACTTTCAGAACTGGCTAATGGATGGCACTGTAAGTAAACATCAGTTTGACATTATCACACCAACATGATTCTGTTCATCTTTTATTTACCTTTATTTCCCCCATTCTTTTATCGTCCATGTCTGCAGATCCTCTGTAGACTCATTAACAGTTTGTATCTGCGTGGTAAGGAGCCTATTACGAAGATCCCAGAGACACAGATGGCCTTTAAGCAGATGGAAAAGATCTCCCAGTTCCTTCAGGCAGTTGAAGCCTATGGAGTAATCACCACAGACATTTTTCAGACAGTGGACTTGTGGGAAGGTACAGTAAAAAAAAAAAATTTAAGTTCTGGAGCAACACGTCTTGCTCTTCGGAATTAGCTTGTAAAAGCATGCAGCTGTAGCAAATTAATATAGGAGTTTCAATTGTTTCGAAGGCATTGCTTTCAATCACCCAGGCCTTTGAATGCTTTCTGGGGTGATGTACTGTAGTATGCAAGTTGCGTTCTTGGTGTGTAGCCAAAGTCACTTCAGTGCTTGTTGGTTCCCTTGGTTAAAGGAAAAGACATGGCAGCCGTCCAGAGAACTCTAATGTCGCTGGGTAGTGTGGCTGTCACAAAAGACGATGGACATTACAGAGGTAACCGGGACTGGTTTCACAGGTGAGCAAGATTTCTGCCAGACTAATTCATAATGGTGCGTTAAGTCCTGTCTGGTTGGACTTGTAAATGGACTTTGTTGTGTCTCAGTGCCATGTGAACTCTTTTTGATCTTGTGTGACAGGAAATCTCAAGGCAACCGTCGAGAGTTTTCTGAGGAGCAGATGCGGCAGGGTCAGAATCTGATTGGCTTACAGATGGGCAGTAACCGTGGGGCATCTCAGGCTGGCATGACTGGTTACGGCATGCATCGGCAGATTATGTGAAGCTACGAGTGCCAAGCAACCTGCATAAACACCCAAAAAACCTTAACCCCCCCACTCACCTCAGCCCTTACCAAGCAGTGTTCTTTGATGGTGGCATCTATTTGATGAAGATGAGCAGTCTTAAGAGGTGTTAAGACATTAGAGCATGCTAGATATATTTATTTTATGTTTGGTTTGCTCAGCTTGTGATAAAATTTATTTATTTAATGTATGCAAATAGTGATAGTGATTCTTAAAGTTTTATCTAAGCAAGTCAAAACAACTGCCTTATTCTCTATGAGCAAACATTGTGTTGATATACCAAATAACAGACAGCAAAACAGTTTACCAGTTTACATAGTGTTTGAATGAACAGTAAAGGACAAAAGTTTTCCCTTGCGGATACTGTATTGCACCTGTTGATATTGTGATCTGCCCTTTTGCTGTTTCAATAGCAAAAATGGAAAAAACAAGAACAATTAAGAATGTCAATTCACATACTAACCAGAAGTACTGTATGCAGATTAATAACAGTCAATAAATGTATAAATATATTTGTTTGTGTTGTCCATTGTTGTATGTGAACATTCCATGTCAGTTTCGTAAGTTTGGTTTTCGTGACCATGTTTGATCCAAATGTTTAATAAATTGGTACCTTAACATGATTGGTAAATGTGTTCTTGTCTTCATTTAAATAATATTTCACGTTGCATACGTTTTAAAACGAATGAATTTTATACAATATTTTAAGTATATCAGTAGTTTTTACAATAATTATCTTAGTTTGCTTATGCTGTCTCTACAGATTTAAAATGTTCTTGATGTTACATTATACGTTTTTATGATCAGGAGATTGGTTTCTAGTTTATTCAAATCAATAAGATGTGGTTTTTATAAAGAATTAAGGTGTGGTCAATTTCGCAGGCAAAACGTCACTTTCAAATCAAGCAAATTTCTGTTCATAAATGTGGCGAATGTGTGACCAACTTGAACATCTGCGAAATCTGCTTGGGAAACTTTTTGCCCACATGTGAAAAACACGATCTTATGGAAGCTTGTTTCCGCCACAAAATTTAAAATTGCAAAAAGTTCCTCAGAATTGCGAGATATAAACTTGCAATTTAAAAAATTTCGCAATTGCGAGAAAAGAGTTTTTTCTCGCAATTGCGACTATCATATAAGTTTATATCCCACAATTCTGATTTTTCTCGCAATTGCGAGTTTATATCAAACAATTCTGACTTTTCTTCACACAATTGCGAAATTATTTTAATTGTGAGTTTATATCTTGCATTTCCTACTTTATAACATGCAATTGTGAGTTTCTAGCTCATAATTCTGAGAAAAAAAGAGATATAAACTCGCAATTAAAATAATGTCGCAATTGCAAAAAGAAAAGTCAGATTTGTGGGATAAAAGTTCAAGCTTCTTATAAATTTTGCCCACAAACTTTCGCTGAGCGACAGTAAATGTGACAGCACCTTAAGAATAAAACGTTTTTTTTTTTAATTATTAAAAAAAAGGTTCATGTGGATTTCGCCTTTACAATTTAATAGCCTGTATATATTTCTGCTTGTTGAAGGCTCTGTTATAAGTTTTCTTATATGGCTTTAGAAACCTTTTAGCTCTAATTGAAACCTTTATGTTCAAGAGTGGGAGGAAGACAGACATATTTATAAAGCTTAAAGCCAAATGGAAAAGCATTATCCATAAGGTCAAGCGTTGGGATGCGTTGGATTGCATTTGCAGTGTCACTGAACTGGAAATTTAATCAAGATAGAGTAACACCCATGTGGAGCTGAAAGGGACCATGTTCATTATAAGCAGTAAATTGCATGTTGCTCTTTAGACTGACTTTATGACTGTTCAGTAACATTTATAAAGCAACCAAATCAATTATGGTAAATTAAAGCACAAGATACTTGGGTCACATAACATCTCAAAGCTCTCATGGAAGTGACAGACTGACTTTCATGATGGCTTCCAGTTTAATATTAGCTTTACTCCACAATATAATGAATTTAAATGGCTTTTAGCAAAACTCTATGCTAATATGGATTGTGCAATAGCATGTTTCAGGTTGATCATTATCTAAACTAAAATACGAACAGGAATTACAATAGAGGACACAGGTGATGTGTAACATATTTGGGTAAAATAAGTAATCTAAACAACGACATTCTGACCAATGAAATAGCAGGTTTGCAAAGTCAAGTCTGAAAAATCTTCAGATCTTTGTGCATATTCTGTGTATTGTGCCTCCTCAAACACATTGACCGTTCTTGGACTCTTGCTGCACAGGTGCTTGAGAGGAACATGCTCTTTCCCAGACAGATTTGTATGCTTTTTCTAGTTGTATTGATCAATGCTGCAGAGCAGAGTGTTCCTGACAAAAATTCTGGCTGTGTGAACGGTCACCCTGGGATCCCTGGAGATCCAGGACACAATGGAATGCCAGGTCGGGATGGCAGAGATGGGGCCAAAGGTGATAAAGGAGATAGAGGTAAGAATGACAGTAAAAACGTCTTGACTCCAGTTAATCAGTCACCTTTAAGCTAAGTTATGATGTCAGATAGGTACACAAATTAAACATTGTAAAAAAAAATCTTTGGAAAGATGTTTGCCATACTGTTTGACATTTAAATGTTGAAGTCTGAGACATTGTTGATCAGATTTATATAATTTTTTTTTACCTCTTTACATGCAATGTGTTTCACACAATACATACAAAAAATACAACTTTTTATGTTTTCTAAAGGTGATATAGGAACATGTGGAGAAGCTGGAAAAGTCGGACCAAAAGGAGATAAAGGAGAACAGGGTAAATATTGTGTGTGTGTGTCCTTTTTTAAGTTCTCCCATATGGGACCATATTATAATATAATATTATTTATTCCAAAACCGGCCAAAGCATATTTCTATTATTAAAATCTAAAATATATTTACATAAATGTGTTTTGATACGTTTCAGGTAGTTATATTTCCTCATATATTTACTGGCCATTTATTTAATATTTTCAATACAAATATATTTGTATTGTCCAAAAAATGTTTTAGCTTTTACCCAAAATTGCAAATTAATATTTAAGTTTGCAAATATATTTTCTTGCCTGCCCCTTAAAGTACATTTGATAAGGTTTAACTGTATGTAACAATAAAAAATAGAATAGAGTAAATATTAATTTCATTTGGCTACTGCTGTTATCATCAGATTGGTGCTTTTTCAGGAGTTCCTGGCATAGCTGGTGTGAAGGGGAAGCGAGGAGACAATGGAGAAAGGGGTCCACCTGGCAAAATGGGGCCCCAAGGCTTCTCAGGGCCACTGGGTTTGAAAGGCCAGAAGGGAGAACTGGGTTTGCCAGGACCACAGGGCATCAAAGGGGACGTGGGTCCTATAGGCCCTGAAGGACCACAAGGAGACATTGGCTATAGGGGAGACAAGGGCATACAGGGTCCTTTGGGGCCCCCAGGGCGACCAGGACCAAAAGGTGAGTTTGGCCAACCAGGTATCAAAGGCAGCATTGGTGTTCGTGGTGAGAAAGGGTCAAAAGGAGACATCGGGGAGCAAGGTCCAAAGGGGGACATGCCTGAGATACCAAAAAGTGCCTTCTCAGCTAGACTGAGCGAAAGCACCAAGTTACCTCCCACTAATGCTCCAATTCGCTTTGATAAAATCCTCTATAACCATCAGGGTCACTACGACGCTGAGACCGGCCGCTTTACTTGTGCCATCAGCGGAGCATATTTTTTCTCCTACCATATCACTGTCTACTCTCGCAATGTCAAAGTGGCCCTGGTGAAGAACGGTCAGAAAGTGATCTACACTATGGACAGCTACCAAGCAGGTGAGGACCAGGCTTCCGGAGGGGCAGTCCTAGCACTGGAGGTCGGAGATAAAGTGTGGTTGGAAGTTGCTGGTAAACATCTATTTAACGGGTTATATGCAGATGAAGACGACGACACTGTTTTTTCTGGATTTCTTCTTTTTGCAACCTAAAGATGCTGCCCCGAAGAGGAATACAGTGGTGCAAAACCATGCTTTAAAAGAAAATATTTTAAATTCACTAAACGGTGTTATAATTTTCAATATAAATATAAATCATCCTTTGTGCTTCTTAGATCCATCTGTGAAAAAAAAAAGCTTAAAATCGGCATGAAATGGAATTTGCAATTGTCATTTTTTCCCTATTGTGATGCTTATCTGATTTAAACGGCTTCTCTGACAAGAAAAACAATGAAAGGCAGGACTTTTGTCCATTGGGAACTGATTGGGTCGTTGTTGTTTGCTCTCATGTGAGCGACAGGTTGCTGGAGAAGAGGGATAATTGTCCCACCCTCACTCTGACGCACACGCCGTCAGAGAAGAGGTGTCATTGCGAGGGGGAAGTGAATTTAATATTTTGGATGAATTATTTGGAATCTAAAAAAAGAATGATGTGCATGTATAAAGTCACATTCAAGTCAAATCACATTTATTGATAGCGCTTTATACAATACTGATTGTTTCAAAGCAGCCTGACATTAACAAACAGGAGAATTAGTGCTGTAAAATTAATCAATTATGAAATTAATTCAATTTCAGCTGTAAAGCAGTGTCATTATTCAGCTCAATTTAATTGGTTCAATTTGGTTCAGTAACTATGTAGGCTAAATGTAAATTATGACATGAGTTCGATTCCGATATAAGCAGCTCTACAGCAGATAATTGTGTCATTATTCAGCTTAATTCAGAACATTGTTGATTCAATAAAGTTCAAAATCTGTGTCAATGTCAATGTTTGTTCTTATAAACACTGCAATATATATATATATATAAAAAGGAATTGTTAATTTTGAGTCTTTCAAGGTCATGCATGGGGTTGACTGCTTGTGGGATACATTTGGATAAACATCTGCCAAATGTGTAAATAATATGCAGGCTCATTGGAGAATTTGAATTTATCCCTTGGCTAACATTTGTGCTTATCCCACTCTGAGTTAAAATCATTTTGGACGTACAATGAAGGTAGGAGGCCATAGGGTCAGTTAAGCAACTAACTAGCAAACACTTAGCACTGTGCTAAAACCACTCAACACAATTTAGCATCCATTACACACTGGTATCCAATCTGGCGAGTGTTGCGCTGACAAGCAGCACTAACATTTTTCTTAAGAAATTCTAAAAACCCTTTTTTACTTATATTTAGTAGGCAGGGCAGAACATAAGCATAATGTATTTGATTTAATGGATGAAACAGGTCTGCGGTCGTGATAGTCAGGACATATTGAGGAGATTGTTTTCTAAATGTTAAAACAAAAATAATTACAGGACACTGTGATATCAAGCATATTGATATCGCTCTGGTGATTTTGGCTAACGTCCCGTGGGCAAACTACAAACCGCCCTGTTTCTCCGCCCCCGAAGCAATCAGATTCAGCGCAACAAGTGCACTGATGCTGTCCTGTCGCGACGCTGCCTGGAGTCATGGCTCTCTGGCTGAGCTTTTCCACCGCAGCGAACCAACTTTAAATTTTCAACTGAGGCTGTTTTGACCCGCAAATCTGCTTCGTGTCCGGTTGGTTTCGGTCATGTGCCGTTAAATTGCCTGAGGGTGTGCTCGAGCCACACACTTAATGGAAAGTTTTCCGTCCCGGTAGATCTGTGACTACGGGGTGTTTGTTCTTGTGAATCACGCACCAGACGAAATATTTGCTGGTTTTTGTTCACTATGTACTTTCGCATTCATCACTCGTCTGTTTAACGATTTTCGCTAAGTTAATATGCGTAATTCGTCGGACATTGGACTGTCGGAGGAGTTAGCCGCGGCTGACGGTTCGATCGAAGCCGCACAACTGTTGTGACACCGGGCCAAGACACCAGTCAAGAAGTATGATAAAGGTAAGATTCCGCGTCTAAATAACACATTATTTTGGGGTTTATTAAGAGGGGAGATAATAATGTTCTTTTTATTATTGTTAAAATTAGACTATATATATAGCTATATGTCACGTGAATTTAAAATGTGCGTTCATAAGTTCGGCAGCACTTAGCATCTTGCCAGTGCCGTTGGGTTCAAAAAAGAAGCTGAAGGGACTCAAGGGAGGAGGGGGGGGGTATTGTGTATGCGTTACTATCCCACATGTTGCCATAGTGATGTGGGGGGTGTTCGAGCGCGCAAAGCTTGTAGGGAGATCGGAGAAGACGAGGAGGGGGTTGGTTGGTTGGGGTGGCGAGGTGCTTCTTAAAGAGCTTTATGGAGAGACTGAGTTAATTAAACTCACAAATAAACGAGAGCTTTTTTCTTCTGTGGAAAAAAAAACAACTCTGTAATTCGCCTTCATTCATTCCAGCAGGCCGCTCTTAAACCTGAAATATTTGTTTTGATCTGTACTATAGCGTTACTGCTTGAAAGGTTTTCTTTCTATCCAAAAGATAACGTTATATGTTTTCAGATATGTAAAGAAACAAATATTTCACTCAGTGTTTTATAAATCTCTGCTTCTCAGCCAGGGACCCGGGGCCCACTAGGGGTCATCAGCAACACTGCTGGAAAGAGGAGAAAAACGGCTTAAATCAGGTTAAAATGGTATGCTGTTCTTAACTGGTTTAGCTGGTCTCACAGTCTGGCCAAGCTGATTTTTAGCTAATTGGTCAGCTCTTTTAAAACCAGCTTGACCGCACCGTGGGAGACAAGTAAACTTTATTTATCTAAAGTGAATTTATTTATTTGTTTATTTATACATTACCCTAATTAAAGTGTCTTTGTTCAGCTTGCAAGCTTACATAATATCTTTTATTGTAATATTTTTTTCTCAGGAAATATTTGAGAATTTAAAAAATGTGATTTGAAGGCCTGGAAAAATATTAAAATGTCATGAAATATTCTATAATATATATATATATATATATATATATATATATATATATATATATATATATATATATATATATATATATATATATTAGTTATGCCAAGCTCTAAAATATCTTATGAGGTAAAAGCTTACAATATCTGTAAAATTATATTCAATTATATTATAATTAATTATAAGGTTTAAATGATTAAAACCCTTATCCTGTAATCACTAACAACTGGAAAAGTCATGGAAAATCATCGTTCAAAAAGTGTGGGAACATACAGTTCTCGAAGCTTCTGAAATTACGAAAATAATCAAGGTTAATTACGTTAATCTACGTAACGTTTGAAAACAACCAGCTTTGTCATCATTACAGCCAAAGCACCAGATTTAAAGTATCTTAGCCTACATGGGGGGCCTTCGAAACATTGTCTTTGACAGCAGGGGTCTTCGGAGTACAGAAGCACTGTTATAAATGCCCTGTAAAATTGATTCCCTTTAGGTTTGTAAGCGACTCATTTCTCATACTTTAATATAATGTCTAAAGTCCACCACGTTTGTCGTGCAACCTGTGTGCTGCAGTTGGCATCATAATTTATAACAGATAAAAGAAGATTGCCAGAAAAAGAATGTCACTGAATTTGTAATTCACAATAACAGTTTGTTAGAAGTATGTCCAGCACTTTCGCTTCTCTAAACAATTGCTTTGCTTTAAGACGTCAACAGGTCTGTGCTGGAATGCACTCCTCCACACATAATGAGAGAGTTTTCCTTATCACAAGACACGCATAAAGAACTTTAATGCCTCACTGGGTGCCTCCTAAGCCACGACTGCCATAAATCTCACTTCCCACGCCTCTTCTCAACTATCTCACTCTCTGATACAGCACAAATGCATTAATGTACTAAGTGTTTAATGGTGTTTTGCCAATAGAAAGCATTTGCTTGAATGTGCTTTTGTATTGAAGTCATATTAGCCATAAACAGTTCCCTGAATTCTAGTTCATGCAAAAATTAAAGATCTGTCATTATTTACTCACATGTCGTTCCAAATCTGTTTGACTAACTTTTTTCTGTGGAAAACAGTAATTTTTTGGGGAAATATACTGGCTGCTCCAAAATGACAAATGACCATCATAAAGGCATGTTCACACCAAGAGTAATAACTATAACGATAAAGATATAGCCTACCGGTAGTTCTAAAAATCATTCTAAATATAAAAGAACAGCAGAGTCCAGACAACAACTATAACGATAATAAGGGCACAGAGGAACGATATCACGATATATTGGAATCACTTGCGGAACGATTTTTTTCCAGCTGATGAACGATAATAACAACAGCCAATCAGAATCCATCCTGCTTTAAAGAACTCGAGCATTTAAAGTAGCAGATGACTCGCTATTCGTTCGGGTCACATGACGTCACTGTCGCTTTGCGCCGCCATCTTTACGACCAACGGTCTCAGTAATGCCTGCAATATGTTGTGCAGTTGGCTGCAACAACAGCTGGTATTTTATTCTATACCAAAAGAAGGATAGAAGAGAGAATCATTTATTTAAAAGACTTGAAGTCTCATGTTGATTTGTGGTTAATTATATTTCCATTATACTCTCAATGCCCAACATTATACAGACAGATATCGACGGATAATGTTTTTTCTTCATTTTATTTGTTGGATCTGTTTAAATGTTAAAGCACTTTATCATGGCAAGTAAGTTAGTAAGATTTGGGGTTGTTTTGAATATAACTGTCTGTCTGTCTGTCTGTCTGTTAGTTAATACCTACCTAAATCTAATAAAAAGTTTTCTGAAGTTCATAAAGATATTGTCTTCATCCCATGCGCTTTAGATGTTATTTTGTGTAAGTAACGTTAGCTCTGCAGACGTTGCATAATCTCAGCCTTGAAATGCATATTAAAGGACTAGTTCTTCCAAAAATGATAATTCTGCCGTCATTTACTCACTTTCATGTGCAAATCCTTAAGGTTACTTTCTGTGGAAGACAAAGGGACATTTTTGAATATGTAATGGAGACTCTTCTTGTCGATGTAATGAAAGTGAATGAGTAACGTTAACCTACTGGGGGCTGTCACGCAAAAAATAATAATAATAAAAGACAAAACATCATAAAAGTGATCTAATACGACTCGTCCGTTATATTAATATCGTTATTTATTCATATGATATCTTTATGTGACGAACAAACTGCAATTTAAGTCGTTATATTATAATCACTGATGAGCTTTACCTCTTGATAGCTTTTAATCGCAGCCGAATCGTGAGTGAATCACTCAAAAAGATTCGACTCGAAAGATTCATTCATTTCGATATTTGTGTGTATTAAACCTTCTCTATAATTGAACATCTGTTCTTTCGGACAGACATGGCAGTCTTTTATGATCTTCGGCTGATGTCTCTGGCTGTGCTGATGCTGGTGTCTCAGCTGGACTCTGCCAGTGCTGCTGTTCGGTTTAGATAGATTCATTTATGCCAAACAGCCGAACAGCAGCAGATTCATAGATTCATTCATGACATCACCCCGACTCTCATGAACGCGCGCCATGAAGCTCTATGACTTGAAGTATTTCTATATATATTATGGAAGGCCAAATGGGGCAAGTCTAGGGCAGATAATAATGGACAAAAGAAAACTGGGGGTAACAAATAAGGTATTTTCTCCAGGTATCTCTGTCTCTCTCTCTCATTCAAATGGGCAGTTTGGGCGGCCATGGCCAGTTTGGGCGAGATCGGTCGTAAATATGGTGGCATTCTATTTGGTAGTGACGTAGGTGGCATCTATGAATAATAAACAGAACGTTATCGTCCGCTGATGTGGGCGCTCATATAGATATCGTTATAGTTATCGTTATAGTTATCTTGGTGTGAATGGGCCTTAAACATAGGCTACCATAAAATTGTTTCATATGACTTTTGCGCTGTTTTACCAGTCGTAGAGAAAATGTGATGAGTTTGCATGAGGAAAAGACAGAAATTAAAATTTCTTCTACATCTTTTTTTTAGTCGGTTCATGGGAGTTCACGAGAGAAGCAGCGCTGATTCACGAGCAAATCTTTTTTTTTTGAGTCGGATCTTATTGAATCACCGTTGATGCAATTCACAAACTAGACTGATTATATTCTCGAGTTCAGCTTACTGATAACTGGCCAGTCGCAATGGTTCACAGCCCACAGCAGACTATGTTTAACTTCTTTAAGTCTGTTTCTCACCCAAAGCTATCTTCAGAAGACTTGTAATATAGTATTGCATCCTTTTTAAAGCTTGAACATTCAGTCCCCATTCATTGTAATTGCACAGAAAAGAGTAACCCTTATATAATTCAGATCCAGTCCTTTAGTGTTCTACACAGGTTTGGAATGACATGGGAGTTTAGAGAAAGTTCTGACCTTTCCAAATAGCATAGCACTTTTTTTCGCAATTGCATAGACATGTCATTGACATGTTTTCCACCAGTGGACTTGGAGTAGACAAATGCAGGTCATGAGACAGGTGAGATGAATGTGGTGTCAAGTGTAGCATTACTTGACGCTTCCCATGCCTGAAGCAGGCAGGGTGTGTCTGCCTCCTATGTGTCTGCATCTTGTTCTCGCTGATAAAAAGGAGAACTGGGTCGTATTGTGGTAGGTAGTATCAGTAACCAAACAAAAATAATAAATCTTTGCAATCTTTCTTTCATACGCCAAACCTGTCAGACTGATTTAAGGTTATTGCTTCAATGAACATTTTCTCTCTCTCTGCATATGTGTCTATGTGTGTGTGAGAGTGTGTTGGACAGTATGCAGATATACTGATGCTAGTCCAGACTGATAAAGCCTTATAATCAGATTAGGACAGGGAGAGGGGTGCTGCACATGTTCTCATGTGGGTTTGAGCGAGTGCAGTCTTGTTTTAAGGGATGAGGAAAGCTAGAGTCCTTTCGCATTTTCACTGTGAAACTCTTTCAGCCAGTGGAAGGATCATCAACGGGTGAGTCAAATGAGATTTTGTACTCTCACTTTAAACATTGAAACAAGATAATCAATAAGGATAAAAATAAATCTGAAATTCTAGATGACTAAAGGGCGTGTACTGTAGCCATCATAAGCCAAAATGAAAGAGTAAAAAAAGTTTTTTTTTCTTAGTAGTTCAATAAAGAAAGCATTGACATTCCATAGTGATGTGACAGCTTGGCAAGACTTGCTCATCTTGATGGGCAGATCATTAGAACTGGTGTGGTTGGTTATTCATAGGAATTTCCTTAGTCAGTACGCATCATTTTGTGCTTATGTGCTGTACTAAGTCATCCTTCACTGCTAACACCTTCATTTTGAAAGGGATAGTTCACCTTAAAAATAAATATCCTGTCATTATTTACTCACCATCATGTTCTAAACCAGTATGACTTTCTCTGTGGAAAGCAGAAGATATTTTGACGAATGTTTCTGTTAATACACTGAAAGTCAATTGGTTCCAAAACAATGAAAAAGTCATACTGATTTGGTAAAACATGAGGATAAGTAAATGATGACTGTGTTTTCATTTTTCTTGCACGATTTGGGGTAAAATTCTAATTGCGATTTTTCTAATAAAAATTCCAGGTTTGCTGTGCTTGTTTGTAGTGCTGCAAACAAATGGGCAAAAATGTTGTGGTTATATATCATAATGACTAAAAGAAATAAGTATAATTTTATTATTACTTCTACTAAATAAAATATTAAACATGTAAGACGGTAAAATAAAAAATGAGTACAACTAAAATTACAAAAGGGATATTTACCTAATCTCGCAGGAACATTTAACTGTTCCGAGGTGCCGATTAATTTCATATGAATTTGGACGATGTGAACATATTCCTCCTTGTGTTAAACCTCTTATATAAGTAGTTTGATGTCTGGCACAAGGAAGCATACATTCTCTATCCTCCTCCGCCTGGAGTTGGAAAATGAGTTTCTGACTGCTGTCTGTTTGCGACATAAAAGCGTGCGTGGCTTTAAGAATGTTGAGTCAGTGTTTAGTATACTTGCACCAGTGCATATTAGTTGTAGGTGTGTTTGGGTGTATTAGAGGCTTCCGTAGGCATGCTTGTGTTTATGTTTGTCTTGAGTTTAGGGAGTTTTGTTTGAGCCTGACTCCAGCTGGTAACTGCACAGAGGTTGTTTGAGCTCTTAATTAATTCTTACTCCGCAACAGTGATGATACAGAGGAGGAAGAGTAGGAGAGAAGTTCAACTTTAAACTCGGATACGTTGGACATGTGAGTAGACTGAGGAGTGACTTGAAAGTTGAATTAATTGCATTCTTTCAAAGCTCTAGTTAAACAAAAAGGTCAGATGGCAGCTTCTTCCTCATGCCTCGATGGAGCTGAGTGCTAATGGGTAGCAGGACTTGAAGTGATAGAGATCAGCATTTGAGTTGAAAATTGAGCTAAAATCAAGATGGCAGAAAACACATTTCAAGTAATACATGTCACAAACATAAGTACAAGTACTTAATTTGCCTTGAAATCAGCTAATTAAAAACAGTGCTTGTTGGCTGGGCTTGACATTCACTTTTTTGCTCACCAGCCACTATGGCTAGTGGTTTTCCAAAGTTACTAGCCACTTTTGGACATTATTTTATGTGTATTTATTTTGTCCATTTAAGTGCAATAAGCAACAAATAAAAACTCCATTTATTACTGAGAGGCAGCTTTATGTGCGTGCACTTTGGGTGAGAGCACAAAACTGCGGGAATTAGTAAAATTATGCGCAATACGTGCAATCCCACGCAGAAATTCAAGCCCTGTAACACCAACAATATTCATCCAGAGCAAATGAAACAAGTGAGTGAGGGGAGGTGGGTTTTTGTGTCAGCTCGCTGTCGGAGAGATGAGAAAGCGCAGCTGGTACTGTGTATCTATTCTGCTGAAAATGAGTATTGGAATGTTTTCAGATATTTCAATATCAGAAATCTATATTTTTGACAACACTGCATTGCACTTAGTTTATTTTTTCAGATGACTTTTTAAAAATTTATTATATATAAAATTCAGCCTACCAAAGTGGCTAGTAGGAGTGACTGCATTACACACCACTGCTGAAATCCAGCTGCATTACATAAAGTTAGTTATGAGGAAGGGTGTAGCTTGTTGTGACAAATTACCACTCAGTTTGATATTTTATTGTTTATAACATGTACACAGTGGGTTGACTCTGAACAATTAAATTATCATAAAATATATAATGTCAAAGGTCCAAAGCTTTGATTCTACATGAAAAAGATTGGAGATTTGAGAATCAGCTCAGAGAGATAAGACTGGATCACATTTCGTCTATACTGTAAAAAATATATTTTAAGTATTTCATTTAAAAAAAATTCTACAGCAAGTGCTATGATTTATTTTCATCTGTGTTGTGATTTATTTACATTTGTGAGCTTGTCTGAGAAAATACAATATTAAAATTTGTGATGCGATTTATTTGTGATTAATCAGTTTCAGCATATCCTGGTATCTCTGTTCATTCTTAGTCTGCAACAAATGGGTTAAAACAGCTCAACCCCCTAAGGTCTACCCCTCTCTCCTCACTCAGAATATGGCTAGAAAATCCTGGGCAATTTATTACATTAATCACAATGGATTAGGGGTTTTCATTGCCTAGTCATGCTTGCAAAAGCCTTTCATCATTGCGAACATCACACCAGGCAACAACGTCCACACCCTGGTAGGGGGGCCTCTCTTTCTCAGGAATTTAAAAAGCACAGCCTAAATCTTTTACAGGAAATCTTACAGCACTTACTGTAACCTACTCATGCTACTTACCGACACCCTCCAATTTGCCAGATAAAGGCATTATTCATCCATAGCAGGAATGTTGAATCTTAATTTACACCTGTGTGTGGATATAAGTACACTTTGAATTACTTCACCTCTGCTGAGTTTAAATATTTCATAGGTCAAGTAAGCAGACCGATAATATAAGGAAATAGTTTAAAGTTCTTTCATAATGTGACTTATCAAACTTATGGTTATCACAGTGGTGTTGTATTGTTTCATTGAAGTGTGTTAAAAGTTAAGATCTTCCTCAGACAAAACAGTGGGTCATTTATTGTCTCACTCCACGTCACATGCTTTCTTTGTTCTTTGTTCCCAGACTTGATTTAAGTTAGTCTGCTTGTTCATTGAGATTGAACTTTCTTCAATCTGGTTCTGCAGGCACCTTCGTCGGACCCGCAGGGATCCTCTCACAACAATGACCCGCAGAGTGACTATTTCACAAAGGAACAGCTGATGAATCCAAGTCTGAGGTCAGGTTGTAGGGTCCAGGTGCAACCGGTGCTATCTGAGCCTTGCTATGAGGAGAACCATCTTAACCATCTTGCCGATGGCCAGGCCAAGCTTTACCCTTCCAGGACTGTGCGTCTGTTTTCCACCCAGACAAAATGTGAGGACAGTAGAGGTCCACCTGTCACGCCACAGGCTTGGTCTGGATTGGCTGGTTTCCGCGTCATGGGCTCTTTCAAAAAACTGCGGACTTCTGTGCTCCAAGGAATCCAAAGCCGGAGCAATGCGATGGCAGCCGGTCAGGAGAGAAACATGTCCTTGATGCTTGAGGATGGTGCTAGTTTCTTAGTAACCAAACGAGAGTTCGCGACCAATCAAACCCATGAATATGACAACGTGACGAATGGGTTGTCTCAAACTGGGAAGACGTCTTCTGTTTCAGATGAGGAAGATTGTGAGGAGGAAAAGGGTGGGTTTCAGAGGAATTCCCACTTCTCTCAGAGTATGCGCAAGGCTTATGGGGCAGGACGGATCTCATTGCTTGACATAGTCAAGACAGAGAGCCCTTCCACCAGTGAGCCTTATCCTGGCAACACTGTGGAATCTGTTGTACCTTGTAAGAACCTTGAGACTCAAGAAAATGTTCTCAAAAGACTAAGCAAAAGTGCGGATAATCTACATGTCTTCAAGAGCCATTTTAGACGCAAAGTCACCTCAACTGAGCCACAGAACCCAGAATGCACCCATACTATAATTCTTCAAAGGACCACCAGTTCCTCATCGGTTGACTTGCAGGAACACGGTACAGTTAGGCATCAAAGCCCCATGAGGACGCGAGGACATTTGCAAAAGCTTGTCGGCAGTTTAACAGACCTGACTGTCAAGCGTAAAAACACACCAGACCCCACTCCCAAAGTACCGCTGTCACCTTTCAGTAGGCTACATGATGACTACTCCCGCAGAACTCCCTGTGTATCCATGAGTGAGCGTCAGCGGAGGCCTTTACCCACTCCTAGCAAAGCCCAGCAGGCCAACGCTCATGAACACATCCCAACTTTACACCCCGCTCCCTCCTGCCCCGCCGTTTATAGTTCCACCCTAGATGACTCTTTGGAGCCTCCTAACAAAACAACAGCCCTCATAAGTGACTCTGTCCAGGTGGCTGTGTCCTCAACAGGTTTCTGTTCAGATGCCCCAGTCTGTCCACTGGAAAAATACTGTGAACCTATGGAGTGCCATCAAAATGGAAAAAATGACCACTACTCTCAAATGCCAAAGCAGTGTTCAAGTCCAAGTCAAAAGCAGGCAGTCAATGGCCTTAACGCTAACTTGGAGGTAAGACACTCTTATGACCCCATATTGTCGAATTTAAAATATTGGCCTGTATCTACTGACATTTGTGGCATAATGTCAATTACCACAGAAAAATTTTGACTTTCACTATAAAAAAAAAAGTACAGACAGCTAGTGCATGTATATTCACAGTTATAATTGACCTACAGTATTTTTTTTGCACAATAGCGATAGTTTGCATCTCTTTGAATGATTAAATATGCATTTGTGCGTCAAATTGTCAAGGCTAATTAACATGTATACATTTGTTTGTCCGGACTGGTAAAATTTCTGTCAGACTAAAGCCTCAGGTATACTTCATTGTTTGCGCTCCGCTCCATCTTCAGCATAGTTTAGTGAGCAAGCTTGTCAAAGTATATAAAGGGCTTAAATCACTTGCACGTGTGCTGTTGTCTGCAACAACACAAAAACTGGGCTGTGGACTGTGTACGCTGACATAAGCGGACTGAACTGATAACAAAAATTACGTTGAGCAGACAGTTCGCAAGCCAGAGCGGAACGCCGACAATGGAAGTATACTTTCGGTGTAAAGAGTTTATCTGACATTTTAGGAAGACAAATTATTTATTGCTGTAGTCATACTGTAATCAACCCTTTAATGTGCATGTAAATGTACTTGCTTACAAGTACACAAGGCAAGGAGCAATAAAATACACACTGTATAGCAAAACAAAATTGTAGCTTACAAGAGACTAGTGTGGTGTTGGTGTAATTATTTATTTACCAGACTTTTCAGTGTAAAATAGTCTCATTATTTCTTCGCATTTCAGGACCATGTAAAACATATTAAACAAACATGTAAAACAAAATATTTACTTTGGAGAACTTTAATGGAGAACAACTATAAGTTCGTCTACCTAAAACCAGGAGTCAGTTTAGACTACTTACAGTACAATTAAATAATTTTACACACCTGTGATCACTATTTTTTTATATTTTTAATGTAATTTCCTGTGGGACATTATCCTATAAATGCTATTGGTTGCGCTTAAACTTGTGTTGAACATGGAAGATTACAATAAGACATGCAGTCTGTGGCCCAAAATGTGTTTCGGAGCCAGCCATTTCTGCATACAGGAACAAAGCTGGAGAAATGTTAGTTTGTGCTTATAATGTTAGAATTTGTGCCTAGGTTTGCTTGGTAAGATTTGCTGTGCACTTTCATATGTAACTTTTTTTGTATCTCCTCGAGACGATATTGATTACCTGTTTTTGTTGTTGTTTGAATTAGTCTGACTGATGATGAGCAAGGTCGGACAATGACTTTTCTTACTGACTGTCAGATTGTAGATGTCAGATGAACCATTGCCATAAAGTCAAAGAGGACATGGTAATCTTATTCTAAGCATTTAACTGGAATAGACCAGTTCATTGGATGACCTTGACCTTAACACAGGGAGTCGTAAATTACAGTAGACAGATTTTTGTCGAAGCATTAACTTTTGTGCTTCGCGTCAAATGTCCACACAGGTGACCCTTGTATCTGATGATGCAACCACAGCCTCATTCTGATATGTTATAGTATGAAATACTATAATATGAAATAGTTATAAAATGACTGACATCTCATTTGGCAGTACTTCCTCTGAAGTGGTACATTGCTACAGTGTCACATGGGCTGCTCAGCTGTGTGGCACACAGCAAGTAGAGTTAATGATTAGCCGGATTGCTTAAACGCAGCTCTTGGACCTGTGGCTGGACACGTATCAACAAGGACTGTCTCTCCTCCCCAGAAGAACCACCCAAGGGTCGAAGTCCAGTAATCAAACCAAGCTAGCTTAGGCGCAAATGGACTCCAGTAGGTCAGGGAGAATTAGGACATATTAGAAACATGTAGACAGGCTACAGCGAGCCAAGCTCAGCGAAACTTTATTTTGTTTGTGTGTGCATTGATGTGTTTTCATATATACGTTGCGTCTTCCTTACAATGGTGCTGATTTATTGTGTGCCTTTTCAGTGTCTATGGACTGAAGAGAGAGAAACTGATGATCTTGAGGTAAGATCTGATTTTGTGTGTATTTTATACAGAATTGACTACATGCTGACAGCAAATATTACATCAGCACTAACTAGAAAATTAAAATGTGCTTATTTCTTTTGTCAAACAACATTACTGTTCTTAAAATCATATTTCTGAATCCATCTTGTCACTGTCACATGCCTCATTTGTCAAATTGCAAGAATAATAACCAGTAATTGTTTCATCGTATTCAGTCATTTTCTAACATAAGTGCGTCTATGGATTCACAGTTATCACTGAGTGTCGGCATAACAACATAGTGCCGGCCCAAATCCGGCCCACATCTGGTACACACGGATTCCACAAGTACCAGATGTGGGCCGGATCTGGGCCGAAACTGTTGCTGTCTGGGTAGATAATTTGCCTCTAAAACCACTTTTGTTTTGCTATAATATTTTGACTTTTTTTCTTATATGTTAATCATTTTAATTTTAATGAATCGTTTTATTTAATGAATCATTAATCGTTATTCATCACTCTTTAATGAACTAAAATCTCTTTAAGGTGTGTTATAGTTTTTGTATTAATCACTGGGTCTTGAACACATTAATGTCCATGGTTAATATTTTTAGATCATTCATCAGATGTTGTAGGCCTCGAAGAATAAACTAACTGCTGACATTTGATTTCTCCTCTAGGCTTCATCAGATGACCTAGTCAGAAATGCGTTTCTCAAAAGTGATGAGATCTCAGCCACTGCTGCTTCATCTGTCACAAACAACTGTTCCTCAGAATCCCCCTTGGCAACTCCAACAACACCAAACTCTCCAGCCTTTTCCAGTGACTCTCCCACTTCTGTAGTGCCTAGGAAAAGGGCAGGTCGCTCCAGACCCCGTCCAGTGTCTGATTATGGCCATCTGGCCAGGACAAAGTACTGCATCCCAGAGGAGGACAGGGAGTCTGAGAATATGGACTACACTTCCCAAAAGGACTACAATAGCAATGGCAGCTACATAGAGAGCAACAGACCTGAGAATGGTCATGTGTGCACTCAGACAGAGAGCAGAAAGAGACGTCCCATCTCTGTTATTGGAGGAGTGGATCTGTTTTCATCCCCAACTGCTGAGCAGAAGGACGACACTGAAAGTTTGCCTTCTGTAAGGCCTATTGCACTTTTTCTTTCTTCTATAGTTTGTTTTGTTGTTCAGTTTCTGCACAATTTTTGTGACATAAAACTGAGTTACAAAAAAATGTTTCAGAACAGATTACCCAAACACTTCTCTCCATCTTTTATTATTTGGACAAATTATTGTCCAGCCTCATTGGTCAAGAGTCCTGTTCAAAAAAAAAAAATCTGATTGGCTAACAGTCAGTCTGATTTATTTATTTTTTATTTATTTATGCCTGTGAAGGGCTGTCACAGAGACAACTGTCAAGATGCAAATTATAGTGGCTTTAAGGGCCTTTTTAATGTAGATCATTTGAGACCTGACAGGATAATAGGGAGGGGCTACATTGAGACATGATACAGGCCTGATTCAAACCCATGTGCCTTTGAGTACTACAGCTACTTATGTGTCACCAGCATGTGTACTTCCCACTGTGCAATGGCTCTGATAGGCCTTGTGTACTTTGAAACCTGCTTACATTGACTTTTATTTTGTGAGTAGATGCTATACTGTATATATACATTAAGTATTAAGACAACAAGTAGTTAACAATTTAGTTAGTGTATTTCGTACAGTGTTGGCTGATGAAAATAATTTACAAGGCTATTTTAGAGGTTATGTATCACAGAGGCTCAGTCTTTAATAAGATACACGTTTTGATGATCTAAACACTAATATGGTCCCATTAGGTCTCTCCCTTGGGGTGTAGCATTATGAGTTTATAATGTCATACTTCCGGTGGTTTGACAGAACTTTTCAGGCCCTGAATGTAACTGCTTTTGTTCTTTATCAACAATGCGATCCATGTGTTATATAGAAATACTTTGAAGACATGCTGATTTGGGTTGGGTCATTTTAACGATTCTGATTCTGCTTATCGATTCCTAATTTCGATTCCAAAAAGGTAAAAAAAAAACACACAAAAAAACTTGGATATAATTCACATTTATTCTAAGTCTTATTGCAAAACATTTAATCGGAGATGAAAACCATGAACAAAAATCAACAGGCTAAACACTTACACAAGGAACTTTTGCCTATTGTTTAAAAATACCTTTAAAAAAACCGAATATAAATTTCAAGCATTATTAAAGACAAGTAAACGCTCAGTAATCAAAAAAGAGCAAATAAACAGATTAGCAATCGAACAAATAAATACACCTGAACATAGATACGATTTAAATAAACAGTGTTTTAAGTTTTTCAGGAATTCTGGTACAGAAACTGTAATCAAATGTAAAATAACACTGGACTTAATAAATAAAATATACATTACAAATATAGTTAAAAAAGTTATTCAGTCAAGAACAGCTTTGTCTTTTGTTGTTTGATTAACGTTATTATAGAGACAGAAGCAGGAATATTAAGCTGCTGTCACGTTAAGATGCACGGCTCCAATATACTGTTACACATGCATTTTCTTTGTCAACTTTTTACGTTAACTTAAGACATAACCGACTGTGTTTACAAGGTTATTTTGACACATTTTGTGTGTATTTGTCCATTTAAGTGCAGTTTAGTATCACGCATCATACAGTATGAGATCTAGGCAGCTTTCTGTGTGCACAATGTGTGCGTAGCACAGAAAACAGTGCGTTGTTTTAATGGTTTGTCATGTTTAAATTTTAAGTATTTATACAGCATATCAAGGTGGTATTTAGGTTTTTACTTATGTTTATATAAAATGTGTCCAGACAGGATTTTTATTATTGTTTTAAAGTAATTAGAATAGTAATAATTATTACTATTATTATTTTACATTATAGTAATAATAGTTTGGTTGGAAATGTGCTTAATTAAAATGTCACAATGAACAACAACAAAAAACATATGAAACTAAAATAGGCTTCATTTTTCTCATGCAAAATTCATATTTTTTTCCTTTTAATTTCTGGCAAATATCATCTAAACATTTCTTTGTGAGATTCACCATAAAATTCAATGTTATGCGTGTAATGTTATGTACTTGGCCGAGGGGACAAGCTAGCGTTTCAGTGTTTATTATCTCACAGGTCATTGTCCTGCTCTGAACAGTCACTGAACTCTGAACATAAGGCCTGCTGGATGGTGGGCTCCTTTTAAGGCTGCTGATTAAAATCTAATCTGTCATGTTTTGTTTCAGCCGGTTTCTCGTCCTCCAGTGCCCTCTCACAGAGTGCCTCCATACCGGGCCGTGTCTGCCCGTCTGAGACCCTGCGTCTTCTCCCAAAGCACACCTATCGGTCTGGATAGGATGGGACGGCGCAAAGGGCGCAGAATGCTCAGTGGTTAGTGTGTTTTTGTTTATATGCATGTGTGTGTATGTGTGCACTTGACCTACAAACATGAGGGGCTCAGTGGTGAGATTGTTTTGATGGAGAGGGAATATTGATTCTCTTGTGCATAATTCCTAAGCTCATTCAGTGTGGTTGTATTATAGATGGCAGCTCTGATGCAATGCTCGATGACAGTGTGAGTGAGGAGGACGGCAGCTTTGAAGAACTGACTGAAGGAACACCATATCTCCAACCAGAAGTTGATCTTTTCACTCTCAATCAGGTTGTGAAAATAATTTTTAAAATCATTTTACTGCTGTTATCACTTACAGTCTTCTATACAGTCCAGGTCATATTTTATATTCTATGTATCTTATCTGTTTAGTCATGTGTTTGTATGCAGAGTTGTTTTAGTGTATATACTTGTGTGGGATCGTCACACACTTCCAGTGCATGATGTCACCCTGTACTGTTCTTATCATATAATTTTATCTGACCTTTAGCCTCAATATTTTAGCCTGACTATAATCTTTCTCCTTCTCCAGTACATACTCTCGGGCCATGCCGTGTATGCAGAGGCCCTGTGGGATCATGTCACAATGGAAGAGCAGGAGCTGGCCTTCAAAGCCGGGGAGGTGATCCGGGTTCTGGATGTTCGGGAGCAGGACTGGTGGTGGGGGATGGTGGGCGACCGCGAGGCCTGGTTTCCCTCCAGCTTTGTGCGGGTAAGTCGCACTGTGAGCCTCTTGGAGTAATGAACGTGAAACAAAAGCTAGTTCAAACACACAGAGCTTGAATGTAATAATAATAAAAGCTTTTTCAAACTCCCAAAACTCCCGATTTAGTTTGAAATGACGTCAGAACAGTTCATTTTTTTTAATTCGCTTGAACTATATCATGGCCCTGCACGGTTGCTCCGGGTGACCCAAAAGGAAATGATAGACGTGTCATTATGGATGCGTGTGCTGATTGACCGGTTGGAGGAGATGAGGGTGTACAGAATGGTGTTTTATTGTTTCAACTCTAGATTAATGCATTCCATTGTAAATGGAACTACGACTCTTTGTAGATCCAACAAGATGAGTCAATCAGACACAAAGAGTGTCGGTGATTTGATCTAAACTTCCTGTAGAAGTGGATTAACCGGTTGTCTCAATCACAGTTGATTGTTGTATTAAAATTGTGCTTCATCATGGTTACCCTCAGTTTGATCCTCTGGAATTAACCGTAATGATATGTTGTCGTCAAGGTTCGAGTGAATCAGGGGGATTCGAGCAGTGACAGCGTGGAGAGCGTTCCAGATGCGGAAGAGTCCGTCCCATCAGATGCACACAAACAAAACTCGGAGCACAGGAAGCAGATGAGAGCCAATGTGGTCAAAGAGATCATGGACACAGAGCGCGTTTACATAAAACATCTCAAAGATATCTGCGAGGTGAGCCTCCATCCCAGCCATTTCACGTTGACCTTCTTCTGTAGTTTGGTTTCTGGTCTGTGTACATGCACATCAATTTAGCCTGAATGGTAGGCTAATCAGTCTCCTAGGCCTATCATTTTAAATATGAGATTATGATTGAAACACTTTTGCCCTCTTTCAGATAACATTATCTCAGAATATAGGTGTAGTACTCGGAGTAGTAACTCCACCCTAGAGGAATGCAGGAATACTGTTATTAGATATTGTACAGTACAGATTTTATGGGTATTCAGATTTAGTTTTTGAAAGATATTAATACTTTTATTCAGCAAGTATGCATTCAATTAATTAAAACTGACACTAAAGACTTGTACATTGTTACAAATAAAACATTTTTAAACATTATTTTTACATTTTTTTTTTTACTTTCTTTTCATCAGAGATTCCTGAAAAGAAAAGAAATTCACAGTTTCCACAAAAAAATTAACCAGCACAATTGTCAACATTTATAATAATAAGAAATGTTTCTTGAGCACCAAAATTATATTCAAATAGAAATGTTTTTTTTTTTTTTATGTAAAAATATTTATATTAACATTATTATTAATATTAACTTTTTTTTTTAAAAACTTTTGAAGAGAGGTGTGTATACTCTATACTAAGTATTATGATGATGATTATTATTATTATTGTTTGAACTATTTTTTAGACCTTCACCACTGCATATAATGTAGTTTCACAGCAGTATGATAAAGTGTGGTCATGTGACTTCATCACATCACATCACATTGCTTTTGTATTTGTTTGTTTTTTCTTTTCATTAAAGGGATACTCCACTTTTTTCGGAAATATGCTCATTTTACAACTCCCCCAGAGTTAAACAGTTGAGTTTTACCGTTTTAGAATCCATTCAGCCGAACTCCGGGTCTGACGGTACCACTTTTAGCATAGCTTAGCATAGATCATTGATTCAGACGAGTCCAGTAGCATTTCTTTCAAAATGACCAAAGAGTTTCAATATTTTTCCTATTTAAAACTTGACTCTTCTGTAGTTAAACCGTGTACTAAGATCGACGGAAAATGAAAAGTTGCGATTTTCTAAGCCTATATGGCTAGGAACTACTCTCATTCCGGCGTAATAATCAAGGAACTGTGCGGCCGTAACATGGGTGCAGCAGGCGTAGTGATATGACGCAGCGCCTAAAAATAGTCCCCAGCTCGGTAACTTCTTCCAACGTGACCGGGACTAAGTTTGTCTAACCTATTAGACCTATTTTCAGGCGCTGCGTCATATCACTACGCCTGCTGCACCCATGTTACGGCCGCATCTATCTTAGTACACGGTTTAACTACAGAAGAGTCAAGTTTTAAATAGGAAAAATATTGAAACTCTTTGGTCATTTTGAAAGAAATGCTACTGGACTAATCAGAATCAATGATCTATGCTAAGCTATGCTAAAAGTGGTACCGTCAGACCCGGAGTTCGGCTGAATGGATTCTAAAACGGTAAAACTCAACTGTTTAACTCTGGGGGAGTTGTAAAATGAGCATATTTCCGAAAAAAGTGGAGTATCCCTTTAATGAGTTGCTTGCAGTAAACTCAGATCTATACAGCATTGACAAATGTCCACCAGATATTCTGTGCAAACCTCAAATTTGCATAATAGTTTCTGAAAATAGCCTGGATTTAGAGGGAACCCTTCTCATTGCTGACCTCTGCTGGTCAAATGCTTAAAATATTTTTAGTGAAGGAAACCTTTCCAAAGCAAAAATCTCCAAATGAATATGTTAATTTTGTTGTTTTAGGGATATATCCGTCAATGCAGAAAGCACCCTGGCATGTTTACTGATGCAGAGCTAAAGACAATCTTCAGCAACATCGAGGACATCTACAGGTTCCAGAGAATGTTTCTCAAGGACCTAGAAAAGAAATACAACAGTGAAAATCCTCATCTAAGTGAGATTGGCTCCTGCTTCCTTCAACAGGTACCTTTACACGCTCAAGAACATTCCTTACACGCACAAGAACGGTTTCCTCACAAATTGCACGCATTTCTTTACATCTTTTTCTCTCTGTCAGGAGGAAGGTTTCTCCATATACTCGGAGTACTGTAACACGCATCCTGTGGCGTGTGCTGAATTACAGCGATTGATGAAACAAGGGAGATATAAACACTTCTTTGAAGCCTGTCGTCTCCTACAGCAGATGATCGACATCTCCATTTCTGGCTTCTTACTCACACCTGTACAGAAGATTTGTAAATACCCTCTTCAGCTGGGAGAGCTTTTGAAATACACACCCAAAGACCACAGGTAGCGCATTGTCTTACAAACCTTTGTTCAAAAGTTCAAAAGAACAGCATTTATGTTTTGTAACATTATAAATGTATTTGATAATGATAACTGTCACTTTTGATCAACTTAATGTGTCCTTGCTGAATAAAAGTATAAATTTCTTTAAAAAAAAAAAAAAATTACTGACCTGAAATTTGTAGTGTATATTTTTACGTTTTTGTATCAAAATGATCATAATAATAATAATAATAATAATAAAAAAAAAATTCTCCTCAGTGACCACGCAGGGGTGTGTGCCGCACATAAAGCAATGAAGAACGTGGCAAGTTTGATAAACGAGAGAAAAAGGCGACTTGAGAGCATCGACACCATCGCTCACTGGCAGGTGGCCATCCTCCACTGGGCGGTCAGTGACAACACATATTTACACTGTGGTCAACATTACTTAAACACTATTTCTGAATTATTCAAGGCCTATCCTCTCTGATCTTTTTGTATAAAGAAATTTGATTTGGCAGACGTGTGCGTGTCTAATGCAATAAGATGTTAATTGGATACCACGTTGATCTGTTTATTAGATTACTTATTAGTTCATACGCTGGGTCATTCACAGGGCTAAATGTGGCTTTGTGAACAATTTATAGACCAATAATTTCAGGTTTCAAAGCTTGTTTGAAGATTTCAAAGTTGTTTAAAGCAACCCTTCTTTCACTTCCTTTAGGGTGATGATGTGTTAACGCGAAGCTCCGAGCTCATCCACTCCGGCGAGCTCACGCGGATAGTACGACCCGGTAAGACGCAGCAACGCAGCTACTTCCTGTTTGACCACCAGCTGGTGTTCTGTAAGAAAGACGTCCTGCGGAGAGACCTGCTACACTACCGTGGCCGTATGGACACAGATCTACTCGAGCCAATCGACCTGCCTGATGGACGGCACGCTGAGCTGGGCCTGCTGAAGAACGCGTTTCTGCTACGGCATGCGGAGAACCTGAACGTGCTGTGTGTGCTGTGCTGCAAGAAGAACCAGGACAAGCAGAAATGGCTGCAAGCGTTTGCTCGAGAGCGCAGACGGGTACAGGAAGACCAAGAGATGGGTGAGTCTCACGGCTGAAGGCATCAGTAGGGATAGGAATATGCCAGTGAATTCAAAGAGTGCCATTCTCTTTTTGTTTTTTGGTCTCTTTTCAGGGATGGAGATCACTGAGGCCCAGAGGAAGAAAGCAGTTCACAACGCCAGGAAATCTAAACAAGGCAAAATGAAAAGTATGTCCAGTCTTTCAAACTATCTTTGTGCGGGTTATAATAGTTTTCAATTGAGTTTTAAACGTAGTATTTATTTATTTCTATAATATTTTCATTTTATTTGTCATTTTAATTCAATTTTAATTTTGTTTTTCAAATTTAATTTTGTTTTTGTTTTAATTCTGTCATTGATAGTTATAATTTTTCTAGTTTTAGTTTTTATCTCAAGAAACGATTTAGTTTTTTTTTTGGATTACAGATTTTTTATTTGACTTTTATTTGAGTTGCTTTTAGACTCATGAAAATGTATTTTAATTTACTTTCAGTTTTCCTTTAGTTTTCATTAGTTTTCATAAAGTATGTGTAATCAATGGTATTTTATTTTAATTTGTCTTTGCAGTTTAGTTTAGATCTCATTAGGTTTTATTTAAATCTTTTTTTTTCAGTATTTATTTTAGTTTTAATATTTTAGGGCTTGCAAAGATAATGCTCTTACTGGTATCATTTAAAAATGTTTAATTAATGTTTAATGAAAACTGTTAAATGTAATTTCTAAATGCATTGTAAAGGTTTCAAGTTTTATATTGTACTATATATATATATATATATACACACATCCATCCATCCATCCATCCAACACACATATATATATATATATATATATACACATTCATATATATTTTTATATATATTTATATATACAGACATACACACATAGATGTATATGTATATATAAATAGTTTTTTCCCAGTTATGTTAGTTTCATTTTTTTATGTCTATTTCAGTTAACAAAAATGTTTTCATTTTGTTTTGATGATAATGACACTGGGTCAAAAAATGTCTATCTAATCAATATCACATGTATTCATGGGGAACTGAATGGAATCTCCAAAAACTGTTATGATTACATTTTAGTAACATGTCAAATCACCAACCTAATCTGATGAAGTCATACTCACATTCTGTGTCTGTCTGCTTCCAGAAATGAATTATTCTGGTCATCCTGTTCCTCCCCACCATCAGCCCCTACATCCTCTCCATCAGCGACATGTGACCGTGCCAACCAGCATCCCCCAGCAGCAGGTCTTCTCTTTAGCAGAGCCAAAGAAGAAACCGTCTCACCTGTTGTACTCACTTGCACGCAGTGCCCTCTTCAGGAAGTGACAAGAGACACTTTCTGTTTTTATGTCATACTGAAATGCATACACATGAATATGTATATTTATATACGTATAAGTAGGTATGTGTGTGTAAATGACATGTGTGCCTTAGAATAAAGGCTCATTATTTAGCCTTAACTAAGTCAGTGTGTTAGTATGGGAAGTGTTCGTTATCTTTTTGTGAAGAAGCTGCTTCCCTTTGGGTTTCTCCTGTTCGTCGTCTCACACAAATGTGTCTTTTATGAGTTCTATTCAGATTTTTAGCTACATGACTAAATAATTTTATTGCTTTCCATGAGGCTGGAGCTTTGAAAGGTGTAAAAAATAAAACGGCAAACACTAACCTCTACTGTGTTCTGTAAATAAAGTTGAACCAAATATACACAGTCTGTGCCTGAATGTGTTCAAATATATAAATCTAAGGTTTTTATTTAATTTGCGTGTGTTTCAGCATTCTCTATTATTATTCAAAGAGGTTGAATGCATCTATAGGATAAGTGAACACAAGGCTCACTGTCTGCACACCTGCCAGGATACAGTTACACACTGTTAGGTGGAAACGAAGCTCCTCGTGTCGTTTGCCTTCATTCCGCTGCTCACATTCACGTCGTGGTTACAGACAGGGATTTTAGGGGGAAACAGTTTTAACAATGCAGGGTGCAGCATTTGAGATTACCGGTCCAAATGAATGACTGTATACCATGGAAACAGCGCGAGAGGAAGGCGGGCAGGGGAGCGAGGATGATGTGGCCCGGGAAGACGCCACAAGTGTGAGTAATTAATACTGCTAGACCCTTTGAATATCACCATGGTAAACCTAGATAAAACAAAATAAAATAAAAAATAGTTATTGTAGTCAATAGTCACTTAGTAATAGTCATTTGAGTAATTGTTATTTACTGCAAAATCACAATATAAAATACTAGGGGTTCTCTTTCAAATAAACAATGTTTTTATTTAGTTTATTTATTTATTTATTTGCACATTTTTTATGAATGGTGGTAACCAAGTTCTATAGTTTTACTGTAGGCCTAATAGTAATTTCAGTAACCAAGTTATTTTGGCGTAAACTGCAGTATGGTGATTTCTGTGAGAGTAAAACCATTTTGACCTCTGTTGAGGCGGCTATGGAGTTATTGGCTTGACATTTCTCAAATAGTAGGCCTAGCCTAAGCCTCGAAAAAATTATTTTTACTTAACTATTTGAATAAAGCCCATAACTGCATAGAAGTGGGTTTATCTGAATATCATAAGAATATACATAAGAGATCGCAGTTTATTTGTTGTAACCTGCCTCGATGTATTGTAAAGTGTATAGGTTACAGTATGCACTTCTCACTATGCTTAACTTGGCGCAAGATTGGGACCGTCTACAAAGAAGGTTCTTACTAAAAACGTCCAATGACTCTGTCATCGGAAGTGTACGCATATATATATATTTTTTAAATTGTGTTAAGTGTGCTCCAAGATGTGAAACACAAATCTATGTGTGAATATTGCTCTCTTTTTTTAACTGTGACAGGGCCATTGTACGTTTTTCTTATGGTTTATATTTTGTAGATGGTCCCTATGTCGGCTACATAGGGACCATCTATTTTTGTACTTCAACTTAATTTTGAGGCATTTCGAAATGAATTTTAATTTTAACCCTTGATTGTCTTTGAATAATATTCTAGCTTTATTTTCTTTGGAAATACCGTGTTACCTCGTTGTAAATGAAATACGGCGAAAGAGATGGGATGACATCATGTAAATAATGCATGACTGCACAACCGCAATGAACGCGAGAGTCATTGTGATGGTCGCGAAACAAATGATTCTAACTTACCTTTCAGAAATATTTATCCATGTCTGGTAAAATTTGCTTGCAAAAAATTGAAACTGTGATATCATAGTAGCTACAGTGATGCGGTTAGTTGATACTACCACAGTACGTTGGTATCTATCTATCTATCTATTGCATTAAAAGGTTCTTCAAAAAAATATCATGGTGGTAAAATGATACAATGATGCTCCGTGGTGTTTCTAAGCAAAATGTCTAAAAAACATTAGCTTACATGTCCAATAAACCATGACTGTACTGTATCATACCTGTTTTGTAAGTCAGTGTTACATGTAATTATGTGTCTAAATCTGAGTATGGGTAATTGTTTAATTGTATTGGGAAAAGTTCACTTCTTCTTGTAGCAATAGCTGTAACCAAATATTCAAGATTGGGGTTGACCAGTGGCTGACCCCATGTCTAGTGTGATAGCCCTTACCTTGTCCATGAACTAGGAATAGTGTAGACATAGTCAAATCTATATTCATTGGTTTTATACTCAAGAAAACCCTTAAATGCATCTATCAGATTGCTGGACAATAGAAAGAGATTGCGGTAATTGGTTGTAATACTTTATTATGAGAGAAATGACTGAGGTAGTTGCCCATCAAGTCATTGTGAACTCAGAGTTAGGTGGATTTTGTAACCCAGTTGGATTTCTCTCAGAATTACTGAGTGGCTTTACCATGTAACTCTAACCGCTCATTGCAATAATATCTGTTTGTGATAAGACCACACAACACACACCTTAAATCCAAAGCTACTGATTTCCCACTCATTCTCCATTTGAGCCAATTAAAATGTGAGGCCGTCTTTTCTTTTCAAGAAATGTAAAACATCTGGAGTCCTGAAATGACCTCAGCACTTTGGTGGCAGAACATTTATGATATCTTGTGACTCTAGCATTGTGTAATACAATTATCAGAAAGTTATGATAGTACTCTATGATAGTTATTATAGTAATATGATGCAAATTACTATAATCCAGGTCATCACACTTTTGATTCTAACAGCGGTTGGCTTTTTTCACCAGTGTGTGTTTATTGCATCAGGTCAGAATGTGATACATACCTGTGGTTTCAGGTAGCTGACGTGTCTGTGGAAGTGGCTACGGTGGACGCAACTCTTAATAAACTATGCAGAAGATACAACAGACGCAGAAGAAGAGCAAAAAAGCCAAAGAAGAAAAACCCAATATTGGATCTACAGAATCTGGCCATCCTCATTACAGTGGTGGTGTTTGTCGTTGTGGTGATAATGTGGTCACTTCTGTGGGTTTTTATATGTAAGCTCAACACAAACACTCATATACACACCCTTGTGAAAAAGAAGTGCACTTAATTGCATTGTGTAGACTTGCGCAGATAATATTATTAATGAAATGAACGACCACTTAAGTGTACTCAAAGTAAAAGTGCTGTTTCTTAAACACTTTTAAAAAGTGCATTTTGTAATAATGTCAAATTAAAAGCTTTAAATTACATTTTAAATCATTATATTAATAATCATTTGTTGTGCTTTAAGTAAGTACACTTATTTTGATCTGACGTAAAGCTTATGTAAAGTACATGATTATCATTTTTTTTTGTTATGATGGATTATGTTCATATTTATTATACTGATTATAATTTAAAGTTGTATTTTAAATGTATTAAATTGCAACTTTATCATTATTACAAATGTGTAATTACAACAAATATATTTAAATACATGACACAAGTTTCAACAGAAATTACATTAAGTATATTTTAACTGATCATAAATGCTTACATTCATTTTAACCATATGCCTAAGACATTTAATGTCCGAAATCATTACATACAGAAGGTAGTACTTAAAAATGTATTTATATTATAAATACAAAGTTATGTCCACATATCTAATTTAACTAAAGTGCACACTATGTGTTTTGTAGTCCGGAGAGAGAGCAACAGTGGTGTTTATTTTGCTGGTATGTTCCGTGTTGCCAACGTGGAGTTTATACCAGAGTACAGGCATGCTGACTCGAGTGAGTTTGTGTCCATGGCTAGCCGCGTCCAGCATGTGGTGAGTGACACAGCAAAAATATGTCATTACAATAAAAGGCCTTCAAAAGCCATTGTCACCATCACTTTAATATTTATCTTCCAATAAGATAACCAGCGTATACCGAACGTCATCAGTGTCCAGACTCTACAAACAAACCGTCATCTCTGATCTGAGGTACAGCCGCTTCAGTAGGCTACTACTCTGCTAGATGGATTTACTTCTTTAGGTCAATTGAGATGTCACATGGTTACAATTACCTCTCACCCCATCAGTAATAATAATCAAGGTGGTGTACTGGTGCATTTCTGGATGATCTTCGTGGTGCCGCACCTGAAGACTCCAGCAGTGTGTGAGGAGTGCTTGAGTGCCATCCTCAGGGACTCTGTGCTTATGAGTATGAAGAACAGGTCTACAGTGGGCTTCCTGCAGGGCCTTCCTGTGGACATCGACTCCATTCTTGTCAATGGTAATCTTAGCCACTGTTACCCCTTCTCAAGTGCCCCCCAATTTTAGCAAGACAGTACATATATGACATACCCAAAATAAAAAGGTTCCTTCTGACTAATTAAAAAAACAAAACAAATTTTACACAATGTTAAATGTTATGTACATTTCTTTTAGCTTCAGAAGCATTATTATGGTACATTTATATATGTATATATATATTGTCTTCCCAGTTGCTTTACGCTCGGATTACACATCAACAGCTGTGGGTGAGTAAGTCAAGACAGTTATGTACATATATGACCGGGGTTGTGTGCAATTCAGAACTGAATTGAGCAGCCTTTTAAATTTCAGCTTAATTCTAGAACTTTACTTGAATTGAATCTACATTTATAGCAAATTTGAAACAACGTACATTACCATTTAAAAGTTTGGGGTTGAAAAAAAATACAGTAAAAACAGAAATATTGTGATTATTGTAAATTGCAATATTATTGCAAAAATTATTGTAAAATTCAATTTTCATAGATTTTAAAATGTATTTAATTCCTGAATTTTCGGAATCATTACTCCAGTCTTCAGTGTCACATGATCCTTCAGAAATCATTCTAATATGATGATTTATTATTAAGTTGTGCTGCAAAAAACAGCATTTAAATTACTTCTACTTCTAGAAATTACTTCTACAAAATATTTATATGAATCTTTTTTAAAAAGCATTTTAGAATTTTTAAATTGTAATAATATTACCATTTACTGTATTTGTACGTGGTAATGTACGTTAAAGGAACACTCCACCATTTTTTGAAATAGGGCTTATTCATATTCTTTCATACATTTAGATAGGTGGGTAAATGCATTTTTGTCTCAGTGCATGCATTGTTTTAGTTTGACAGGGTCGGCGCTAGCTTAGCTTAGCACAATGAATGGAATCCTTTGTTGCCAGCTAGCATGTCCTGAGTAAAAGTTATAAAAAAAAACAAAAAAAACACGTAATTACTTCTTGTGGCCTGCGTATTCACAACGAGTAACAAATAGCCTGTTGAGCGATCGCAACCTCCTCCTGTCGTTCTATTTCCACTCATTTTCTGTAAACTCTTGTATATAGGTATGGTTCTGGCTCACACAAAATCAGCCATGTTCATCGCCATTCATGTACTGTTGGGAAAATAGCCAGGCAGCTACTATTCACACCGGTATGTTGACGGAAGTCGTGGGATTTCATGTGTTGCGTGATATCTCTGCGCCCAAGTAGCAGTGCTTCGCCTAAGTAGCCGTGCTTCGCCTGTGCTTCCCCCTAATATAGTCCCAAGTCAATATCTGCCTAAGAAATCACCTAATGTTAATCTGCATCGCTATTTGTACTCGTTGTGAATATGCAGGCCACAAGAAGTAATTACGTGGGTTTTTTAAAACTTTTTTTAGCACTTTTACTCAGGACATGCTAGCTGGCAACAAAGGATTCCATTCATTGTGCTAAGCTAAGCTAGCGCCGACCCTGTCAGACTAAAACAATGCATGCACTGAGACAAAAATGCATTTACCCACCTATCTAAATGTATGAAATATGAATAAGCCCTATTTCAAAAAACGGTGGAATGTTCCTTTAAGTTTCAAATTTGCTATAAATGTAAATTCAATTCAAGTAAAGTTCTAGAATTAAGCTGAAATCTAAAAGGCTGCTCAATTCAGTTCTGAATTGCACACAAAAGATTTAGATGTATCTTTTGTAAATTTACTGTCACTTTTGATCAATACATGTACATATTTATTTATGTTTCATTAATTGAATGTAATTTTATGGAGTATGGCATAAGAACATTTCTTATTTACACTAGTCTTTAAAATGAAGCCATGGATATCAATATTTTTTTGTATTTGAAAAATGTAATTAATTGATTTAATTATTAATAATTAAAACTAAATTAAAATCTGTTTTAATGGCTGTGTTAATTAGTTTTGACAGAATTTTATAGTTTACAAATATAAGTAGAGGATACATTTTAGGAAATAAATGTTTTTTTTTTTATATTGTATTTATTTTACTGTGTTGAGTTTCTTTGAATGGCAATTCAGTAAATTTCACTTGCAATACATTTCAAATTCAATTCCAATTCAATTCGAATTTAGTTATAAAATTCTGAATTTCCCAAACCCCTTTTGAATGTGTATTATTATTATTGACAGAATCTTGTTTCTGTAATTCTGTGTTTGATGGGATCTGTAATCATCTCTCTGTGTGTATAGGCTCTCAGTGTGTGGATAAGCTGTATGCAGGTGTTCCTGATGTGAGTGTTCCCCTCAACGTGTTCTCTTCATGGGGAAGCTTGAGCTGCTACATCAAACTGACAAGTGCTCCAGGCTCAGTCGTCCGACTCACTGTGAACAGCTTGAGTATTGACCCTAGTGACTGCGTCTATGATTCCCTCACCGTGTATGACGCTCTGCTTCCTATGAGAGGCTTGATTCTCTACAGGTTTGTGACAGAAGGGAGCGGAAAGATCTTGAAGTCAGTCTTGATTGAGTTGGTAAAATGAAGGACAAAATAATCTGAGATTATAATTGTAATTTTCATGCATTCTCTTCAAGGTTTTGTGAATCATTGTCAGCCCCGATCTCATTGGTCTCCACCTCCAACGTCATGCTGCTCTCATTCAGACTCACACAAGGCAGAAAGATCTTCCGAGGATTCTTCCAGGCTCTCATGGAAGAGCGTGAGTCCTTCGACTAAAGTATTTGTATTTTTGTGTCTGGTGAAGCTGAGCCTCTTTTGTCTTTCCCATACAGAGTGTATAAATATGATAGCGTTACCCGCTGGCCCAGGTGATGCTGGAGTTATAACCAGTCCATTCTACCCTAATCTGTTGCCCCGTCAGTGCTCCTGCTCCTGGATGTTTCAGGTACTGCACCCAATCAAAAGCGTTTTTTTTTATGTGTAGAAATATTATCCACAGTATTCGCGTGACAGAGCGGTGTTTTTTGTTGGCTGTTGACGTATCAGATGCCCAGCGGCCCTCTGGGTGTAGCTCTCAGGTTCCAGAACTACATGCTTAAACTAAAAGACTTGCAAAACTGTGAACACGGCTGGTGGAAAGTCAATGAGATTATGTAAGTGCTTTGTCAAGGGTACATTTCACCTCATTTCTGATCTTTGGGGGGGGGGGGGGGGGGGGGGGGGGTTTATTGTATTTCATTTCTTATAGGAATCGTTAAAAGTCATTTTTTACTCACCGATCGCTATGAAACGGAAGTTGCGATACTCTTTTCTTCCCTATTGTGACGTATATCCGAGTGAAATGGCTTCTTGAACAAGAAAAAATTTAGGGCGGGAATTGATTTTGTCCATCAGGAATTTATTGGATCATTGGATGATTGTGGTTTGCTATTGCTGTGATGTCATGTGAGCGACATGTTGTCCCGACCTTCGCGCCAGTAAACACATCATCAGAGAAGGGAAGAGATGTCGGAAAAATGTTTCGTCATTTTTGATTTCATGGTGACTGTAAATATTTTGAAGAAGCTTCATGCAGCTCTTTTTCATACAGCAATAGTTCCCACTGACCAAACACCAAAAAAAAAAGGGTCCATAAAACACAATTTTTGTCCCACATAAGAAGGTCAAACAGGTTTTGAAAGACATGATGGTGAGTAAATAATGACAGAATATTCATTTTAGCTGAACTATTCCTTCAGTGTTGACAGTATGTGATATTTATCAGGTCTGATATTCAACGTTTGTCAATTGGTATAGAAATAACTGTGATTTATTTACAGATATTGTGGAAATTACATTGACCACTCAACTGTCTTCCGTATTCCTGCTCAAAACCCTGAAGTGGTTTTCCGCTGCAGTTCACGAAGTGCTGACCAACCCTTCAGTGCCACTTACAGCAGTTACAACACCAGTCAGCGTAAGAACAATGCTGCTGAAACAAAGGAAATGGAGAACAATTTAAAAAGTCATTTTTCTCAAGTAGTACAAGCTGACTTAAGAGCAAAGGAATACTATTTATAATTATATGCCAGTAAAATGACTCATGGCACCAAATGGGTTTACTCTGGTCTTGTTTGTTTCTCCTAGCATGCCCGGAAAGTCACTTCTTGTGTTCTACAGGCCTGTGTGTGGAAAAGTTCAAGCGCTGTGATGGACTGGATGACTGTCAGGATGAGAGCGATGAGATTTTTTGTTGTATGTAAACCACAAAATCATGTAATCATGTAGTTCTACTATAGTAAAACAAGTAACAAACTAGTATTTCATGTTAGTTTGATATACAATAACTGCTTTTCAACCGTCAGGTAAAACCATTCTCGTTGCTTAACTGTTTCATTCCGTGCTGATCCGGCCCAGTCGATACGGGTTTGGTTTCATTTTCCATCCTGAGTGGCGACGTCACTACACGCATTTTACCAGCACGGTTAGCTAACCATGCTGAGAATTCCAGGCCGAAAACAGTTTATAATTGGGCCGTGGCGATCCAAGCTCAGGTGGAAGCATAACTGGAACTTTTCCTTACTGTTCTTAGAACCGTTCTAACCTACGGTGGAAAAGTGGCTTAAAATTGTACAGGAATAATATAAAACAGTGGTTCTCAACCACAGAGCTACAGGGGACCTCAGCAAACTTCCAGAGGTGCCGCAATAATTGTTCAAATTATTTTAATTTAGTTATATTATAGGGGTCCTATTATGCTTTTTTACATTTTCAACTTTCTTTAGTGTGTAATGTTGCTGTTTGTGCATGAAAAAGGTCTGCAAAGTAACAAAGCACTAAGTCCACTCCAAAGGGAGTTATTCTCTATAAGCACTGTTTATGAACCTGAAACGACTCGATTGTAGTCTTGAGTTCTCTTCCGGGAACGTACATGTAACAGTATTCCTAATTTAAATAATTCCCACCCAAAGCATTTGCAAAAAAGGTGCGAGGCCTGGTTGAGTTGGGTTAGCAGTGTGTTGAAACTTGTGGTTATGGTAAGGGGCGTGACATTTCCAAAACACACTTGAGGCGCTTGTCCAATTACAACACACTGGTCTTGCTGACCAATCAGAGGTTATTGCGCTTTTTGGAAGGAGGGGCTTCATAGAGACTGGAACTAAACAGAGTGCTATAGACAGACTGGGAAGTGAGGTGCTGCCATAAATATATATATCTATGGGTGCTGCAACAATATAAGATATTTGAAAAATAATGTGATTTATGAACATTTAAACATGAAATCCTATTCTAGTAGTCCCCAAAAACAAAATCAAGACTTTGAAAAAGGCATAATAGGTGGCCCTTAACATCATTTTAATTAAAATATAAACATATTTTTGAATTTATTTGTAGTATTAGAGGAACATATCTGCTTAGATAGGAGGGTCTTTGAATGTTGTCTTAAATGCAAGAGAGAAAGGTAGAAAGGTTGAGAACTATTGGTTTACAACAATATCTTGGTATTTCAAAATAGTATTCATGTGAATATTCACTATTTTATTGTCTGTAACAGCTAAACCTCCTAAAATCTGTGGAGGTTCATCCCCTTTGCACCCATTATACATCTGTAATGGAGAGATGGACTGTTCCAGTGGTAAAGATGAGACCAACTGTACTCAAGGTAATGTGAAAACTATTTAAAAATTCAAACTTTGATAGGTGTCAATTGTACAGTTATTAATGTGTTGGCTATGCAGAGACTAGCTGTTCTGGAGTCAGTTACCAATGTGGCAATGGAGCCTGCATTCTTAAGAAAAATGCTAAATGTGATGGCGTACCCGACTGCTTTGACCTCAGTGATGAGAAGGACTGTGGTGAGTTTTACTGTGGCAACATCCAAAAACATCATGTCACTCATCTGATTGGTTTGTAGACATTTAAACAGACAGAACTAGTCCTAGTCTAAATACAATTTATGTCTGTTTTCGTTTTTTTTTTTTGTCGGTTATTACTATTCTTAAATTCAACTATTACTAATAAAATCTCCTTTGAGCCAAACAATCAACAATATGGTAGCTTCAAATCCATACGAGGTATCAATACGGAATCAATCTGACTTCAAATGTATTTTGGTCACAGAATTAAAAATAATATAGGTGAATCATAGAATTAAAGACACATCTTACATCAAATTATCAGGTTTTTTGCTTGCACTTTTAGCCTACTTTCTTCCTGCTCACACTTTGGTTTTCTTTGCTCTCGTTTCTCATTTCAAATGTTGCACACAAAAAAAAAAAGCGTGAAGAGTAAGGAAAAAAAGAAAGAAAAAAATGACTGTGAGAGCAAAAACTGAGCTCTTTACTAAAGACTGCGGCTTTACTGAGCTCAACGGCTCTGGCCGAGCTGTGAAACTAAACGCTATTGGCTATTTAAAAAAAGAGGAGGAACTGTTCAATATGTCCCACCTTGTCTTCCTGTTTCAGTGGAAAAGACATCAACGCACTGAATAATACTGCGCGTTTCAAGGCACTTCAGTGGCTTTTAAGATTCACATTGATGCTATAAATCAATTAAGTTCCACATCCTTCAAAGAGACTCCAAAAGTTAATTTAGGACCACCATGTTTTATGACTGGCTAACCACTCAACCTAAAATATCCTCCATATACTATGATGATATTGTTGCTATTATTATGATCTATTGACCTTTTTACAATGGTTGTCTTGAAACGATGTTTGGTAATTGGTGTGTTGGAGTTGAATCAGAGGGAGATTACAGGAGACAAGCTGAGCTTTGTTCATGGTTCATTCTCTTTCTAAACGCTCTCTGGTTTTATTGGATTTGGCTCATTAGATGCACCTGTCATGACTGAACAGTTTATGAACATACAATGTTTGGAATAATTAAGATTTTTTTTTATGTTTTTGAAAGAAGTCTCTTATGCTCACCAAGGCTGAATTTATTTTAAAATACAGTAAAAACTGTAACATTGTAAAACATTTCAAATACTCTTTTCTATTTTAATCTGTTTTAAAATGTAATTTATTCCTGTAAGTTTTCAGCAGCCTTTACTCCAGTCTTCAGTGTCACATGATCATCAATCATTCTAATTCAATTCTTTTGACCAGTAGTTGTGTACACACCTGTATCAGTGTTCACATTTATACATCCTTACGTAGCATGTCAGTCATTTTTTATGGCTGTACACTAACACACTTTTTTTATCTGCTTGTGTCTTATTTGTTTCCGTATGATTATTAGCCTGTGGCAATCCCACCCCTTTAAAGCGCATATTTGATAGCGCCTCCCCACAACAGCGCATTGTAGGTGGGATCAATGCGGTGGAAGGAGAATGGCCGTGGCAGGTCAGCATGCATTTTTCTGGTCAGCTGTATTGCGGAGCATCAGTCCTCTCTGATGAGTGGCTCATTTCTGCAGCGCACTGTTTTAGCAAAGAGAGGTGAGGAACGTCAGGTAGACCTAAACTGTTGAATATCAAAGTTATTTTAGCAGGTAAGTAAACCATGCCATTTCTTAATGCAGTTTGAGCAAGTGTGATCTTTCAGGTTGTCGGATCCACGTATGTGGATGGCTCATCTGGGCATGCTAAGCCAGGGAAATGCCAAGCATGTGGCCGAGATCCGTCGAATTGTGGTGCATGAATTCTACAATGCAAGAAATTTTGACTATGACATTGCCCTCGTGCAGTTGAAGAAGGCCTGGCCCAGCAGCCTGGAACATTATATCCAGCCCATCTGTCTGCCGGCCGCTTCTCAAACCTTCACTGACGGGCACCGCTGCTGGGTCACCGGTTGGGGTTACCGTTCTGAACAGGGTAAAGAGCTCAAAAAACAATGACAGATGATGTAAACTACTGTTCAAAAGCTGATTGAAAAGATTTTTTTTTTTTTAAGTTTCTTATGCTTATTACCAAGGCTGCATTTATTTGATTGAAAATACAGTAAAAACAGTAACATTTTGAAATATTATTACCATTTAAAATCTACTTAATTATTTTTTTAAATGTAATTTATTCTTGTGATGGCAAAGCTGAATTTACAGCATCATTTCTCCAGTCTTCAGTGTCACATGACATTTTTATTATTTATAGTATTGAAAACAGTTGTGCTGTTTACTATTTTTGTGAAAAAAAAAGTGTTTTTGTTATTTTAAACAGAAATATTTTGTAACAGTATTAATGTCATTACTGTCACTTTTGATTTGTCCTTGCTGAATAAAAGTATTCAGTCTTACAGACCCTAAACTTTTAAACAATTAGAAAAATAAAATCAGTTTTATAGGTCTACAATAAATGACAATGAAATAGCATATTTTTTCCTCTGTTTGTACAGATAAGGTGCTACCCACAGTATTGCAGAAGGCAGAAGTTAGCATTTTAAGTCAGAGTGAATGCAAGAGAAGCTACAGCCCCGTGTCACCTCGCATGCTGTGTGCTGGCGTGTCCTCAGGAGAACAAGATGCCTGTCGGGTGAGGGGAGATAACAGGCATTGGACTTGGTCCTGCCTTATGAACCAAACATAAGCTTAGTATCTCATTTCAGAGCATTATTAAAGTATGCCTACTAACCTTTCTCATTGTTTAAAGTGAGCTGTCTCTTTGGATTTTTACATAAGCAGTTTTTGATTGCAGGGGGATTCGGGTGGTCCTCTGTCCTGTCAAGCACACGCAGGCAGCCGCTGGTTTCTGACGGGCATTGTGAGTTGGGGTTCCGGCTGTGGCAGACCCAACTTTCCCGGAGTTTACACCAGAGTGGCCAAGTTCATAGATTGGATCCAAAGACATATTTAAAAATGCACAGCCAAGTAAATCCACCTTATAATTCAGTCTGTAACTTAAAACAAGCCATTTTCACCTAAACAACAACTAAATGTGTTATTTAATGGTCATTCAATCATGTAACACCATTATAATACATTTGTCTTGAACAATAAAGTTATTGTTGGTGTTTTTTAAGTTTAACATGTATACTATATAGTATAATACACACACACACACACACACACATTTTATATTAAATGTAATATAATAGGTTGTAATATAATAGAGACCAATGGTTCTACGATCTACTTAGGCTTAGTTACGATGCTTTTGAGAAACACAGCCCTGGACGTTTCACTGTTGCACATGGCAAAATACGGGCTGCACTTTTACACAGCTGTTTTTAAGTGCAAATTGGTATAGCTCATTGGCACCATATTCCGATTCAAAATAGTTATTACGAGTATTATATAAAAAAATGGCCTTGGTATACTTTAATATCAATATATAGCGAGAATGAATAAACATTCATATGGATTTCTGTGTTGGTTTCTGAACCTTTAATTAAAAAACATAACTCAAAAGACTTGGACACAAAGAGCTGGATACGAGAGATGTTTAAAAAAGGAAGAAATGTTAGGTTTCAGAGTGCAAGTTTTTGAAAATGATACCGTTATTGTCTCCATGTAAACTACAAAAATACCAATTTGTGAAAACGGTGACGTCATGTCCATGCGTATTACGTTCAAGTTTATAGGCATAGTGTTTCTTTAAAAGGTGACATCGCCAACTAGCCTGCATAATAGCCTACAGTGTTTTTAATGTTTTCGCGCAACCGTGTGATTCAACAGGGATAGGTTGTCACATGTGTGCGAAAAAACGCAAAGGAAAAACTGTTTTTTTTACATCGTTGTCATATAAATGTAGCCTGAGATTTTAAGTATGTTTACACGACAATAGTGTAGCTACTAAAAAAAGGTTTTCCTATGCATTTTTCAAGACGACAACGTTGTGAGATAATAATCCCGTTCACACAGATCCACGAAAACGATTAAAAACGCTGTATTATGCATGCAGGGCAGTAGTTGGTGATGTCACCTTGTAAAGAAACACTACATGCCTATAAACTATAAGCAAGTGCATGACGTCACCGTTTTCGCACATTCGCGTTTTTGTAGGCTAGTTTAAACGGAGAAAATAACGATATCTTTTTCAAAAACTCGCCTTTTGAAACCCATTTTCAAAAGTTTTGAGTTTTTAGGCACCCAAAACGCCGTTGTCGTGACCGGCCAAAACGCATTAAATTTTTTTCACTTTTTAGTTGAAAATGGTGTCTTGTCAATAAAAAAAAACACCCCCACCCACCTCAAGGATGACAAGGCATAGCCTACAGTAAATACTCTCATAAGGCGGAAAACGTCCCAATGTAGAGTCATTAAGTAATAAATACAGTGTGCAGCACACGGGGATATATTGGGTCTACTTTGTTCCCAGGTTGCACGCCTCGCTGGCTCGTAACGTGAGACACGGGGGGGAAACAACAGGGAAATATTTCATCCAGACTGACTCTTTTTAAACAAATATTTTAGCAATGCGCTGCTATTCTTCATCCCCAGCAGATGGACCGCTTTAATGATGCATTCTTCGCGATTAATTTAATGACTCTCTAATCATGTAACATCAGACTGCCCATTGTGGCCCATGGCACACGCACACCACGGGAGAAGTTTGCCCACAATTTCTGTCGCACGGATGGCTGTGTGGATTGTACCTGCTCATAGTGCTCCCTTTGTGCCGCGGTGCATGCTGGGTGCCGTGCAGCACCTGTTCACGGAGAGACACGGAGAGTGATTGCTCGCAGCGCCAGACCCGCTCAGGTCGGGTTTCTCCGGGATCGCACTACGTCTCCGGGCTGATTTCTCTGCCCGAGGTATTGTTCTGTATCGCTGCATCGGAGCCATAATAGAGCGGGCCATGAGGACTTTTCCCAAAAACAGGAGCTGCGAAGTTTACAGCGTCTCTGGTTTAGGAGCCTGCGCCCCCGCCGGTGCACCTGCACAGGTAGGAGAGACCCTCCATCAGCACCGCGCGCGCAGACGCAGCGTCTAGCGAATTCTACACGGTGATGATGCTTTCGAGCACTTTTAGTGTTTATTCTTACAGAATACATAATCCTATTTTGTGAGCCTGAGGGAAACATTGTTTCAACATCTGTGTATCAGTGTTTTTAGTGCTGCTGTGTCTCAAACTTTGATATTGAAGTGTTTTATTTTGTAGCAGATCAATACGGGAATAATATTAAAATAGCCTATAGTTAAAGTATTTTAATTCGTAGTAAATTTGTGTAGCCTAAATTATTGTTAGTGCTGCTGTTGCCACCTACATCAAACTAGCTATAGAAAACATGGATGTTTTAAATTATGTGCATAATATTATTTTCATTCCCACCTCATTTTAAGGACACATTTTAACTTAAAACAGCAATTGGGAAAATTTATAAATAGACAAAACATAGGCTAATTGTAAGTTTGTTACACTTGATGCAAATGTCAATATTCTGTGAAAATATTTGTCCAGTAGTAGGCAGCAATGATATTTCTAGTTTATTTTTTAAAACGCATAGATGAAAAACTTGCCTGGATGTTATATATCCAATTATCCAAGATAACCTGCTGATTTATAGATCATACCTGTTCTGTCATTTTACATCAAATTATAAGAAATACATTTTTTTTTTTCAGTTTTTTTTTTTGTCTTTTTTTGACTTCTCACCTCATTTTGGTGGTCACGTACTCTTTTAAAAAAGTTATTTATTGGCATGTATGGCTCCATGAAGAATCTTTAACATCCATGGAACTTTTCCATTACACAAAGGTTCTTTATAGTCTGAAAAAAGGTTCTTTATAGTCTGAAAAAAGGTTCTTTAGATTATTAAAATGCTCTTCACACTATAAAAATGGTTCTTTTAGTAATTGCTCACGGAAAGGTTCTTTGGGAAATGGTTCTTCTATGGCATCGCTGGAAACCTTTTATTTTTAAGGGTATATGATACATCTAGTTTCTAATTGGTTAAACTGTTACAACTCACCCTGTGTTACAACACTCCCCTCTCCCCTATGCAAACTTACAAAAGGTATTTTAAGCTCATTTCAGCTGTGATAATGAACTTAAACCTTTTAGTTTGGCCACGGGGTTGCCTGTGTCTAAACGTTGGTCTTGATGGTCTCATGAATGTGCTTGTCAAAGATGGAGTGCTGACACCGCTGAGAGAGGCCGTGGGAAAGCAGACCCTCAAATTACGCTTTGTGCGACTCCACAGGGGAATCCCACCAGGATATCCTAGTTCCGCGACCCCTTCCTCCTAATGAAAAGATGTTTAGAATGATGGGGGGGAAGCCAATTAAATACGACACATAGGTTGTTGTAGGGTGACAGAAAGGTTGTGATAATGATCATGAATTGTTTCGGTCTCTCTCAACAAGTGACGTTAAGGCAACGTTTCTCGACTTGTGTTTCACAGGACTTTGTGACAAAGCCTGTCCAGACGTCAAGCCCATCTAGCAGCGAGTCTGACATCAAGAGCCCGGTGGGCAAGAGAGCGGATTGCGGGGCATGGAGTAAGTGGGCGCTGAGAGTCTCTCCCCTCCTCCCTCTCTCGGCTGCCATTGCACTGACTCTCCATTTCCTTGCATGTAAGTTAAGACCCTCTGCTGTAGAGGAATGCTGAGATTATGATCTGGTATGTTCCAGTATAGCTAGTGAAGCCTCTCATCCTCGGCTGTCCAAGAAGAGTCTTCAATGAGAGCATGAAAATATTCTTATTTTGTTTTGCTTGATAAGCTACTCGTATACATTAGGCTGCTGTAGATATTTTTCTATATTCACGTGGCCCCCAAAATATGTTAAGACACTTTTGGATATTAAAGTCACACTTAAAAATTAGGGATGCACCAATATGAAAATCTTCGCAGATGCCGATAACCGATAATTCTTTGTGTTTGAAAGCCGATAACCGATAATATTGGCCGATAAATCTAAATCCAAATCCAAATAATTGTATAATTGTTGAGAATTTAATTACAAAAACAAAAGTCTCACCATTAAAGCCATGTCCCAAGCACTCATTATAATTTTATGTTGCCTATATGACAGCACATGTTGCACTTAACTGTATTTTCCTACCGCTACCGATATGGTGGCCGATATATCGTGCATCCGTATTAAAAATGTATGAATGTCATTGACCTTTTGTCAGAACTAACTTCATATATATAGTTGTTTTGCAGTTACTGTTAATTAACTGATGAAGATTATTTTTTGTAGATATACAATAAATTTAGTGTTCAAATAATTATTGAATAATGTGTTCAAATAATTTCTGTCTAAATAAACACTACAGTATATTAAAAGTGTTTTTGAAAGAAGTCTCTTATGCTCACGAAGGCTCCATTTATTTGATCAGAAATACAGTAAAAACTGAATTATTGTGAAATAGAAATTTAATATATTTTAAATAATTTTTTCCTGTGATGGCAAAGCTGAATTTTCAGAAGGGACCACTCCAGTCTTTTAGTATCATATGATCCTTCATAAACATATTTTGTAACATAAATGATTTTACTGTCACTCTTGCTTAATAATAGTATCCATTTCTTTAAAAAGGGAATAAATACAGACCACAAACTTTTAAAAGGTAGTGTAACTAGAAGAAAAAAAAGACATTTTTGTTCAAATGTGTTTTTAGTGCAAAAAGTCTTTTTGCAATATATGGCATCTAAATTGCATCTTTTCCCTGCATAAATTCTTAAAAATTAAATATTTTGCTTGAAAAGTATCTGTGTGCTTCTTTCTTTAAAATAAATGTCACTTGATTTGATATTTTGTCATATAATTCAAGCATTTTAAGTGTCCAGACACTTTTTGGGTCTACTATACGTAGTTAAACAACATTTTGAGAGCATTTAAAAATATAATATTATGTGTGTTCCTGTTCCCGCAGCCTCTCCATCGCCCTCAGTGTTCTACCTTGGAGGAAGCATCGAGTTCTCCAACCTCAGTTTCTCTCCAGACCTGGCAGACCCGTCGTCTACACAGTTCCGCCTCCAGTCTCAGGCGCTAAGCCATTACGTAAGCATAAACATACATAACAGTTTCTCTGTGTCGCCCTCTGCAACAAAGCCGGTTTCTCCGTGATCTCTCCGGAATGCGGCCGCTCTCCAGAGACCACTCAAGGAACGATGCTCGCCCCTGGCACTTTCAGACGCAAAGTCCGCCAGAGCTGCAGGTCCAGTGGTGCGCTCGTCCCTCATTGTCACCCTTTTAAATGTAAAGCAGGCCCTGCCGAGTCTTCGGCCGCTCCGTGGCCCTCTTAAATGTAAAGCCAGCTGTAACCGGAGCTCGGCTCGGTGTGAGGCGGTGCGGTGAGACCGGCTCCCAGAGGACTGCAGCTTTTCAGGGCCGAGGACAAGAACGGTGTTTGTGAGAGGGACAGGGCCTAGGTAGGCTGAGTGAGAGGAAGAGCAGTCCTTCAATAAAAACATTGTCTGTGGGCTTCCTCACACACAATCAGATGCTCTGTACCTCTTTGCTGAGAGGCTGCAGCCAGCGGAGAAAAGAAAGGTAGACCAGGGGACAGAGTAGGCCAGGAGAGAGAGAAAGTAAGGATATAGGCCACCGAAAGAGAGCGCAGGAAAGTGTGGGCCAAAAGGGCCAGTGTGTGCCAGTATCATGGGAATGGTTGGCATTTGTGTCCGCAGATTAATAGAGGCCGATGAGGAAACTGGCCAAGTGCTGCATTTCGTCCAGTGCGATGCTCTAATTAGCCTAATCGTAACCTGTGTCGTGCCTGTAATCCAGTTTAATAGCAAGGGAATGCGATTGTGAGAAGTGACGGCCTGCAAGTGTGCGCCTTTGCTCATAAAAGTTGGTCTAAATCTGCTGCCCGCCCCTCCATCCAGCACTTCGGGATGACATTGAGCCCCAGACAATGGCGCTGTTGTTGCACAAAGCTCTTGTTGCTCAAAGCCAATCTCACAAGAACAGCACTTTTGTGCCATGGCTGCAGGTCTCGCCTGGGCCACTGATGTCTCACCTTCTTCAGTGATGTCACGCCTTCCGTGGCTCTGATGTCACTGCGACGTTTCGGAACACTGTATAGGCTATGCCATACGGAAACTTCACGAAATTGGTAGATGTTATCAGTGGTTTGTTTGCGGTGTGTGGAAATGGGCGTGAAATACAATAGCGGCTGATGTTTGTCATGGTAATCAGTTATTTCATGGTGTCTCTGTCATCTCTTTGCTTCCTTTCGGTTGATGTACCGTGGATCTAAGTTCTCAGAGTTGTATGATTCTTCACCGTGGAGCTCGTATTACCAGCACTCAGGAATTATTGCATTTAGGTGAGTCTGTACATAAAGACGTAACAATTTATTTATTTATTTTTTTTTTTTTTTTATACATTGCATTTGTGTGCACATTGAATAATTTGATTTGTGTGCAATAATCATTGAATTTTCACATTTTAAGGTGCTTTAAGTAATTGCACAAAGTGCAACAGGAACTTGTTCAATTTTGAAGCGATAGTTCACCCAAAAATTAAAATTCTGTCATCATGTAGCCGACTCACCTTCATGTTGTTCCAAACCTGTATGAATTTCTGTCTTCTGATGAACACAAAAAAAGATATTTTGAGGAATATAGGTAACTAAACAGTTGATGGGCCCCGGGCGAGTATATGATTTTTGGGTGCACTATCCCTTTAAATACCTCTCTCCAAAACCCCGCCCTCAACAAACCCAAACATGCAAAATTAGGCCTATTTCTGATTGGCTAAGAAAAAAAATATTTTTTGCTGTTTTACAGAGCTGAGAGACAGTTGTGATTTATAAGGATATCTATTGCAGTGATGTCTGTCGGGTAGTGGGGACTTATTTTGCATGCTTTTTTCAAAAACTATCACTCTAATCAATTAACAAAAGAGAATAACAGAAAATCAATAACAAATAAAAAGACTGTGACAACTTTTAGCATAAACCACAAAGATCCAGTGTTGTTTTAGAATTATTTATTTAGTATTAAAATATTTATTAAACTTTTGATATTAGCTTATATATTAGCTTTTATTTTAGTATTTTAAGTTTTCATTTTAATTCGTAATTGTATGTGATTTTCAAAGTTAAAAAAAAAATAGTTCTATTTACCTCTCATTTATTTTTAGTCATTTAGTCATTTTAGTACCGCAATTTATTTCAAGGCAACATTTGTAACAATTTTTTTCACGTTTAAATTCTATTTTATTTCAGATTTATTTCAATCAACGAAAACTATTTTGAATTATTTCAGCTCTAGTTAACAATAACACTGAAATGATCTTGCAGTATCTTCAGTACTTTGACTTATAGTCACAGCTGTTGTAGCGGATGCAGATGTCATGTCTGCTGGCATTTTCAGCAGAGGTACATGTGATTTACTACTCTAATACGCCAGCGTTGCTCTGATGTGACCATTCGACCATTAGCAAATTAAAATCCAAAGCCCATCAACTCAAACTAAAGCAGTTTTAGGTGTCGTCATCTTGTTAAAAGTAATGTGTCCTGATGACAGTGAAGGAGTGGAAGGTCTTTGTGTGTACTACTGGAGTAAATTCTCTGCTCCTCCTGCTATTGCTGAGGAACTCCGGAGAGTGAATCCGGCCCGGTTGCAGCGTCGTCTACCTGGAACCAACAAGGTCCTTTTTAGCAAGAACGAGGAACGCTACTACATGGAGAGGGATGAGGACACACTGCGTCTGCTGGGTTAAGAGCACTTCATCCCTCGGTTTTTGTCCTTTCCAAAGTAAGGACAACACCTAAACGTGTGTTTCTGTGTCTGCAGGTTTGAATCCAGATGACGGTGGTGATGCTGGGGATGCTGGGGATGATGACGATGAAGATTCTGATGACAAAGCGGAAAAAATAAAGAACCCAAACTCTTTGCAGAGTGGCAAGTGGCAGTTGGGGCTGCAGGGTACAACCATAATACACTGTAAAGCCTGTTGAGTTTACTCACATGATTTATGAACACTGACTCATTTGAGTTGCCAAATGTTGGTTAACTTTAGTTCTTCTGTATCCTCCATGATACGTCGTAAGAAAAAACCCAATTTACGCCACAAGTAGGTAAGGCCATTCAAATGCAACCATGTCCCATTAATCCTCTGAGTAAACTCTGCATGCAAGTCCCTCAACCAGGCAGGTTTTACAGTGTACTATCACTACCATACTATATCATTCTGTCATGAAAACTCATCTACAATCATTATTTTCTGATTGTATTCTTCATTTATTCTCTCATTCTGATCATTTCCTACTCCCATCTGACTAACAGCCATGTCTTTTGACCTGTACGCTAAGTACGGGAACAATCGCACACTCAGTCTTGTCAGTCCGAAGAAGCCGTATTACCAGTGGAGGCTGCGGGTGCCGTCCGGCCACGTCGTGCGACTGGTCATTCTCACACTTCAAGGGGCAACACCAGGAAGCTGCTCCGCCAACAAACTGTCTGCTTATGATTTCCTACTGCCGCTTCAGAACAAGATCATCGCCAGGTAAGTGTGCCATCACATAGAGAATAGCATTTTTTGTCCTTTTGCAGCATCTTGGTTCGTAATCTCGTAATTCGTAAAAGTTTTTAAATGAGCACTGAACATAGTCTGTACATTTCTTGGCCTTAATTTGGTGCTCTACAATTGAATTATAATGCTTAGAGGTTTAGTTCACCCAACATTCTTTCTTGCATCACAAAGAAAGATATTTTGCTGAATCCAACTAATACTTTTTTTTCCATAATGGAAACAGATGCTGTCAAGCTCTAAAAATGCCCCCAAAAAAGCACTATAAAAGTGGTTCATAACTTCGTATGACTTCATAACTACACTACCGTGCAAAAGTTTGACATCTGTACAAGATTTTTTAAATGTTTTTGAAAGAACTCACCAAGGCTGCATGTATTTGATCAAAAACAGAGTAAAAACAGAAATAATGTGAAATATTATTACAATTCAAATGAACTGTTTTCTAGTTTTTAAATATATTAATACATTTATTCCTGTGGTCAAAGCTGAATTTGTCTTCAGTGTCACATGATCCTTCAGAAATCATTCTAATATGCTGATTTGCTGCTCAAGAAACATTTCTTACTATTATTATCCATGTTGAAAACAGTTGTGCTACTTATTATATTTTTGTGTGAAATTAGTAATTTTTTCAGGATTCTTTGATGAATAGAAATATCAAAAGAACAGCATTTATTTGAAATATATCTTTTTTGTAACAATGTAGTAGTCTTTACTGTTACTTTTGATTTTCTTTCAAATGTTATTGACCTCAAACTTTTGTAGAGTATATTCCAAGTCTTCCATATGAATCCATATGATTGTTTGTTGTGAGGAATAGACTGAATTTTAAGTCGATAATTGTCTCAATTAATACGCCGCATCAAGATTTGAATTGAATGTCATCACAAATGAAATCTGAGCCTACAAATAATTTAAACTTATGCTGCTTTGTCCCTAACAATATGATTCTTTTCCACTCCACACCTGAATACTGTTTTTTTTTTTTTTTTTTTTTTATGCTGTCATTGAAGATGCCAAAACATCAATCTTCTCTCTTCTTCTCAGATGGTGTGGTCTGCCAATATCAGGAACGTCCCCTGTAATGAAACTGACATCGTCTGGGAACGTCATGCTTGTCACATTTTCATTCAGTCGTCAGAGGCAAGGAGCCATCTTCAAAGCTTATTTCCAGGCTATACCCAAAACCGGTGTGTGAATTAGTGGTCAGCATGAGACGCTATCATTGTAGTGGTTATTCCTCTCAGATGTTCGAATTTCTTTGGTTCCGTGTCGCTGTTTTTTCTATAGAGTGTGGTGGTTTCCTCACTGCATGGAACGGCACAGTGACGTCCCCTTACTACCCCGCCTACTACCCTCCAAATGTGGACTGTAACTGGAAAATCAGGGTGAGCTAAGGCTAAAGGCTTTCCCATGTTTCCCATGAGCCTCTTCCCCAGTGTTAGCATGCATGCCCTGTGAACCCCATTCAGAGGCCTGGGATGCTCCCTCTTTGAGACGAGGGCCGCAGGGTGGCCGCTGCTTTGTGTAAGAGTGCGTCCGTTGAGAGTCTGGTTTCACTTTTAGGCTCCGTTGCCGGGATACCTTCTCTCCGTGACCATTGTGATGCTCGACATTCAGGATTCACCAGCCTCGAGCACCTGTGAAAAAGATTGGCTGGAAATAGGTGGCGTCAAGTGAGTGTCATGTCTTTCACGTGTTGAAAACAGTTGGCTTAGACTTCGGAATACGAGCTGTGGGTCTACATGCACTATAGGTTTATAATACATCCTATGAGAATCAGATCATATTTTTTGGCTGAACTAACAGCGTGTTTGTGTGCATGTCTGTATATGCATGTGTATGTTTTTTCTACGTTTCCACAGGCTCTGTAACCCAATTGGGGACAACAGCAGAAAGAGGATCTATTCTTCACCCGTCCTGCTGCACTTTCATTCGGATGAGTCTTTGACACATAAAGGTTTTTACCTGATCTACAGAGCCTTCTCTCCTGAAAGCGGTGAGTTCTTAGTATTCTGTTTTTATCCATTTTTGTTTTATGTAGAACAGGGTTTGATTTGTGGTATGTGTTTTGCACCTGAAACAATTGTCTCTGTTACTGCTTTGTGATGTTTCAGGGCCATTAAAAGTAAAGCATGATCCCAATGAATAATTTATTTTCAATTATTTTAGATTATTAATGATTTTAACCCTTTCACGCATAGAGGTCACTACAGTGGACAGCTATTCCAAAAGCCATTTCTTGCATATGCATGGGTTTTGATTGCACAGTTGCACATCAACTACTAGAGTGGACACTAGTGCGTCATCCTATACACTGCCACCAAGTGGCAAGCCATTGTAGCCACTGCCAGTCAGAAATGCCAAGTTGCTTCAGAATATCCATCCATTCCTTTTGTCCTAGAAGACTCTCGCAGGTGAATTTTTTTTTTTGTAACATCTAAGGAGTCGTATCATTATTACATTTTCCAAGTATTGTTTTTAGATTGGGAGGAAATTATGATCATTCATCTGTCCACTAATTTGGACATCATGCATCTCTAGCTATATTTCAGCTACAATTCTTACTATTACTTTGACTGTTGTTCTTCTGAAAATACTTCATCTGCAGTAACTTTTTTGGTTGTAAATAAATGTATTTATCATTAGAATGTAATTTGCAGTTACATTAAAAAGTAATCTGATTATGTAATGCGTAACTACTTGTTATATCAAAAAAGTCATCTGATTACGTAATCACATTACTTATAATGTTACTTTACTCGTTACATCAAAAAGTAATCTGATTACATAATGCATGTTACTTGTAATGCATGTTTCTTGTAATGTGTTACTTGTTACATCAAAAAGTAATCTGATTACATAATTCACGTTACTTGTAATGTGTTACTTTACTCGTTACATCAAAAAGTAATCTGATTACATAATGCATGTTACTTGTAATGCATGTTTCTTGTAATGTGTTACTTGTTACATCAAAAAGTAATCTGATTACATAATTCACGTTACTTGTAATGTGTTACTTTACTCGTTACATCAAAAAGTAATCTGATTAGATTACGTAATGCATGTTACTTGTAACCCTAACCCCAACACTGATCATTTCAGATGAGATTAAAAACACCTGATCGCTAGTTTTTTCCCACAGTCTGAAAACATCAATAGATCAATGTAGATTTCAGTCTGAGATTTTCTCAGAGAGCAGAGCTACAGTAGAAATGTGTCCATTTTGAACATAATCAGAATGATCAGCTAATAAGAGTAAATCGACATACTCTGGAAGACTGTAGGTAGCATGAGCGTTTTCTACATAGCCTGAGTTGGGTTTCCACACATAGGAAAAAAATCATAATTCATGCATGGGGTTAATTACATTTTTAAATCATGATTTTAGCTGTCCCACAATTTGTGTGCAGCCCTGTTGCCGCATGTTTTTCCCTGTTACAAAAAAATTACAGAATCATTCTTTAAAATTGTGCAATCTAAAATGCAACATCGTTTGGATCCTTTCTACAAAGTGGTGGAAAGACAAATAAATAATCATTAGGCTACATTCTGTTAAAAAAAAATGCACACCATATCATATTATACAGTGATGCTTACTGTATTTAAGCTCAATCATTCAACCCTGTTACCCAAGTTACTAGGGCAACATCGATTTGATCGAAAATCAACTTTTTTTGAAGATTAAATTATTCCATTCACTGATCATTTGTTGAAAAATAAAAATTGGTTCATTTTTTAAGAGTATGAGGCCATATTTTGTACCTCACTTGGGAAATGGAAAATGTAGTTACCGATTCATTTCTTAACCAAAATAAAATTCTTGACTTATCATGACATTACAAAGAAAACAAATGTAATCTTTCTGAATCATTTTCAGAGCACAAATTTACACCCCAGTAAGTAATGATCATGTTTATTCTCTGATATTAGCATGTCCGAGGCAGTTCCGCTGTGGAGATGGCAAGTGCATTCCTCTGAGGAAAGTGTGTGATGGAGAAAAAGACTGTTCTGATGGACGAGATGAGGCTAAATGCAGTAAGTTCATAAGTTATACTTACATTCTTTTCTACTGTCCATTGCTGTCTTATTTAATCCTGCTTTACTTTGCTTTTAGACACGTGTAAACCAGGAGAAGTTTATTGTAACGGTCAGTGCAGACCACACAGCCAGTGTAACACTGCATGTGGTGACAGCAGTGAAGAGTCTAACTGTGGTAAGAGTGTCTTTCTCAGTCCTTATGAAGATTTAATGCTCTTCCTGCATTCACTGATACCCAGAGATGTCTATTTTTATTGCTACAGATGTGTGGAGAGAGTTTGTGGTAAGACCTACCTAAGTTCTGGTGTGTGTTTGTGTGCGCGCGCACGTGTATACACCTATGAGTTTGTCAAGCTCATTTCTTTTTGTGTTCAATTTGTCCACTTTTTAGGTGGTAAATGCTACCATATGTGCCCAAACAAAATCTGCCTCCCCAAAGCCTCGGTGTGTGATGGGATAGTGGACTGCAAAGATCGCAGCGATGAACTCAACTGCACAAGAGCATGTGATTAAAACCCACTTTGCCTACAATTCGGTTCCATTCAGTCATCTTTCAGGGCTTATTGGCCCAAAAAGCCACATGGTTTTCTGTACAAACATATTCATAATAAGCAAAGCACACATGTATAATGTTTTATATGATCATAGTGTTCTAAAGTGTTTTTTTGGACATATGGACTGAGACTGTTTTTAATGATGCAGAATTATGTCCGCCTGATCCTTTGCAGTTTCAAAAGGATGCTCTCCCTCCTCCTTCAAATGTGGCAGTGGAAAGTGCTTGAGTAAGATCAATCCGGAGTGTGACGGCATCAAAGACTGCAAAGATGGTTCGGATGAGTTGCGCTGCGGTGAGCATGTTTAAAGAATGACATATTTACTTCAATTTAACTGCCTATAATGCTTGCAACAGTAACAAATGTCAACATACACATGTGCATGAAGGTTGTGGCACAAGGCCCAGGAAGAGGGCAAAGATTGTGGGTGGAACCGATGCCCAGACAGGCTCATGGCCGTGGCAGGTCAGCCTTCAAATGGAGCGCTATGGTCATGTTTGTGGGGCATCTCTGGTGGCCAGCCGCTGGCTCGTCTCTGCCGCTCACTGCTTTCAGGACTCAGATGCAATCAAGTGAGGTTTTAATCAGGCACCTACACTGCCAGTAAAGGTTCTTTTTAAAGAAATTAATACTTTTATTCAGCAAGGATACATTAATTTGATCCAAACCTGTGACAGTTAAAGATATTTAATATATACAAAATATTTGTATTTTAAATAAGTGCTGTTCTTTTGAACTTTCGGTAACACTTTAGTTTAGGGTCCAGTTCTCACTATTAACTAGTTGTTTATTAGCTTGCATATTACTAACATATTGGCTGTTTATTAGTACTTATAAAGCACATATTAATGCCTTAATCTGCATGACCATATTCTACATCCCTTAATCCTATCCAATACCTAAACTTAACCATTACCTTACTAACTATTAATAAGCAGTAAGTAAGAGTTTACTGAGGCAAAAGTCATAGTTAATAGTTGGTTAATAGTGATAATTGGACCCTAATCTAAAGTGTGACCGAACTTTCTATTAATCAAAGAACATCCTGTTTTCAACATCTGTTTTTAACATTGATCATAATGAAAATGTTTCTTGAGCAGCAAATCAGCATATTATAATGATTTCATGTGACACTGAAGAATGGAGTAATGATGCTGAAAATTAAGCTTTGCCATCACAGGAATAAATTACATTTTAAAATATATTAAAATAGACAATTATTTTAAATTGCGGTTTTTGCTGTATTTTTCATCAAATAAACGCAGCTATGATGAGCATAAGAGACTTCTTTCAAAAACATTAAAACCAACCCTAAATATTTAAACGCTTTTATTTTATTTTATTTTATTTTATTTTATTTTATTTTTTAATATACACACTGTCTAAATCTGTTGTCTCTCAGACTCCAAAACATGTGAAGCTACAGGCATAGTGTTTGCTCATGTTTTGGCAGGTATTCTGATGCGCGCTCATGGAGGGCCTACATGGGTATGCGAGTAATGAACTCGGTCAGCAACGCAGCAGCCACCAGGCAAATCCGCCGTATTGTCTTGCATACGCAATACGACCAATTCACCTCTGACTATGACATCGCCCTACTAGAACTAAGCGCCCCTGTCTTTTTCAATGAGTTGGTACAGCCCGTCTGTGTGCCCGCCCCCTCTCACGCCTTCACCTCTGGAACCAGCTGCTTTGTTACTGGATGGGGGGTTCTGACAGAAGAAGGTATGGCACAGTGTAGAAATACATTCAGAACAAACAATTGGTTCTTGTTCTGATGACTTTACCCACAGTTTTAAACACATGATTCATTTGATGACTAAAGATCAGACTACCACTGAAAAATCCCCCAGGATCCCCGTTGAAACAGGAATGTCACACACTAGATATACTACCTGTAGTGCTACTTGAGTTTGGTTGGTACCAAGATTTTTTGGTGATCTTATTTAAAATTGATCCTAAAATGCATGTGTAACTAATAAGAAATGACTGAAGTTGGTTTTAATTTATTATTATATTTTAAGTGTAATCTGAAATGCGTCTCTCTCTCTCTCTCTCTCTCTCTGTGTGTGTGTGTGCTCACTTTGGGTGTGTGCGGTTGTACGCTCAGATAACCTCGCACGATCAAGTTTTCTTTCTCCTCTTCTTGTGGTCTAATGGTTTAAAATCGCTTGAATGTGTAAATTGTCAAGAATAAACATGTGCGAATGATAAACTTTCACTCTATGGTGGTTAAACTTAGCAAATAATCTGTAAATCAGTAAACTTTAAAAATCAGAAGAGTTTTGGAAATATTAAACAAGTAATTATGTTGTAAAGACCGTTTAATATCATTAAATGCATTGTTTTTATCTGGAACCTTCTAAATTCCAGGTGAACTGGCCACATTGCTGCAGGAGGCCACTGTTAACATCATCAGTCATCACACTTGCAATAAAATGTATGATGATGCGGTCACTCCCAGAATGCTTTGCGCCGGAAACGTTCAGGGAGGAGTGGATGCTTGTCAGGTTAGTGTACACTTAGTCACTGTTTGTGTGCTTGTCAGTGTTCACGGTTCTTATATTCACGTCTTTGTTCGCACAGGGAGACTCCGGGGGACCTTTAGTGTGTCTGGAACGGGGCCGCAGGTGGTTTCTAGCAGGCATTGTGAGTTGGGGTGAGGGCTGCGCTCGACAGAACCGGCCCGGAGTTTACACACGTGTCATAAAGTTCACAGACTGGATTCACCAGCAGACGAAAGGCCAGGTGTGACGCACATTTGCATACGCACACATATTTTTACACCAGAGAACGGGTGATTTGCCCACGATCGAGGTGCACCGGCCCAGCTTTCGTGGTGCCCAGACACAGCGAACATCAACACCTCTGCATCGGAAGCAATTTCCCACCAATTCCTGTTGCTCGGCGTTTTAAACCTCCACCCACAGTCTGCCAGCAGCTTCACTCCCTTCTGTGATTCTTTATGCCCCACAATCTTAAGAACCACCCACAAAACAACTGTACTCTCTAAAGCCTCGACAGTGGACTACTAGTGTAGAGATTATAACAGGTTGAAGAGATACACATCTTTCATTATTTGCAGTGGAATGAGTTCTCTTGGTAAGATTTGTATTATTTGCATACAGTGACTAAATATTAGTTTTCATTCATTTATTCATGGTAATGGAATCTTTTTTTTTTTTTTTTTTTTATTGTTTAAGGATGATATAAACCCTCCACTTCATTGTCCATTTCAAATATGTCCAACTGTGAAATTGACTGCATGTCAGAAATTATGACCAACATCAATTTTAGTCTTGTATTATTATTATTATTACCATTTTATATGTTTTATAGGGTTTTTGTTTTAATAAATGATTGTTGGCTTCTCTTCCAGTGGGAGAAAGCAGTGGCAGCCCCTAAGACTCTCTCTACTGGTTGTGATTGACATTACATTACTCAGTACTCCTTTAGTTATGCAAACTGTATTCCTGACAACCAGATGTAAATGTCAAAACTGAGCAAATGTTGATACTTTATAATAGATATATGAAAATAGAACTATATTAAAAAGAGGTGCTACATTACTTCCACTCTGTGATTTTTTATTTTTTTTATACTTGCATGTGTTTCAGTGACATTCTAAACTGAAAAATCTTTTTTTCTGATTTTATGTGAATATAGTCATTGTTATAATATGTAATATGTGACCCTGGACCACACATCACATGTTGCACAGGTAGATCTGTGGCAAAAGCCAACAATACATTGTATGGGTCAAAATTATCGATTTTACTTTTATGGCAAAAATGATTAGGATATTAAGACGAAAGTGTTCCATGAAGATATTGTGTAAATTTCCATGCTACCATAAATATAAAAAACATTTATTTCTGTGAGAGAATGCAGCACAATCATAACATAAACATAAATGGACAACTTTAAAGGCGATTTTCTCAATGGTACCCTCAGATTCCAGATTTTCAAATAGTTGTATATCGGGCAAAAATTGTATAACAAACCATACATCAATGGAAAGCTTCTTTATTCAGCTTTCAGATGATGTATACATCTCAATCTCACAAAATTGACCCTTGTGACTGGTTTTGTGGTCCAGGGTCACATATGTATTTAGATGTACGAAAACTCACAAACAAGTCTCAGTTGTTTCTCCTAGACAGCAAGATTAAATGTTCAAATAAATAAACAATTCTGAAGTCTCCAGCTTCTCTGAGAAAAGACTGAAGTAGTCTCACCTGTCCTCTAGAGAGATCTCAACAATGTCTCAAACTGTGCTCAAATTGAGATTTCAAAATGATCTCTCAAATTTCTCATCGAATTCTAGTATCCACATTGATTGACTCTTTCTGTATGACAGCAGTCTCATTTAGGCCTTTTCTATTTCTCCTGAGGAATTTTAGGAGAAACATCTGAGACAAAGTTGATATTTCACAGAATTATAACTGAGATCAATGAAAGAGTGATATCTGAATAATACAGTTATTCCTCTGTGATCTTTTTGATTAATTCCTGACTTTTTGGTAACACTTTATTTTACAGTCCTGTTCCCCATACGTACATACTATGAACTTATTATAGTTATTACAAACCTAACCTTAACCCGTGCAGTTACCTTATATTAAGCAGTACTTTCTTAGGTAAATACACTGCAAGTAGTGCACTTTACTATAAAATAAAGTGCAACCGACTTTTATATTAATTTACTAACTTACTATATTTAGCATTGTTAATATTCCAGCTGCATAAGCTATAAGCATAATTCACATTGGTATTTTTTTTCTCACTCCTAGTCTCACTGAAAGAAAGCTCAGTTGTTTCCCCTCATGTATTTACTCTCCTCTTTTAAGGATAACAAGGGTGGGATAACTTCTGCATTTACAGCAATAAGCGTTTATTCATGACATGATGGATGAAGTAGAGGGAAGACACTGGAGCAGTGCAGAACATCGGGTCCTTGTGTAGGTCACGTCAGTCGCGCGGGATGGGTGTGTCGATGAGCGTCACGGAAGCTCCGGAGGCAGTGGGAAATGAATAAATCCCAGCCCGCGGTCATAATGGGCAAGAGTTAACTGGAATTCATGCATGGTGCTCCTGCTTCAAGAGTTCATACTCCGGACAGTACCGAAGTTGATTGCAGTCCATTCCATGTGAAAGCAGAGTTTGAGGAGTTTGGTGTTGTAAGGTGAATTGATTCTCTGGAGTATTGGAGCTGCAGTGTTTCCTTCATAGGTGTTCATCTCCAAGCAAAGGACTTCAAGCAAGACCAAGAGAATGTTCGATATATTATTTGTGATGATCTTTGGACTGTCAGGACGTGTTCTAACTAAAGGTAAGTTTTTTTTAAAATCAGTTTTCGTTCGTATTCATATTAAACATACACAAACACTTTATTTTTCACGTTGTTCAAATACGCACGTTGTTTCATATTCCACCGAAGCGAAAGGATGAAGAACCGTTTGGGAATGCGCGTGGATGTGAGCGTGTGACATTCCTCAGTACCAGCGCATCATTATTACTGTTTCATGATACCTTGACAGAAGAAATCCATACATGTACTAACTTGTTCGAGTTTATTTATTTATTTATTTATTTATTTTTATTCGTGCCTAACTGGAAATTATGCGTAGGCCTACGGCAAAAGAGAAAATTTCTGCAAATAAAATGCGCTATAGCGATTTGTGCTTATTCCACGACTATGGCAAGCCGATTAACATTTATAACTTAAAACTAGTATCTATTTTTGTCATTAGTAGCGTTTTTTTTATTATTATTACTAGTAATTAATCCAACTCGTATCCGACTTGTATCTGTACAATTAAGTAATAACTACTGTCTAACCGACTAGTCTGAATTGAATAGTGGATATCTGAAACTCACTCAATTATAGGCTATAGCCTATGTGTGTGTGTGTGTGTGTGTGTGTGTGTGTGTGTGTGTGTGTGTGTGTGTGTGTTACAAATTATTTTAACAAAAACTGTTACTGGATTGTGAAGTAGTATCTAATGATTTGGTAATAATATCTAATGACCTAGCTAAATTGAAATGTTATAGTGACTGGATTAGAATCAGAATGAGCTTTATTGCCAAGTATGCTTGCCAAGGAATTTCCTCTAGCTTCTAAAAGCTTTTAGTGCTAAGAAAAGCAAGAAGCTACAGATAATAAAAGTTAAATAAAGATAAGTGGATAAAAAATGCATATAAAAATAGACAAAATAATGTAATGTGCACAATATGAATATGTACACGATAACATTAGATAGCCTACAATAATGTACAAGCATCATTACTAGGCTACTAATGAAATAATAGCCTGGTTTCACAGACAGGTCTTAGATTAAGCCAGGATTAGACATTAGTTCAATTAGGATATTTAGGCTATGTGCCTTAGAAAAAAACATTAGGCTACTGGTGTGCATCTTATAGACAAAACAATGGCACTGACATAGCCTATTTTAAGATATGTCAGTGCATGTTGCTTTCAGTTAAAACATCTCAAACATGTATTTTAGTCCGGGACTATCTTAAACCTTGTCTGTGAAACCGGGGGGAAAGTAGCCTACTAATATACACATTAGTTAGTTTAAAGAAATAAATGCGTAAACGGCCTGCCATAACAGGACAAGTTGTTTTGATAGTACAGACCTCTCTGCTCTTACTTGGCATCCGTCTTCAATGTTTGGCCCCGGTTGAATCAGAGAGGGCGTTATTTCCTGAGCCTGATGACTTTGTGAAATGGAAGTTCTAATATAAATGACTTCGGGGTCATGACCACCGTGAGGCAGGAACCAGCGCTAATCAGGGTGTTATAGCTAAAACAGACCCACGGGGAGGAAGCAGGGGGTAAAGCGATGTACTGTCCGCATGCACTGTGGGATTATTAGTGCTTTATTGGTCAACAACTCGCCACAGGATGGAAAACTGAACTTGATTAATGGCTAAACATGTGTTTTAAGCATGCGCTCAAAAACATAGGCTACAGTTAGGCTTTTGTAGACATTTTGGCCAAATTAAATAGAATAGGCTATCGGATTTTAGAAAGATTCCTAAAATGCACTAATAAAAACAAGTTCGCAAATAAAATTAACTAAACTAAATCGCTATTAAAATTGAATGAAATAGGCTAATTAATAATAATTATGTAATATAATTATGTAATGTAATAATTATATAATAATTATTGCATGTAATAATAAAAGCTATAATAATAATTATAATAATAATAATAATAATAATAATATAGCCTATATATATATATTGTTCAAATTAAAGATTCTACTTTGCAACACCTTCGGGGTTCAACAAAGAACTTTCTTATCCAGAATCATTTTCATGTAGCCTATTGAAATGTTTCTAAAGAACGAAATAAAGAAATGTCAGTGTAACTTCCAACGTTTTAGATTAGCACGTAGCCTAAATGACATAGACTTCACATTTTAATTATTTAATAGTTTCCCAATGTGTAGTTTAACAAACAATTTTACAAAGTCTTTATAGATTTCGTTATATATTTTTTCTGTTTGTGATAAGTAGCCTGAAGAATTAAAAGCGCATAAATTAGCCTATAAATGCGTATCGTTGGTAAATTCGTTTCCTATGATTTATAATTAAAGTCACTCTCAAGTGCATGCAACATGCATGCTGTGTTTAGGGTCTACATTGACTTAAGTCAATTTTGCATTTGTTCGTGTAAACAGTGGCTGTCCTTTCTTAGTTGCCCCGTCTTTAAACTCTAACCTGTTTTACTTCGGTTCATTAGCGTTTATTCAAACATGACGTGTAAGGTTTGTTGAAATTGGCAGGTTTTCGTCCTGTCATTAGTGTGCGACGCTCTTGTTGAGAATTTCTGAAACGGAACCTCAGCGTGTGGACCGGCTGATAACGTGCCTGATAGAATCCCATGCGGGATTCGCTGTGGGAAAAAAGTGCTTGACTCCTACTTCCTTTTTTCATTGGTCTTACTACAATACCATTTTAATGTATAGACGGCGAATGGCCTGCGAATAGCGCGTGAATAATGGAAAGGAAATGATGCTATAGGCTGCGTTTTTAAAAGCAATAAACAATGGTGAGAGCGGTCCGTATTGTAAAGAGCACGTCTGTATCGAGACCAGATGTTTAGAAGAATTATGTGCTATCTTAACCCACAATTAAGCTTCTTTTTTTTTTTTCTTCTAAACGACTATAAAAAGATAGGCTAGGCTATAAAAATGCAGTTGGCTGTGCAAACACTATTTTTGATTTAGTGTATTTGTTATTACAAAACGTGTTATTTTGCATATTAAATAGGCTATTAATGTCACAGCATCACGTGGATATAAATCATTTTAAATGTCTGTACAATTATTCAGTAGTCTATAGTTCAGTCATTACATTCGTTTTATGTTCAGTTGGGCATCCTGACCTTCAATGTCTTATTAAGCAGATAAATAACATAAAATGCATGTTATAGGCTTATGTTTTCATGTAGGCCTACATATATTATGGTTTTAAAAGTCAGAAATGAAAATGAATCATTTTAAACGAGACAGCATTGCACTTTCTCAGAATCTGTCTGATACATTTTTTTTTTTTTAAATAAGAACCTTAGAAAGTAACCATATGCAAAGTTTAAAAATGCATTTGGAAAACCTTAATATATTTAATTATTCTGTAGGTTAATAGATATAGAATTGTATCAAGAAGTAAAATACTATTGATGATTTTATGAATTGCTGATATTTACTTTTTTTTTTTACCAACAGTAAAAAGAAAATTGAACTGGATGCATTAGTTTCTTTTAATATTAGTAAAAATCAGATTTTTCACACCGCAGTGATGGTTGCAGATGTTTTTTTTTTTACATTAAACTCCATTTATATTTGATGTATAAACTTTGCCTTGTAAAGATCCTTAAGAACCTCTGAACAATACTCAAAAATTGCCCCTCAATAACACCCTTGAAAAGTTGTGCTGTGCTCAGAATCACCTAAAATATAACTCTGTAAGTATTAACAGGAATTGTGGGTATGTTTCAGTTTGATCAATGGCATGCATAATGTATGTTGTGTAAGTCTTATACATGGGCTATCATTTTTATCACCTGAATGTGGTCAATGTCACTCTTTAAAACCTCACAACATCTTATTCAGCAGCCTCTAACATACCTTTGTGTTTTCTATCTGAAAGACACAGACACAAAAGGGAGGTTCAGTTCTCCAGTGTTGGATGTTACTGAGAAGCAGCTTATTATAGAAAGAAATCAGACACTTCAGCTAAACTGCAGGTGAGTGATGTGTCAAACAATCTCACGGTTAGAGGATCATGACGTTTTTAATGAGTAACATACAGTAGCTTTATGATTAACTGAGGTAATACTGATTTTAGTCAAGAGCAGTGGTTCCCAAATCCAGTCCTCGTGACCCACTGCTCTGCACATTTTGTATGTCTCCCTTATTTAACACACCTGAACATCAGCTCATTAGGAGAGACTCCATGAACTGAACTGAGTGTGTCAGATAAGAGAGACCTACAAAATGTGCAGAGCAGTGGGTCACGAGGACTGGAATTGGGAACCACTGGTCAAGAGGAATGTAGAAATAGGCTACTAAGTAAACATTTAGAGTGAGAGATGAATGCATAAAAGTTGAGAATGAACCAAGTGGGGTCCAAAAGCCTGAGAGCACACTGAAGATCTATGATTCATAATTTGATTTAAACCTTGTAATAAACAACCCTTGGTACAAAAGTTCAGAAGTTCTTATGCACAAGAGTCTCTCAAATCATGTTGGAGAACATGATCATCAGATTTTACACAAACTTGCTTTTCACGTGATGCTGTCATTAAAAAAAAAAAAAAAACATTTTACTAAAACTAAATACCAAGCCATAAATTCATGTTGACTGATCATTTTCCTCACATTCTATGCATAAAAGTAATGCTTAAATGCTTTTGATAAGTAAACTGTATAATAGAAGTATTCTCACTAATGGTCTCAGACTTTTGGACCCCCATTGTTGATCACAAAGACGGTGACGTCTGATCAGTTAGGTGTAAAGTTCCTTCTATAACCCAAATTTGATGTTTCAGGGGACGGTGGGAGCTCCAGTGGGTTTTGCCATCGGGCGTACCGAAAGTCTACCACGGCACCCAGATAGAGGAGACTCGATGCGGGAGAAAAACTAACCAGTACTGTAGCCGCCTGACGCTCAGTGCTGCTTTAGCCCAACACACTGGCTCTTACCGCTGCCGGTACCTCCAAAAGCAGCGCAAACAGGCCTCGGTGTATGTCTACATCACAGGTAAGACGCTTCAGGTGAACGCTCTGACCCTTAAACCCTCTCTCTCCAGCCACCGTTCAACAGCTCGACCATCTCACTGACCATTTCTGTTGCTTAAAGCCAAACAGGAAGTCTCAGGAAGCAAATAATACCTAAACACCATTTTTCTCTCGAAGCAACATATCCGACTAAGTGAGTGTCTGGCACGGTTTCACCCTGGCATTTTTTTGTTTTTGCTCGAACCGTAGGCTGTCCTCCCTCACTTTTGACTATATTTAAACTATAACTTTCTTTTACGTGCAACCTCAAGGGGACAGAAATAGCCCCAGCTGTTGAAAGGCTCAGCTCTTGGGCAGCCTTTCCCAGGGTACCCGGCCTTATCTATCTCCCTCAGCCCGGCTGTCCGTATCCTGTGCTGCTCTGGGGGGAGGGACACTTGGAGACAAGGATAGAGGATGCGATGTCTTCTTGTGTATGTTTGTTAGGATGCGTGTCTGTGCATGGGAGTGGGCACCTTGAGGGCATTCCGGGGCATAAGAGGCTCGGATCCTCCCTGGTCAGGCATTAAGGAAGGCTAAGGGGTGCCCCAGGTCACTAGGTGCGGCCCCCGGTTAGCCAACAAGGCCCCTGAGGACCATCAATCGCTCTCGCGGCCATGTCCATTTAACCTCACCCTTCGTCCTTTATATTGAATCAAAGCACGACAAGGAAGCATCCAGCAGTCCTTGGGGTACTTTTGTTAAAACGTTCAGATATTATTTTCCGTTCCTTTAATAACAGCAGAACACCAAACAATGGGGCGAGCAACACCCAAAGCCTTTCATTGCCACAAGACTATTGCGACTGAGACGAAAGTGCAACCAAGAAAACAACAGTGAGAGAGAGAGAGAGTGTTTGATAACAAGCGAGCAATCTCTCTGTAATTGTTGCTGACTCTAGATTGTTGTCAGCATCTGCTGTTTGTATGTGGTGTCTGTTTGTCCCTGACCTCAGCATTGGTCGTTTCAGATAGCCAGAGGCCGTTTGTGAAGATGCAGTCGGAGATCCCAGATGTGGTGTACATGAAGGAGGGAGAGCCGTTGGTCTTCCCCTGCAGAGTCACACACCCAGACGCCAAAGTCTCGTTGGTCAAGGTGAGTGTCTCAACTGTGAGTCAAACAGATCATTTCATAAGAAACATCAGCCTTCCCTCTTTCCAGCAACATGTAATCTGTCTGAACACAATTTGTGAGACAGTCTCAGCCAATCCAAAGATATTTGATGGATAATATGCAGGATTATTGACCAATGAGATTTGACAGTTGGCGGGGCCATCCAGAGAGCTAGAACCCCAGTGCTGTTCAGTACAAAAACTTATTTATTTGTAAAATAGCTTTCATGATTTTTTCTTTTGTTTTGGTTAGGACACAGTGTCAATCCTCTTAAACTTTTCAGTCATCTCATAAACACAGGCTTTTCATTTGTCAGTCAACACTGAACACAAAATGTGAGATAATCACAGCCAATCAGAAGATATTTAATGTTTAAGGCAGGATTATTGACCAGTAAGAATTGACAGTGGTTGGGCTATCCAGAGAAATAGAAACTCAACACTGTTTAGAACAAAAAACAAAAATAATGTTTGTTTTGTCAGAATTGGCATATTGTCTAGGGATGGGCATTTTATTAATTGTCTTCTCAAGAAATCGCTTTTTTTCTCTGCTTCACTCTATAAATATTACGTAATTACGCACTGCATATGTTGTTTTTATTGCTTACATCACATTTTAACACCTTGAGTAATGTTCTGTTCTACTCCGTTTCTCTGTCTGAAAGGAAGAACGCACTTCAGTAAACGTATACGGTATGCGTGTGCTTTCTCAGAGTGTTTAGTGCTGTTGCTGCACTGGACTGAAAGTCTTTGTGCGATGTTGGAGCTAATTGATGTGTGATAAATTGGAGAATCGATCATTGGTGTCAAGTACTGCTGTACTCAGGCATTCGTGCCATCCCTACTTTTATCTATGGCTTCCATTACCATACATGGAGTGCATCCTCTTGTTCTCATTCACAAATAAGACCTTTCCTTGTCCTTATCTCACAATCACTCCAGGTTATAAGGGCAAGCATGCGTCTGTTTGTGCCAGTTCGGATGTAAGTGTGTTTGTGCGGGCATGTGGAGGGGATGTACAGAAGTCTTTTTGGCTCAGCGTGACATGGATACTTTAAGACGATGCTCAGAGTGAGCGGCGCCCACAGCTTCCTCTACTTGTTGGCACTGCACACAGCCAAGAAGATGACGCCGAGACCACCTCACGCAGACTGATGTCTTCCACAGCTGCTGGCACAGACAGCCATTTCAGGAATGAAGCTTTACCTATAGTGATTAAAAAAATAGCTTGCTGTGCATTTATGAAATGATTAGATTCACTAATGCATCTCTGGAGATTTAGGATGAGTCCAAATATGGTAACGACTGTCTCAAGAGGGTTTAAAAAGGACTTGAGATGTATTTCAGATGAGAAGGGGAAACGGAAAAGAACAAGTTGACCAGTTCCCCTCGAGCTGCCTTTGGCTCCTCACATGCAGGATGGAAACTGTTTTAGGATATGCTAGTGATATGACATCCCTATCCTCCCTCCTTGCTCAAAAAAGCACCACATTTCATTTCTGTTTGCTTTGTTTATGTCTTGCTGACCCTGCGCACAGATATACAAAAGGCAATCGTGCTATAAATACGAGTTCTCTCCACCCTTCTCAAAGTTGGACTGTCACACACTGGTAGAGTGTTTTTTTCCTGAGAGGATTTTGCACTTGGCAATGTATCTTTAATCTTGCACCTCTCGCGTAGGGAACAATACATAGGCGGCCGTGCTCTCGCTGAAGCTGTGAAAGTGGCCAGCAGGGCCTTTCCAGAAGCTGACCTGAGGGCCTAGCCGTGATGTCTATATCCTGTAGTAACAGGATGTGAGGAGATGGACTGGAGTCACGTTTTCACATCCTTGCCCTCCCTCTTACGCACTGAACGGAGGGAGGGATGTTAGTAAGAAGTTGGACTGAGGTGGGAATGGGTAGCGAAGGTGAAGGGGGCACAATATAAAACTTGTCAGCTTTGCTCGTGAATATGAATTAAGTGACATGATGTTTGATCCTATTTTTGCTGAAATTGGCACTAGAAAGGTGCTACCTGTAGCGCTCAACCTTAAACCTACCCGTCCCCTCGCTGCCTGGAAGGCCACGTTGGGGACTAAAAACAATCAATCAACGAAAATAATTTTTTAATACTTTTAGATTTAAACAGTAACAACACTGGTTCGTTCAGTGCTTGGTCTTAAAGTCATCATTTTACGCGGCCACCAATCAAGCTGTAATTTTGTCAAATTATGCCAAAAAATATATATATATAATGGAACTGTGTGTATTTAGGATACATGAAATGCTAGCAGTGAAATTCGCCTTCATGAGCATTTTGTTGCATTTAATTTCCATGTAATTTCCACCGCTGTCATTTCCGCCACAGATTGCTGTTACACAATACATAATTTGTGATGTGGCGGAAATGACAATGTTGTGGAAATGCTCATAGAAAAATGACAGAATTGTACGTCCACTGTTTTTGCATTTTAAAAGAGTTAATTTTCTAAAAGTCTTCAAGGCCATATTGGAAAAAACACTGGTTACTACTCACCTGGGTAAAGGGCTTACCTAATGCCTTACCTAATACAGTAGTGCTTCCTTTAAACAAGGTGATTTTGAGAAGCTCACAGTGAGAGGAAAGCATTCACCTGATCCCCTGAGAAAGGGCAGGGCGCTTCCACAGTGTCACATCTAAGCCTGTAAACATTTCCTCCATTGAACATGGAAGTAAACAAAATCATAACACCGCTCTCCAAGAATTTCTGAAGGACGGTGCACTGTTGAACCCATTAGAGCCATCGTGTGCGCTGGCCAAATGAGATTCGAACTGAAAGTGCAAGTCTGTTTAGAGCTTTTAGAGCTTTTCAAAGTGAAAGCAAAAATCTCTGCTGCACCTAAAAGAAATGCAAAAGCTGCTGTTGTTTTTTAATAAGGATTTTTTCTTACATTTTCAGTTTCCTTTCCACGTGTTAGCTCCTGATAATAGAAACATCATCTGGAGCAGCAGGCAAGGCTTCATTATCCGTAGTCCAACGTTCTTCTACATTGGGCTGTTTTCCTGTGAGACTCTCGTCAATGGAGTCAAATACAGCAACAAGTTTTTGACTCACAGGCCAGGTAAGAGCTTAAAGTTTTTTTGATTAACTAATCTGTGAACCAAATTTAGATTTTCAAACAATGTACCGTTTTCCTTCTTTTTCCAGTAAATAAAATCCTGGACGTGTATTTAAACAGCACGGGTTTGCTCCACACGTTACAAGGCGAGATTTTAGCACTGAACTGCACCGTTACAGCTGAATGGAACTCCAGGGTGTCCATTACCTGGACATACCCACAAAAGGTGTGTTTTACCCATTATGCATTTGTGCTTTATGAAATGCTATTTTTAAAATCTTTATTCTGCAATTGGTATAATCAGAATCTATAATATTCTGTTGTGAAATCAGTTTATGTACAGTACAGTAGCATGAGCTCACCTTGATGCATCACTACTAAAAAGTTTACTTGTATAGCGCTTTTCATAATATATTTTAAAGCAGCTTAACAGAAAATGCTTGTTTCAATGAGCTCGTTTAATATCCCTTAGAGCAAATAGAGTCTCCTGCACGTCAGCTTTTCTTCTTATACACATTTCAGAACACACTGAACACAAATTGTACTCAGATTTGCCAAGATATCAAAGTCTGCCAAGTTTCAATATAAACGGAAACAATTTTCATCAAATTCTTCAAAATTAACAAAAAAATTATTTATAACTAAATTAAAAGTACACTTTTGGCACAGCTGTTAAAAATCAAAACTGCATGCATTTTGCGGAAGAACATTGTTTTGGTTGTGCTTTGGCTCTGCGTGACTGTGCGGATGAACATGGTTATCCTACTGCTCATAAAACCGAAAGAGATATAACCAGTTTAGAGGGAAAGGATCTCAAGCTGACTAGCTGAAGACGTTACTGAAGCTTTGCCCATTAATAGACACGGTACTTCCTTGAAAATAAATTCCAACACAGCGCTACAACAACCATGATGAAATTACTGTTCACAATTGATAATGCTTTACCAATGAACTCTGTTAGAGAGCGACATATGTAATATGATATTTATCTGTTTAATACAACACCATACTCACCTGTTGAGTAATAAAAACACCATCTCCGCGTCGCTTTTACAACGTTTCCAATCCCTCAGTTCTCGCCTCTCCGAAAAGCCAAGCCAATGTTGATTCGTGTTTTATTACGAGCTCTGTCTCGTTCTCTTTTTGCCAGCAGACTCTCCTCTATTCAGTGGTTATTTTACATGTCAAAGTATCCGGAGCAGCTTTTCTCTATTTATGAATGTGACATATGTGCGCAATTTCCTGTGAAAACCATCCCGTCAGTTCACCCCTTAAAAAACCACCCCTTCAAATAATAGGTTACTATAGTGAATAAGGGTAAGAAAAAACATGTTTTGGAAGAATTGATTGAAGAGTGATGATGTATTGACACATTATTTACATTTTGTTCATTTTAAACAAAAGTTATATAGTGTAAATTTTAAATTACAAATTAATAATTTTGTTGAAATGTATAATAGAAATGATTTCTTTTTGGCAGCTAGAATATTTTTCAATTACTGTTTGTGCACTACGGAGGCATTGTTTTACAGACATTACCTTTTAAAATGTAGCATTTCTAGCAGCTCTTCTGTAGACCTCATTTCCTCTGAAAACCATGTTGTTTATATTTTTCTTGTCTGGAACAAAATAATTCTTTGTGACACAGTTTGCTCTGCTTGTTTATAATTTAGGCTAATGGATCGGCCACTATCAGCAGACGCATATCAAGGAGCAGAACCAACATGCTGTTCTACAGTGTTCTCACCATCCCCAAACTGAGCAAAGCAGACAGAGGACTCTACAAATGTCATGTGACAAGTGGTCCATCCAAGCGAGACACAAATACGACGGTTATTGTCTATGGTGAGTTTTAGAATTTTACTCTGTTTACCCCCCCCAACTTATTGTACTTTTTCTCAAATGGATTCGTATTCACTATTTACAGCTTTCTACCTCTCAGTCGTCCACATGTATGTTTCTGATTTTCCTGTCTGTTCCCAGACCAGCCTTTCATTCGACTCAAGCACAGAAATAGCCCTGTGGTTCAGGCTTTTGCAGGACAGAAATCGTTCCGTCTTACTCCAAAACTAAGGGCTTTCCCTGCACCTGAAGTCATCTGGTACAATTTCCTTTCATCACATTGTTGAGCTGCTAAATGATGTTTGCAGATTATTAAAGTGAACAGAAACAATATATTTGGAAAAAAATCTCAACAGCTGAATCTATTGCTTAGGTTGAAGGATGGGATGGTCGCAGCCGAGCGGTGCTCCCGTTACCATGTAGACGGGTTTTCCCTGGTTATTCGGGATGTAGCGGAAGAGGACGCAGGAATCTACACCATTCTTACTGGGATCCAGCAGTATGGACTTTTCCAGAACCTCACACTCACATTGGTGGTAAATGGTGAGACTTAAGATGAAGAGATCTTTCTTTTCAGATCCATATTCAACAAAATAGTTTTGTAACTACTCCACTAGTAACTACTTTGAGCCAAAAGTTTAGAATAAAATTGTTAAAAAAAAAAAAATTATAATTCAAATTGATTAAAAATATTCCTATAGTTTTACAATTATTTATTTATTAATGGAAACTATGACAATGGGACCTAACATCCTTTTCTCCTCTATCAAAATCTGTTCACAGTGAAGCCACAGATTGGAGAGAAGACAGTTTCCTCTCATCAACCCGGGACAGTCCAGCGAGGCAGCAGACAAGCCCTGCACTGCACCTCTCACGGTGTCCCACCACCTCAAATCCAATGGCTTTGGCATCCGTGCCCTCCGAAAGGCCTGTAAGTTCACTATCCATGCAGAAACACAATAATGATTGTCCAATATGTAATAAGGCAGTGATTAATGCACATTGAAATCATATATACGCCAAATCAAATACACAACCTTATTAGTGTGTGCTGAAGCCACTCACATAACAATACATTATTTGCATTTTTTTAGGATGGGTTTGGCCTCTGCAAGCTCTCTAAAACCCCATTTTATGTCACACTATCATGTTTTAAAAAGTGAAAGCATTACAGTGAACTTTCTAAATTTGCAAACATTTCCCCAATGACTGACCAATCGTGTCCTTATTGCCCTTTAGTCACAGAGGAAAGGGATACAGTGAAGAATACTGGGTCAGGGCCAAAAATTCAGTCACTTTTAATTCAGTATTTGATGCAGGTGAAAAAACACATCCGAGACAATGTAATTTTGCTAGGTTTGGATTTCCCACACTAGACTAAGTTAGATATCCTCCCCATAATTGCGTAATGTCCTGAAACCATTTTAAATAGTTCAGTTATTTCACACTGTACCTGGTCACATTGTGTTTGATGTGTTTTTTTTTTAGAATGAATGCACATATGAGTGGAGACATGTCTATATTTACACACACACACACACTCATGCATGTATGCATGTATGTGTGTGTGTTTTTGTGAATAGAGACCTGTTTTGTCTAATTCAGCATGTGTTCAGACAGGGTTTCCTCTTAGCCTGCAGAACAGATGCTTGAGAAGGCCTTTCATGTGTGTGTCTCTATTCATTTTTGTGTGGATGCAGACGCTCGTGTGTATGTGTTTGTATTTGTGTGAATGTGTGTGCCTGGTACAGTCACAGAACTGAATTTAACTCCCGAGTTGAAAGTGCAGACAAAAGCACTTCAAAAGAAGCCAGTTCCGTGCTTACAAGCACAATTTGTTCGTTTCTAAATCAAACACTATGATTTAATGAACTTCCTGTGCAGAATGCTGGCTGTTTATTATTTTGATTGCTCAGACGCATCCTGCCATGCCTTCTTCAATGTCTGACACACCACATATCCACCGTTCTCATGAGAAAAATTTAGCAAGCATTACTCAGAGGAGATCATCTCATAGAAACACCATTCCACATACATTCCTGACTTGCTCCCATATGGACACACACACTGAAGTTTTGGTTACACTTTAAGTAACGTTGCACCTACATGTCAACTAACTCTCATTAGAGTATTAGTAGAGTATTAATAGACTGTTAGGGGTTAGTAGAATAAGTTTACAAGTACCGCAAAGTAACTTAGTAAACTGCAAAGTCGGCACTGTAAAAAAAAGTTAAACCAAAGAATCAATCCAAGTTGATTGTACTTGAAATTGTAAGTCATTTCAACTAAAATTACATTAACTGGCTTAAAAACGAGTTGAATCTTGTATAATTTTTTTTTTAATTGAAAATTGCTTAACTTATTTGATGAGTTAAAGCAATGTAAAAACGTATGTTGTCATAACTTAATGATCATATAATTTGTAAAAGAAAAAAAAAGATATGATCAATAAGTTATGACAACCTTTTTTTTTTACATTGCGTTAACTTAAACTTAAAATTGCAAATTTAAACTGTTTTTTATAAGTTATACAAGATTAAGTTAATTTTTAAGTCAGTTTAATGTAAGTTAAGTTGAAATGACTTAAATATCCAAGTTGATTGTACTTAAATATTTGATGCAGCAACTTTTTTTACAGTATAGATTGTTTGCTGGGGGACCATCAAGAGAAGATATTAAGCAGAATGTCTACTTAAGAGTTAGTTGACATGCAATGTTACTTATAGTCAACAGAATGGCTAAAGGGCACCATCAAAATAAAGTGTTACAAGTGTTAAAGTTTTATGAAATCCACAAACCCTGAAAGTGTTACTCTTTAGTATAAAGAGTAGCCTTTTCTACTCCAAATTTGTCCATTTTTAGGTCAGGCTTCCCCTTATTGTACTGACATCGTGACATGTTAGATTGGTGATATTTTCTTGGCCTATTCTTTGAGTGCTTCCTAAAAGAACTAAAAATGAAATGTCACTGAGAGGAAAACTCTTGTTGGTTAGAATAATGCAACAGAGTATGTGCCAGCCGTCCTTCATGCATTCTTAAAGCGATAGTTCACCCAAAAATGCAAATTCTGTCATCGTTTACTCAATATTGACAATGTTTGGTCCCTATTTGCTTTTTTATTATTTTGACAAAAACAACTGAAACATTCTTCAAAGTGACCTATTTTGTGTTCTGCTGAAGAAAGTCATAGAGTCAGTGTTTTTTATCACTGATATACTAGAATTTGAGTAATATTTTTTATATATTTATATATATTTTATATATTTTTTTATTTAAATTTAAACTAAATGTAAATTAGAAATGATGAATTGGGAACTTGCTGAAATAAAATACATTTATATTAATTTATATTAATTTTCATTTTTATATATATTTTATTATATTTCAGTTAATGTTTATTGTATGTTTATTTTTGATGTTTTTAGTTTAAGTTTTATTTAATAATAATAACCCTGCATAAAGGTTTGGAACAACATTTTTTAATGAACTATCTCTTTAAGAAATGCTTTGGTGTTCTATTTACTGGCCCACCTGCAGCCTCAAGTTTCCTCGGAATAAGAACACTCATCATTTACAAAGTTTATTAAAAAGTAAATTAATTATGCTTTCAGTTACCAATAAGTGTCAACTAAACTTAGTTTAACACGTTACCATTTTTAAATCCATTCTGGGGGAGTTTGTGCTAAAATGCATGAAAATGCAGGAAATGCCCACATCTGGGCCTGCCTTTATGGTATAATTTTTTATCATTCGCATATTGATTTTGCTGAGATACTTGGCATTGCATCAATTAAAGTTCAAAAAGTATATATGATCAAAAAAATTCAATCACTGTGTAAAGCTTGATCATTGAAAGGTATTGTATGTACGTTCTGTTGAGAGGTCTTGACTGGCTGGACCCTGACTCAGGCCCTTATTCTTTATAGCAGCCCGGCGCGGCTGGCCTGACGCTGCGGTGGAGGAGGCCCAGGGAGAGTGGAGTTGTGGGCCGGGCCGGCCTGATAGCGGCTGGATGGGCTTTAGCTCGGCCATGGGAACAGCAGCACTCTTATCTCAGCCAGGCAGGAGGCGCAGACGGGCTTCCTGTGCGAAAAATCAGAGCGCTTTTCCTCTCGTTGTTTGGCTTCCTCCCCGACGCGAGACAGCTTCCCAGCAGCGTGATTGTCCCTCCGTCTTCAAACGTGGCACAGTCCGCTTCCTCAGAAGCTTGATCTATTCTTGAGAGTCCCTGATCCCACACACACACCCTCCGCCCCACTTTACTGATCCCCCACAATCCCCCTCACCTGTCCTGCCACACTCACAAATAACCCTACAACTGCCAGTGCCCTTCCTTATCCAGCCACCCCAGAGACGTGACTTAAAGCAGGCCTTCTCACAAGGATCCAGAACAGCTGGGCTCACACAGGACGGAGAGGCTGATATCTCTGCACCCCAGGAACTACCTTCTAATTTATTCCTTTTTTTTTGTTTTTTGTTTTTTTTTGTTCAGAGACTCGTCCTCTTTCTGAGCGTGATCCCCATCCATACACTGCCTGGTGCTGCTTTGCTTTTTGTGTTCTTGAGTGGTACTATAAAGGATGTATGAACCAAGCCTCCATCTCCAAAGCCCAGACCATCAGTTATAGTTCTAACATCCACAAAAGCTGTGAGTTCAGATTGTACAAGATGAAAATATCCTGTATCTACTATCTTGACGTGAGCCAAGGAGGGCAGAGAAAACCGAGGCTCGCTATTTGGATTTCTCTTTTTTTTTTTTTTTTTTTTTTTTTTTTTTTAGACTGGATCTGGCCCAGAATGCCTGCTGTGTAGGAGTTCTGATGGGCCAGAAATGAATGACAAAAGCTCTGTGTCATCCTATATGTCAACTTATGTCACACTCTTCCACTTCACGGTGATGCTGTGTATTACAGTTGCTTTATTTTGTGCTGAAAAAAGGATCCTGCCTGTTTGTATGCAAGTGTTCGCGTGTGTTGAGTGAGTGTTCGTGTGTTTGTTTCTACTCTACGGGTCTCTCCCAATGTGATTCGCCCCTTTTTATACAGATTGTCTATGAGTAATATATGATTCTAATATTTAATAATTTTATACAACTAACTTACTTATGGTAAATATTAATAATTGCCAAATGTGTAAGAACGCTGATAAAAAAATGTATTTTTAATATCTAATGTATGTGTTTATATCAAATGTATTTGCATTAAATTTGCTTGAAATTATTTGTACAATATGGTCTGTTTGGTTCCAAAAAATGCATATGTGAAGTTCTCAATGATGGCAAAGGTGTCGCTGAAATATTGGGTGACTGTTTCTTGACTGATGCTTTTCTTGACAATAAAACAAAGTAGATTTCATAATGACCCACTGAAGTCAGTTCATAATACTGTACGCAGGCACACTGGGTACATGGATGAAGGTGTTTTGAATGCAGAATGAGTGAGGATGTTTGTGGTGTGTTTGAAGTCTCTGTCTCTCTCACTCTCTGTGTGCGTGTCTGTATGAGAGAGCGAATGTTCCCGGAGAGCCGTGGGAGAGTGGACTTGACTGTGTGTTTGAGAAGTGCTGTTGTCATGATCAGGGTGGGACATACGAGGACAGAACACTCACTGTCTCAGCCAAATAGGAAGAGCAATCAGAAAGAGTCGTCAAAGCCAGGGAGGGGTAACAGGGCGGTGGGCACACAGTCACGGACAAATACCCATCACCAGGGCCACCAAAACCTTGCTCCGAAGATTAGAGACCTTAAAAAATTGGCATGGATAAGATAATGGGATAAATGCCTGAAGTTAGTGTGCAAATTGAAGGAGAGGTTGGGACTTCGGAAGCATGGCCGGGATGATTTACAGGCAGGAAAGGGAACACACACTGCTAATTAAGGAACACTTCAACGAGTGTCACCATATCCTAATACGGATGACACGCACACACACACACACACACACTGAGAAAAGAAATTCCAAAAGAAATTCCAAAGAAAAAATTCCATAAGATGAATAAAGTGAAAAATCAATTCCCAAGAGACCTGTGATAAGAAGTTTCCGGTCTTCCCCTTTTGGGCCACAGCTGCGCCACACATCTGTGTCTTGTGACATCACTGCATCGACACTTGTGAACTGAGAGTGCTGTCGTTCTCTCTTCCTCTTTCTCGTCCTCTGTCTTCCTCTCTCTAAGATGTGAGAAGCCTCCTCCTTCCTCCTGGACTCCAGTCAGCGAGAAGACAGAAGTCACGTCCACCCACAATCCCATCCTGACCATCGGCCACAGACAGGAAGTGTTAGAAGGGAAGAATAAGGTGAGTGTTCTAGTGGGTGGACTGATCATAGGGAGAGACAAAATGAATACGCAAGAGGGCACACAAGAACGCAAAAGTACTCCCCCGGGATTCACATAAGCAACACAAGTGCATCTGCTCTCAGTTCTGTGTTCCAAAAAATATCTTTAGATGACAATCAAGTTCCAGTTCTTACTAGAAAAACATTAATGAATTCATTACAAGAATACACCATCTCCAGCCTCCATTCAAGTTCCTGAATCAGCATTGTTGGTGCAGGAATAACAATACAATAATAAAGATAACAATATTGTTAAAATAAGGTACTAAAATAATAATGAAAAATACTAATTTTCAATTTGATGAATAACCTCCTTGCATAAGAAATATTGAGGAAACATAATCCATTCTCCCACCCCCATGAGAGATATCATTGTAATGTCTTAAAAGTCGTTGATACTGTGCTGTATGGGGATGGATCTTAACCGGTATCACTTTAACATGTATTAGAACCTCCTTGTACAAGAAACATTGGGGAACAGAATCCAGTGGCGGACAATCCGACTGTCTGAATCAGTTCCTTAAGAGACATGATGATATAGTATAGCTTTCAAGTTGTTGATTCCATCCCGTTTGGGAATGGATCTTAACTATTATTAATTTGATAAATATTAGAACCTCCTTGAATAAGAAAAATGGGTGAACGGAATCCGATGGCGAGCAATCCGACTGTCTGAATCAGTTCCCAACCCCCATCAAGAGACATGATGATGTAGTGGCTTTAAAGTTGTTGATTCCATCCCGTTTGGGAATGGATCTTAACGGGTATAAGTTTGATAAATATTAGAAGAAACATGGGGAACAGAATCCAATGGCAAACAATCCGGCTGTCTGAATCAGTCCCCCACCCTGGAGAGATATGTTGATGTAGTGGTGTAAAAGATGTTGATTCCATCCCATTTGGCGATGGATCTTAACTAGTATCAGTTTAACAAATATGAGAACCTCCTTGTATAAGAAACATGGTTGAACAGAATCCGATTGCGAGCAATCCAGCTGTCTGAATCGTACCCCCATGGAGAGACATGTTATAGTTTCAATGGCTAAAGGTAGTTGATTATGTCCTGTTTGGGGCTGGATCTTAACTAGAACCAATAAGAACCACAGGGGAACAGAATCCAATGGTGAGCAATCCGGCTGACTGAATAGATTCCCCACCCCTATATGGCTTAATGTTCCTGGATCAACGTCACATTATTATCAACAGAGCATGTTGCTATTATTGATTTTTGTTTGTAAGTTAGATTAGGGGCTTGAACAGCATTCTTATCAATCAAGATTAGAATTTGAGTAGGGATTGTGTAATGCTATGATTGTTTGATGAGAATGTAGTTACTTGACCAACAATGGAAGTCAATGCAGGAACATATTCAAGGAAATAATACGTGGTTTTATACTTTCTAGCCTTGTTTGTCTGCATGTTTGCTTGCATGCAACAGTTGTTTTTGTGTTTCCACAGACTGTAGGAGTTCTGACAGTTGGCGAAGCATTGATCTCTGGTATCTATCGCTGTGTTGCATCAAACTCAATGGGCAGAGATGAACTAGACATCCATTTCTATGTCACAGGTACTTTATATGCAAAACTAAATCTAAAAATCCTTCCCATTTTTCCACTTATCCCTCCCTCCTCCGTCCCCTTGTTTTCGAGGGTTTGCTTTTAAGCTGTGCTAAATTCAGCCACAGTGGATGTATCCCATCCTGGCTGTTGTCATAGTGACAGGGTGGAGGAGTGAACAGGAACCCGTGGCTCTTATCATGCTGCCTCCTCGTGCGGCGCATTATTTGGAGAACGCTGGTGGTGTTCGGGAAAGATAAACATTATCTTCCATCAGGAAACCCTCGAGCGGTTTCCACGGGAAATTTCAAATAGCTAAAGTAAATAGCGCGCCTTTGCACTAGCTTCTTATTGCTACTTGTACTGACAATGGCTATTCAACATTGTCATCAAAGGTTATGAAAAATTCTTCTTGGTCAACACTCCAAAATGGTTTCTCTGTACTCTGTGGCCTCAAACAAAACTATGTTGTTGCCAGTAGGTCTGCATATATTCTGTCTCACTGTATCCAGGATTTATGCACAGGAAGTGGAAGTTGATTGAATCTTCTTTTGTCCACCATCACAGATGTCAAAGGAGGCCTTATCGCATCTTTAGAGGAAGAGCCCAGAGAGGGCAGGGACCTTCGTCTTGTCTGTATAGCAAATAGGCATCTCTATTCAGACCTGTCATGGTATAGAATGGCGAATCAGTCCACGGTATCAGAGGGAGCTTCAGTTCTTGGCGGGGAGCTCACAGAGGGGCACTTCTCTCACAGCCTGCATCTTCTGCTGAAGAATGTGACTGCACAGGATTCAGGAACATACCGCTGCTCCGCCACACACCTGCTTACAGGAGAACGTACACACCTAGATACAGCAGTGGAGATCACAGGTGTGTCTTTAAGAGTTATTGTGCTCAACAAACACACACACTCATGCTCTCATTAAAGGGATAGTTTACCCAAACATGAAAATTCTGCCATCACATTTTGAGATATTTCGCAGAAAGTCCTGGTTGTTGAAAGTTAACTGTCAAAACAAAAAAATGACAAAAAGTACCATAATAATAGTATATTTATAGTATGTATAATCTCTTTTGCATTCACGCACACACTAATAGGCCACTTTAAGATATGGCACAACGGGTTTGGCATCCGCAAGAGTGCATTAATGCACAGGCTTAAAGGCATAGTTCACCCAAAAACTTAAATTCTTTCATTAATCACCCTCACCCTCACCCAAACCCATAAGACTTTTGTTCATCTTCAGAACACAAATGAACATCTTTTTGACAAGACCTGAGAGCTTTCTGTCTCTAAATAAAAGTCTATATAAATTTGTTCATCATATAAAGCGATCGATCGAAATTTGGACTAAACCGCTCAATTCATATGGATTAGTTTTACAATCCCTTTATGAACTTTTTGAAGCGTCTAGTTGTGTAGCTGTCAATCGAGGGACAGAAAGCTCTCAAATTTCATCAAAAAGATCTTCATTTGTGTTCCGAAGATGATGGTTTGGAACGGCATGAGGGTGAGTAAATGGCTGTATGGAAAAAATTGTTTTTAATTTTATGGTAAATAATAGTTTTAAAACATCTGCAGAAGTGAGGCACAGAAGCAATCAGACTTCTCTTAGATACTAATTTTGAGTCCCGTAAGGATGTGCTTGCAGACACCCACACATTTAGAGACAGAGGCGGAAAGAGAAACAAAGAGAGAGGGAGAAAGACAGAGCGAAACAGGGTCCTTGGGAACTAGAGCTTCCTGTAGCCCTTCTCTCCAAGGCTGTGTGAAGCAGAACCTCTTTGGTGTGGGAATGAGATCTAGTCAGGAGGAAGAGCACACAATGGCACTTCCCACTATGCCACATTTACAGGCTGATTCACATGGCCAAAGAACAATCAGCCAATCAGCCACTGTCACAGAACGAGGAAAGAGACAATAATCAATTGTGTCCCAGGGGAAAATATCTGAAGTAGAAGTCAGATTATTATTCCCCTCTTTTGCTAGAGTTATGAAATCAAGCTTCATGTGAGGGATCCCTCCTTCCTCAAGGACCCTTGGGATTTTTGTTTCATGTTAACCTGGAATTGTCTTATATTAATCTACATACATTTGACGCTATATTTGTAAAACTCTCAACAGCTAACCCGGAAATATCAGTTAAGTCCATGAATGTGTCTGAATGCTGAATGTGTCATTAAGACCAACAGAGGGACTAAATGGCACAACTCCAGTGGCTGCTTTTCAAGCATTCCAGGCCTTAATCTGCAATGAAAGAAATACAACCCGCAGTCTATTCACACCTCTGTAACAATAGCGAACTGTGTAGCCTGTAAATCACTCAGCTGCTTTATAAGGCGGACATGTAATGCTAAGCAAGCTGTCGTGGCTTCCGTCAATCTCCCAGAGGTGTTTTTGATCTTTTTTGATTAAACTGATTCACTGGATGTGGAACATCATGCGTAATGACCCCTGACCCAAACCCTCTTTGTCTCAAACTGTACAGTTCTGCAGGCGCCTGTGTTGCTGCGAAATCTGAGTGATCACAGTGTTAATGTAAGCAGCTCGGTCACACTCCGCTGCCCCGCTCGGGGAATTCCACACCCCCGGATCACATGGTATAAGGACCAAAGGAAGCTCCAGCAGGTGTCTGGTGAGACTCGGAAGTGTACTTTTTGAGTACTTATTTTAAGAATCCTGTAAATGAATATATTACATACCTGTTTCTTTTATTGACAGGAATTATGTTTCCAGAGGAAGGTACTATACATATCGACCGAATTACGGTTGAAGACCAGGGACTTTATACCTGTGAGGCCACCAATGAGAGGGGGTCTGTGGGGAGCTCCGCCCACATTTGGGTTCAAAGTAAGCTACTGCTTTGACAGGGGCAACTTCACTCATTTTAATGTGTAGTATTATGTAATCTGTTTTATGGCAAGTGTAAATTTCATAGTAATAATACTAATAAGAAATAACTGTAGCTCTAAAACATGGAACAGTACTCGCATTTTTGATCAAAGGATTACCATAGGAATTTATTGGATAATTGTACTTGACTTTCCAATTTTGTTCTATCTTTTGTTTAATCTTTTAATTGATCAAATGTGACAGTAAAGATGTCTACATTAATTGTTTAAAAAAAACTATTTAATTCTGTTTTTTGAACTTTATCCATCAAAGAATCTTTAAAAAAGTGACAAATTTACTACAAAAATAATTAGTACAACTGTTTTAGACATTGTAAACATAAGTAGATTATAATTATTTCTGAAGGATCATGTGCATGACTCTGAAGACTGGAGTAATGATGCTGAAAATTCAGCTTTGCCATCAGGAATAAATGTCATTATAAAATATATTCAAATAGAAGACAGTTATTTTGAAACTGTAAGAATATTTCACAATATTACACAAAGATAAATGCAGCCTTGGTGAGCACAAGAGACTTTTCGCTGTTCCTTTCTCTCCCATCTTTTTTTTTTCTCACACTCCCTTATTTGCTCTTTTCGGATGCTTCTAAACTCAGCGCTGAGAGGAGACGTTCACGCTGTTCTCTTTCCGATAGGTCAGGAAGGAAACTGTCTCCCATTTTCATTTCCCACAGATGGCCTTGGCTTTTCAACCCCTTAAACTGTTTACCTATTTCTATGTAGGTTCATTTGTTTAGCTGTTTCTATAGAGGCTAATGCATTACTCATGACCTATAGGGAGTTGTCATGCTCATGGGGGACGAATCCGATCCAGGTCATGTCCCACTCTTTTTCAACACTCATTTATGTATCCTATAGGTTCATCTGAATTCCTTTCTCTGGAGATCCCGACCCTAGCATGTACATGTGTTGTGGCCACTCTCTTCTGGCTGCTTCTTACACTGCTAATTCGGAAACTCAAACAGGTGAGAGCCGGTTAAAACCTTTGAAGGCCAAAAAACTACTTATATTACTGTACCATGTAATAGATATATATATTATTTGGGTCATTCTCAGCCAAACTCCACTGTTGGCAAAGCAGAGTACCTGCCAATCATCCTGCACCCAGGGGAGGAGCCTCTGCTTGAGCACTGTGACAGGTTACAGTATGACTCCGCCCAATGGGAGTTTCCACGTGACCGCCTTAAACTGGGTAAATTGTGTGTTTGCTTTATAAGTTGTGTTGATGCTGTTATGAAGTATACTGATCATTCTGGTGTATTGTCCCGTTCTCCAGAAAAGCCCCTGGGGCGAGGGGCATTCGGGCGAGTAATGCAAGCCTCAGCTTTTGGCATTTGTAATTCAGTCAGCTGCACCACAGTGGCCGTCAAGATGCTTAAAGGTATATTCTGAAACATTCTGATAAAATACAGGTGTATTATGTAAAGGCAGAGGTCTTCAGCCCTGCTCCTGGGGACTCACTGTCCTGCAAAGTTTATTTCCAACCTGCTTCAGCACACATGTCTGTGTTTTTTCAAGCGATCCTGAAGATAAGCAGTTTATCCTCAAGCGATTTTCAAGCGATCCTGAAGATAAGCAGCTTCGGGTGTGTTTGAATGGGGTTGGAACTGAACTCTGCACGGTGGGTTCCCAGGGTCACTGTGATTTAGCAACGACATCCTGATCCTGGAACAGCATTCCTGTCCAGAAATTTAGTCCTAACCCTATCCCTACCCTACCCCTAAGTTATCCCTAAAATCAGAGGGAAATGATAGGTGAACAATACTGATGCTGAAGCACCAAATCCTGGTTGTAAGCCTAAACTTGGCATAAACTGTAAACTTGTCCCTCAAATCAAATTGATTGATTGGAATGTTGTTCCAGGATCAACAAAACATGCTGATCTAGGAACATGTTGTAAAATCGCATTCACTGGGTGCAGGGTTAAAGACTTCTGATGTAAGGTATTTAGTATGTATAGATCACTTATTGTGAGGAGTTATGACTGTGCTGTCCCTGCAGATGGCGCTACGCCCAGTGAACACAAGGCTCTGATGACAGAACTGAAGATCCTCAATCACATTGGTCATCACCTCAATGTGGTCAATCTTCTCGGTGCATGCACCAAACCAGGAGGTGTGAATGATATCATATCTCTGTAAACAAAAACCCTCAATGTTTATTTTTTCTTGATGCTAGTTATGAAACTGATCTCTAGTTACAAGAAAAAAAGCTTCAAGATATGCATGCATATACAGTACTGTTCAAAATGTTGGGGTCAGTAAGATTTTTTAAAAAGAAATTAATACTTTTATTCAGCAAGGATGCATTAAATTGACAGTAGAGACCTTTATATTGTTAGGCTTTAAAATATTAGTTTATATAAAAAAAAAGCTGTTCTTTTGAACTTTCTATTTATCAGAGATTACTGAAAAAAATGTTGTAATGATGCTGAAAATGCAGCTTTGCATCACAAGAATAAATTGCATTTTCAAATATATTACCATATAAAACAGCTCTTTTAAATTGTAATAATTTTTCACAATATTGCTGTTTTACTGTATTTTTTATCAATTTTAAGATCTTTAATTTCTTATGAATTACATTTTCATCATTACTTATTTCAAAAACATTTTTAAAAAATCGTACCGACCCCATAAATATATTCACAGTACAGAGATGGATGAATGTTGTTGTATGTATTACTTTTGTCTTGTTGTTTTTAGGGCCTCTGATGGTCATAGTTGAATACTGCAAGTTTGGAAACCTGTCTACATACCTTAAGAGCAAACGAGAGGTGTTTCTGTTAAACAGGGTTAGTCTATCTGTCTGTCTATCTATCAGTTTGCCTCAGTCAGTTAGTTTTGCAGAGTGTCACTCAGAAGATCTTATAAATGTCACAGCATTTTAACCTGGAAACTGTTGCTTTACCGTATCGTGAGGTTTAGAGACCTATATTTCTGCTGGCAAGTTTATAGTCTTCTCTCATTTCCTTCTGAAAAGAACAGACCAGTGTTTTACTAAGACAACAGAGGCATAGCCTACTTCCCTCTTTGTGACCATCTCTAAAACTGCTTACCTCCTTGAATGGCCTCTACAGAAGCTTCATACAAAGAGCAGTGTGTTTATGCAAAAGTCATAGAGTGATGATTGAAAATCAGAGGAACTAGTGATAAAATATGTGATACAAATGCAGTCCTTGTATTTGACTTATGTGGGGAACACATATTCACTATTAACTATGAATTTTGCCTCAATAAACTCCTAATTTACTGCTGATTAATAGTTAAGATAGTTGTAGTTGTTAAGTTTTGGTTTTGGGATTAAGGGATGTAGAATAATGTCATGCAGAATAAGGCATTAAAATGTGCTTTATAAGTACTAATAAACAGTCGATATGCTAATACAGCAATATGCTAAGCTAATAAGTTAGTAAATGAGAATTGGTCCTCAAACTAAAGTGTTGTGCATTACTCACTAGATCACTAGATAGCTGCTCATTTCTTGTGTTTTTGTGTATCTGACTCAGGTGAACAGAGACGAGGAGGGAATCATGATGGAGGGATGTAAAGGACGACTGGCCAGTGTGTCCAGCAGCCAGAGCAACGCCAGTTCAGGGTTTAGTGAGGAGAGAGCAGAGATCTCAGAGGAGGATAGTGGTGAGGTCACATCACACACATGATTTCATTTAAAGTCAGTCTTCACTAGTCTAATAATGAACCAGTAACCACTGATGAAAAAAGACAGTAAGGGGATTGTACAGGGTGGGCCATTTATATGGAAACACCGTAATAACATGGGAATGGTTGGTGATATTAAAGTCCTGTTTGTGGCACATTAGTATATGTGAGGGGGCAAACTCCTCAAGATGGGTGGTGACCATGGTGGCCATTTAGAAGTCGGCCATCTTGGATACAACTTTTGTTTTTTCAATAGGAAGAGGGCCATGTGACACATCAAACTTATTGGTAATGTCACAAGAAAAACAATGGTGTGCTTGGTTTCAACGTAACTTTATTCGTTCATGAGTTATTTACAAGTTTCTGACCACTTATAAAATGTGTTCAATGTGCTGCCCATTGTGTTGGATTGTCAATGCAACCCTGTTCTCCCACTCTTCACACACTGATAGCAACACCGCAGGAGAAATGCCAGCACAGGCATCCAGTATCCGTAGTTGAACATTGAACACATTTTATAAGTGGACAGAAACTTGTAAATAACTCATGAACGAATAAAGTTACGTTGAAACCAAACACACCATTGTTTTTCTTGTGACATTACAAATAAGTTTGATGTGTCACATGGCCCTCTTCCTATTGAAAAAAACAAAAGTTGTATCCAAGATGGCCGACTTCTAAATGGCCACCATGGTCACCACCCATCTTGAGGAGTTTGCCCCCTCACATATACTAATGTTCCACAAACAGGACTTTAATATCACCAACCATTCCCATGTTATTACGGTGTATCCATATAAATGGCCCACCCTGTACAACAAAAAATTAAAACACTGTCGTTCAAAAAGTATTTTATTCAGCAAGAATGCAAATGTTCAAGTTTTATAAAGCACATTTAAAACAACCTTGGTCGACCAAAGTGCTGTACAAAATTGCAATATTGTTTGTCTTGCCCAGCTTCTCTTCCTGAATCCATCAACCCTCTGCTGCTTGAAGACCTGATTTCTTACAGCTTTCAGGTAGCCAGAGGTATGGAGTTTCTCGCCTCTCGCAAGGTAAAGTTTCTTCCTTCCTGTTTACATGAGGGTATGTGAGAATGAATATGACTGTGGTTGAATCACAAAGGTCTTTTCATGTTTTTAGTGCATTCATCGTGACCTTGCTGCCAGAAACATCCTGTTGTCCAACAACAATGTGGTGAAGATCTGTGATTTTGGCTTGGCTCGAGACGTATACAAAGACCCAGACTATGTGCGCAAGGGAGATGTGAGTGTACTGCCATCGGTAAATCAATGTCAGTGGTCGACAACATAACGTAAAGGGTCAAATGTGAGTTATGAATGTGTTTTGCCATAAGGCACGGTTACCGCTGAAGTGGATGGCCCCTGAATCGATCTTCGACAAAGTCTTCACCACTCAGAGTGACGTGTGGTCGTATGGAGTTCTGCTCTGGGAGATCTTCTCACTTGGTAATTCCATACATCAGTCAAGCGTTCAGCGCGTCACCGTTGATTTTTTCATAGCACAACCCCTTTGAAATTTGACACAATAGAACAATTGACCTTTGTCTCTCCGGCAGGCCAGTGAGGTCATAGCAAGAGAATGAAAGTGAGGAAAACTTGATAGGAAACATGAAAGTGAAACTTTTAAACAAAGTTTTTAAAGTCACCATGAAATATGGGTTATTGTGGTTAACTAAAACTACTAAAAACATTTTTGTTCAATGAAATAAAGCTAAAATGAAAATAAAATATAAATATTAGTTGGGAAATTTCAACTAGAAGTTGCTTTGGCAATAAATTGAAATAAGTTTAACTAAAATTATTAACTGAAAAAAAAAAACCCCTAAAAGTCATTAAAACTGAAACTGTAATAAATATATATTTAAACCCAAATAACAACAAAAAAACAAAAAAATTACTAAAATCGTTTTATTATAAATTATTGATCTGTGTACATCATTTATTAAAAATTCATGTGGCTTTTTCAAAAACTTTAATCAAAAGAATGTCCCCTCCCACTTGCAGCGACAACCTGTCACTCACATGACATCACAGCAATTGCCAACGACAACGATCCAACGATCCAATCAATTCCTGATGGACAAAATAGTCCCGCCCTACATTTTTTCTCATTCAAATAGATGTTGTGGTTACACATAGGTCCTCCCTCGAAATCAAGTCTCTGTTAGGACCCCAAGCGATCCCATTGGCTTTGAACTAATGACTATTAATGTCGTATTAGTTAGATACCCAATTAGCCTGATAGCTTAGTTTAGTGCAAGAAATTAAGTCAAGTCAAGTCATTTTCATTTATATAGCGCTTTTAACAATGTAGATTGTCTCAAAGCAGCTTTACAGAGATAAATGTATAATTTAACGTAAGATTGTTTGGCTTTATAGCGGTTCTTTAATAAAGTTATTTTCCAGCTAAAGTTAGTTTTGATTGATTCGCTTCCGTCGCAACGATCATTTGTTTTTAAATTAGGGCCGCCAAGACGACACCATTCTCTCTACACAGACTTTAAACGCGAACCTGTGAGAAACGCTGATGGCGTTCACATGCGCATTAAGAACGGGTTCTATAGTTATGTGCGTTTGAATATATGTGTGCAGGTTTGGAATTCCCTGCAAACCAAGCCTAAACAAATTACTGGTGTTTCCTTATAGTTTTGATTCAGAATTTTATTTTATCAATTCGGGGTAGATACGCAAATTGAGTTTTCCCGACGACGCGTTATCTGTAGAGTGGGAAAGGGATCCTCCATAGGGAGAGACTAGTTGGCACTTCAGCACTGCGTTGACATCGGGTCCAGGCGAAGGTCCTTCATCAGATCTGGAAACGGCCTGGATCCGGCAGGCTGCGGGAAAACCTTGGGATAAACAAAGACACTAAAATTAGCGTAGATGCCATTCTTCTCATGATGTAACAAGTACATCAGGATTTATGGGAAGTGTTCCCGGTTCCAGCTGACCTAATCTATGCAGCCTAATATTGAATTATAGAAGTCTATAATGTATTATGTGAACGCTATGTCAAAGAGATGTGTCTTTAATCTAGATTTGAACTGACAGAGTGTGTCTGCTTCCCGGACAATGGTAGGAAGGCTGTTCCAAAGTTTTGGTGCTAAATAGGAAAAGGATCTACCGCCAGCAGTCGATTTAGATATTCTAGGTTTTATCAACTGGCCGGAATTTTGAGATCGCAATAGGCGTGAAGGAGTATAATGCGTTAAGAGCTCGCTCAAGTACTGCGGAGCTAAACCATTTAGTGCTTTGTAAGTAATCAGCAATATTTTAAAATTGATGCGATGTTTAATAGGGAGCCAATGCAGTTTTGACAGAACCGGGCTAATATGGTCATACTTCCTGGTTCTGGTAAGAACTCGAGCTGCTGCATTTTGAACCAGCTGTAATTTGTTTATTAAGCGTGCAGGGCAACCACCCAGTAGAGCATTACAATAATCTAGCCTTGAGGTCATGAACGCATGGACTAATTGTTCCGCATTTGTCAATGAGAGCATATGACGTAATTTAGATATATTTTTAAGATGGAAAAATGCGGTTTTACAGATACTAGACACGTGACTTTCAAATGAAAGATTGGTATCAAAGAGCACACCCAGGTTCCTAACCGACGACGAAGACTTAACAGAGCAGCCATCGAGTGTTAGACAGTATTCTAGATTATTATGTGAGGACGTTTTTTGTCCAATAATTAGAATCTCTGTTTTTTCAGAATTTAGAAGTAGGAAATTACGAGTCATCCAATTTTTTACATCAGCTATGCATTCTGTTAATTTAGTGAATTGGTAAGTTTCGTTAGGTTTTGAAGAAATATAGAGCTGAGTATCGTCGGCATAACAGTGGAAGCTAATTCCATGTTTCCTAATTATATCTCCTAATGGTAGCATGTACAGAGTGAACAGCAGCGGTCCTAGTACTGAGCCCTGTGGTACGCCATACTGAACTTGTGATTGATAAGACATCTCTTCATTTACTGCAACAAACTGATAACGGTCAGATAAGTATGATTTAAACCATGCTAGTGCAATTCCACTAATGCCAACATAGTTTTCTAGTCTATTTAAAAGAATGTTGTGGTCAATGGTGTCAAACGCAGCACTAAGATCGAGTAACACTAATAGAGAGACACAACCACGATCGGATGATAAGAGCAAATCATTTGTTACTCTAACGAGAGCAGTCTCAGTACTATGGTACGGTCTAAATCCGGACTGAAAATCCTCGCAGATATCATTTCTTTCTAGAAAGGAACATAGTTGTGAAGATACTGCCTTTTCTAGTATCTTTGACAGAAAAGGTAGATTCGAGATCGGCCTGTAATTGACTAATTCTGAAGGATCAAGTTGCATTTTTTTAACAAGCGGTTTAATCATAGCCAGCTTAAAGTTTTTTGGTACGTATCCTAGAGACAAAGATGAATTAATGATATTAAGAAGAGGATCTATGACCTCTGGAAGCATCTCTTTCATTAGCTTAGTCGGTATAGGGTCTAACATACATGTTGTAGATTTAGATGATTTAACGAGTTTAGTCAATTCTTCCTCTCCTATAGCAACGAATGAATCAAATTTTTCCTCAGGAAGACTACAATGCACTGCCTGATGCGATACTGTAGTAGACGGTTGCATAGTTATAATTTTATCCCTGATATTATCAATCTTATAAGTGAAGAAGTTCATAAAGTCATTACTGCTGTGCTGCTCGGAACCTTCTGTGTTTGAAGCTTTCTTTTTCGTTAGTTTAGCCACTGTTTCAAATAAATACCTAGGATTATGTTTATTTTCTTCTAATAGGTTTGAAAAATAAGCAGATCTAGCAGCTTTTAAAGCCTCTCTGTAAGCAATCGAGCTCTCCTTCCATGAAATGCGAAATACCTCTAATTTTGTTTTCTTCCAGTTGCGCTCCATTTTTCTGGCTGCTCTCTTAAGGGCCTGAGTGTGCTCGTTGTACCACGGCGTTGGATTATTTTCTTTAATCTTCTTTAAGCGCAAAGGAGCAACTGTGTCTAAAGTGCTGGAAAAGAGAGAGTTAAAAGTTTCTGTTGCAATATCAAGTTTTTCTAAGCTATCCGGGATGCTAAAATGATGAAACTGATCAGGAAGATTATTAATAAAGCAATCTTTAGTAGCAGAAGTGATAGGTCTAACATATTTGTAACACGGAGTCGGCTTTGCAGCCTTGGCTAAATGTAATTTACACGAGACTAGATAATGATCTGAGATGTCATCGCTCTGCTGCAGAATTTCAACGGCATCAACATCTATTCCATGTGATAATATTAGATCTAGAGTATGATTACGACGATGAGTAGGTCCTGACACGTGTTGTCTAACTCCAATTGAGTTTACAATGTCTTTAAATGCCAAACCCAATGCATCTTTTTCATTATCGATGTGTATATTAAAATCACCAACAATTAGTACTTTATCTGCAGCCAATACTAACTCTGATAGAAAGTCCGCAAATTCTTTGATAAAGTCTGTATGGTGCCCTGGTGGCCTGTATACAGTAGCCAGCACAAATCTCAAACGTGATTTATCATTTATACTATATATTTTTACATTAAGCAATAACACTTCAAAAGAATTATATTCAAAACTTGATTTCTTAGTGGTTTTGAAAATATTACTATAAATTACAGCAACACCACCCCCTTTGCGTTTCAGACGAGGCTCATGTTTATAACAGTAGTCTTGCGGGGTGGACTCATTTAAAGTAATGTAATCGCTTGGTTTTAGCCAGGTTTCTGTCAAACACAGCACATCTAGGTTATTATCTGAAATCATATCATTAACAATGAGTGCTTTTGAAGTAAGCGATCGAATATTCAGCAACCCAAGCTTTAGCATTTGCTCATCTGTATTATAGCTGTTTTTTATTTGTTGAACATCAATTAAATTTTTAACCTTAGATAGGTTTAAACATTTTTTGGATTTCCAAAATCGGGGAACAGACACAGTCTCTATATGATGATAGCTAGGTGAAAGAGGCTCTATGTGATGGGATTTATCTGATTTATCTGACCTGGGTGACGCGAGGCCGCTAGCAGACGGTTGGTTTAGCCAGTCTGTCTGCTTCCTGACCTGGTGCCCAATTTGTCATGTTTGAGCTCTAAGACTATGAGCCATATTACTAGATAGAAGAGCAGCACCATCCCAGGAGGGATGAATACCATCTCTTTTCAACAGGTCAGGTTTGCCCCAAAAACTTTTCCAATTGTCTATGAATTCTATATTATTACACGGACACCACTCAGACAGCCAGCGATTCAGTGAACACAATCTACTAACTATCTCATCACTCCTGCGAACAGGAAGGGGGCCAGAGCAAATTACAGTGCCTGACATCGTACTTGCAAGTTCACACACCTCTTTAATATTAATTTTGGTGATCTCCGACTGGCGGAGTCGAACATCATTAGTGCCGACATGAATAATGATCTTAGAGAATTTACGATTAGCATTAGCCAGCACTTTTAAATTTGCTTTGATGTCAGGCGCTCTGGCTCCCGGCAAACATGTGACTATGTTCGCTGGTGTCTCTATTTTCACGTTCCGTGTGATCGAATCACCAATTACTAGGGCACAATCAACAGAATTCTCAGTGGGTGTTTCACTGAGCGGGGCAAATCGATTTGTTGTGGTAATCGGAACGGAAGAGTGGTTTTTTGATCCGCGACTAGAGCGATCCCTCACCGTCACCCATTTGCCCGGCTGCACAGGCTCTACTTCAGCTGGAACCGAATCATGTAAAGAGTTCACTATGCTATGCGCATCCAAAATAGTATCTAAAGCTCTAGCACTCTTACTATCCTCAATTAAAGTTTGGATGCGTGTCTCTAATTCTGAAATCTTCTCTGTCAGCCTAACTGTCTCCTTACATTTATCACATATAAATCCTACATTGCCAACAGAGAAGTCTATGCTAAACATGTGACATGAAGTGCAGGTGACAATAACAGGACAAGACATTACTCACCGTGTTTGTTGACTGATTATTACTTACCTGAGCTTTTATTAACTCAAAGGCGCGAGCGCGCGAGAGAAAAATAAATAAATAAAACAGCTGAGCGCACGGGTGGCGCGTTAACAGGCTAGCAGTAGCGAATTAGCGTGTTGTGCTAGTAGTAATGGAAGCTAGCGATGTCAATCTGAGATGTTGGGTAAGCTGTATTTAGTATAAACAACTACAAATTGTAGTAAATGATGGTTCAAAACAAAGAAATACGAGGCTAAGACGGAGCTTACAGCACCGAGGCAAACACACTCACAGCAGGCAGCGAGGCAGACAGGAGCAATCGATCAGCGATGACAAATAACGGTCCAACCAGGGCCGGCGCTCCGCACACGCACATCACGCGCTGCGCGTAGGGCACCAAGTGCTTGGGGGGGCACCAACAAATCTGGGTCGTGAAAAAAAAGAAGCGTTTTTTTTTTTTTTTTTTTTTTTTTTGGGTGATTTTCGTTTTTTTGCAGAATCTGTTAGTTGAGATCACGAAGAAGCCTCTGCATGTTTGAGATAGCAGTATTGGTATATTTAAAAGCGTACATTTTGATTTTGAAATCGGCTTGTTTTTCGGAGATTCTAGCACGCAGTAGGGGCGTGTCATTGTCGGTGTGTATTTCCCCTGAATAAGCCGGCATGGCTACTTATTATGCAGCGCTCTGGCCGGCTCTATCTGATTTCAAAATTCAATGACGATGGACGCAAATAACATTACGATGTCCAGCAATCGATTTAAATAGTAGGTTACATGGGGTTTAATTTGACGTTTAATGAGATGTAGCCTAATACATGTTGTCAGTCCCAATATATAGATCTGCTAACTAAATTAACGTGTATCTCAATGGTCCAGTGGTAGAACTTTCGCCAGCCGTGTCAGAGGGTGTGGGTTCGAATCCGACCTTGTATGGGTTTTTTTTTTCTCGTATAGTTTTTTTTCTCTCATCAAAACGATTATGTTCATCAGTGGTTGTAGCAGGGACAAGCAAACGTTTGCATTATGTTTTGTGATTTCAACAGAATGAATAGAGAGTATTCGCAAGTTGTTTTCACTCGACGCGCGCTTCAATCCGTTGCGTTGCGATTGAAGCGCGCGTCGAGTGAAAACAGTGCGGTGTGTGCGCGAGCCACGCGAGAAAACTCTGTTTCCGTAGTGCCACTGATCGCGGCGGCAACGAGCACTTGATTTAAAAAAACACATTTCAGCGCTAGTATCTTATTTAAAAAACGAACGAAATGAATGCTCTGCCAGTTAACTGGAGAGGGGGGGGGGGGGGGGGGGGTACCACCAAGCATTTGTGCCTAGGGCACCCAAAAGGCTAGCACCGGCCCTGGGTCCAACACACGTGAAATTACATTCAATTTGTTTTATCATGCACCATATGGTAACCTATGCATATTTTAAATGAATAACGTTTGTATGTTCTTAGTAAATCAATCATCTCTCTCTGTGAACGGTCACATATAACAGTGTTTGTGGTCTATAGGAGCGTCTCCATACCCCGGGCTGAACATTGATGAGGAGTTTTGTCACAGACTGAAGCAGGGGACTCGGATGTGTCCTCCTGAGTACAGCACCCCGGAGATGTGAGTTCTTACACGTGAATACACTGCATAAAGCGTGAACAAATACCAATACATTTATGATAATGAGCTTGTGGGATTTGTCTGATAGTTATAGCATCATGTGGGCATGCTGGGAAAATAACCCTGAGGACAGACCTTCTTTCACTGCTCTAGTGGAGATACTGGGAGACCTCCTGCAGACCTGCGTCCAACAAGTGGGACATAATTATTGTGTGTTTATTAAGAGGTTTTCCCAGTGGGGACATTTGGCTTTCAGAAGTGAATTATTTTTTTCTTGCGTAACAGGACGGAAAGGATTATATTCCGCTAAACACTTTTATTTCTGGAGAAGGAAATACCGTCACGGCACACCTTGACCAGAAAGACATAAGCCAGAAAATGCTGGGAACTTTAAGGTACGAATGTCTTCATGTTTGAAAAGATCAACTGAATATGTATTCAAAATATAATATTTATTTTAATTGAATTTATTTGTAAAAATAAAATCTTGATAAAATCTCATTATTTATTTTAATTTGTATATACTTTAGCTACATCAACTCAGAGAAAATCAAACCCATCAACACTTTTGAGGATCTCCACAAAGAAATCACTGATGTAAGTTTTAAAATATAGTTGCATTTCACTCAGGTAAAGTTGTTGGGACTAACTTTTTATTTTACTTTTGGACAACCAGTCTGACAGTGGAATGGTTCTCCCTTCTGAAGAGTTGATTCAGGTGAAATGGACGGACAGATTCAAACCCAAGAAAATCACCAAGTAGGTGCCACAAGACTGGCCTCGATAATCTGCCACGCTACCGTTCAGAAAATTGGGGTCAGTAAAGACATTCAAAATGCTACAAAAGTTCCTTTCAATTTTACATTATATTCATCAAATAATCTTGTATGGATAAAAAACATTATCATGGTTAAGTAGCACAACTGTTTTCAACATTGATAAATCAACATAAATTGATTTTTATGTTTATTTTAAACTGTTTTTACTGTATTTTGATCAAATAAATGCAGTCTTGGTAAGCATAAAGAGCACATCTCTAAGAACAAAACTTTTTTTACAGAACTCAAACTTTTGAACGGTAGTATGCCAAAATGAATGTGTGAATAACAAACATTGAGTTTTATGTAATTAAAATGAGGTCACAGCCTTTTGTTTTGCAGGTTATTCTCCAAATATCAAAACCAGCGCACGATGCTGCCGGGAAAAGTGCTGCCTTGTATGAACAGCGCCCCCTGTTGTCATCATAGAGAGGTGCTGCTCTCCCCCTCCAGACTATGAAGCTGCTCTCCTCTACCGCTGTTTCTAGGCTGCCATGGCCACTCTTATAAACACTGCTTAATATCTGGACTATTTTGCTTTCAGTTCCTTTTTCGTGTTAGATACGTCCTGCCAAAGCAGTATTTCGAATGAGTCTCTTATTCTTCGGAGATTCTCTGCACACTCCCACACCTTTTTAACAAATAAACTTTCAGGAGTGTTTATATATAGCCTATATATGGAAATTTCTATTTTAAAGGGATAGTTCACCCAAAATGAAAATTCTGTCATCATTTACTCACCCTCAAGTTGCTCGAAACCTGTATGAATTTCTTTTGTTGAAAAAAGATGATATTTTAAAGAATGTTGGTAACCAACCAGACAGTTGACGGTACTATGTAAGTTAATGGCTACCGTCAACTGTCTGTTACCAACATTCTTCAAAATATCTTCTTTTGTGTGAAAGAAATTCATACACAACAACATGAGGGCGAGTAAATGACAAATTTTCCATTTTTGGGTGAACTATCCCTTTAAGATGTTAGTTTTTTTAAGTTACATTTTTAAGGTTTTCGGCAGTCTTGAAATGTTGTTTCATGAACTACTGATAAGCAACCCACCTGTGTTTGTTTTAAAACTATCTCATCTACATACACTGTTTGAAACCTCTTTCATTTTGTTTTAGTAGTCACAGAGCAGCTAATATTATTTATGAGCTAGTGCAATGCATTTTATACAATCACTGCTTGTAGGTACCACATGTTTAACTGTAGAGCAGAGTTCATGTGCTGAAAGCCATATGCTGGAAAAGTTCACCGTAGACTGTATTTATTTACATCAGTAACTTAATAGTAACTTCTGAAAATATCAGAGATGTTAAAGGGAAATAAAACAACTGGGATCACAGAAAACACTGATCATCTCACCTAATGACACAAAAATAAATGCCCATACATATATTCTGCCATAAAACATTTGCACCATTCGGAGACTGGGTCTCTTTGCTGCTTTCTCAGTGCTGGTAATTTTTGTGGTTCCTTTTTGCTGCTGCAGTGCATCATAAGCTATTCAAGCGACAATCAAGACATTTAAAAAAAACACAAATGAATGTTATCTTTTATTAATCTTTATTAAAATACTGCTGTACACACAAATATTGCAAAAATGTGACAATAAACAAGAAGGGCATAAAACATACTGGGATGGTGAAGGAGGATTTCATGTGTGAATGTGTATGTATGTGTAGGTGTCTGGAGTGCGTTCCACTGGAAGCTGGGTACATGATATGAGATTGCCTGTAAAAGGTGTCTATTGGTGTGTGTGTGCGTGTGTGTGTGTGTGTGTGTATCAGAGAAGGATACAGGCTTGGCACCATGTTCACCAAGTAGTCTACTGATCAGTTAAAAAAAAATACATTATTGAACTCACAGCATCCTTTGCCTGCTGTATCCTGCACCCTCTCGGTCCAGTGTGGCACACCCAAATCTGTGCTGCAAGTCCCGCCTGTTCCTTGACTCACGGATTGGGCAGTCACCAATGACAGGTCAGACACATTCAGTCATTGGCATATTCCTGTCAGGGATCATCCTGAGCGAATTCCAAACTGTTGTCCGGATGTTGTCACATAATTTGTAGGTCAAATCATAGCTAAACAAAAACAAAACCGAGATAAACCAATACAATCCCAACTCGGCCAACCGTCCTGCTGAGATTGGTCCACAGAGACCAAGTGAGGTGAGAAACATCCCAACATGCATCTCTGTACGACAACTTTGTGAGGAATGGGAATGACAGTAACAACACAAAATGATATTCACTATATCCAAACCAATACTGAGGGGGAGCGGGAAAATGAACAAATGAGGGAAAAGAATGACAAAAAGGACAGAAACTTGTAATGCTCCACAACAGAGACGTAAGAAAGGGACATTCCACAAAGAGACAGAACTGGTTTCCCTTACTAGCGTGGTCCAGTTCTTTGGTTCCTATCACGAAAAAAAAAAAAAAAAAAAAAAAAAATTCATCCTCTCAAAATCTGATTTCAAAAAGCATCCACAAAATGAAAAAGGATGCTGCGAAATTCTGAAATAAACGACAATTTTACACAGCAAGAGGCGAGAGCACCCCTTTGTCAGCGCCAGCAAACACCGTGAATCCCCCTCGACGGCACGCAACCAGTAACGTCCCCTCCCGCCTCCAATTTGGCCGACTTTTAAAGGAGTCATTACATCAGAGGAGTGGTGGCACGTTACTAATGCCACACATTCATAAGTGGTCAGTCTCATCAATTTGCCCAACCCAGTGGTTTGTCCCATCAGAGTTGAGGACCCTGCACACATGACCAGTGGTCTGTCCCAATTTGTAGTACCTCATTAAAAAAAAAAAAGGCCGAGGATATGATGTGGGAAAACAGCGCTCTGTTTTATACCCATTTCATGTGTGAGGCCTCGGCCCTCAATGCACCCTGTGGGACACGCACGCACAATCACTTAAAAAGGAACTTAAAATATTTAGTGCATCCTCCAAAGAAAAAAGTAGAAAAGAAAAAAATAGAAATAAAAGCAGGAAGTAAAGACTCTTTTTTTTTTTTTGGACATTGTTCCCAAGTCTAAAAAAAAAAATCATCATCATTATTATCACAGCTCTCAGTTCAGTTCATAATTCTGCAGCTGTTGTTGTGAAAACTAAAAAAAATAAGCTTTAGAAAACAACTTTCTCTGGACAGAACAGTGTATCTGACTGGAGGTGAGCAACCAGCTGGCTCTGCCCTGGTTGTGAGATCATCATTCTGCACCTATGATTCCAGGCTGTAGTGCAATGTGCTCTGTTTCAGGCAGTTCCAGCCCACTCCTGTGGGGATGGATGGGTGTTACAGGGGGCCGTTAGTGGCGGCCTGCAGTTCCTGGAAGGTGCTCTCAAAGCAGCGCTTCAGGTCTGAGTAAGTCACCACAAGCACGCTCTTCTCATCCCGTGACACCAGACTGATCTTCTCCGGTACTCCAGCATCCAACTGACAGAACAAATCAAGTTAGTTTGAGAGTAGTGAATTCATTAAACTAGCACAGCTGAAAAGAAGGTTCCCATAAAATGTCACAATTATGGTTCAATGACAGAATAAGAAAAATATTTAAAATGTGACAAGAAATCTACTGACTGGTTGATTTTTCATGTTGCTTTTGAAAAACCTTTACATTATTTTCAAGAAAAGTTTTTTATTGAAATTGAATAGCTCTAAAAATGTCATGCGGTCTAACCGTCAAATCAAAATCATTTTTACAAATAGCATGAACTATTAATTCATAAATATTGTTTTTGAGTCACACCACTTTTTACAATCTTAACTAACCTTCCCTGGTCATAAAAAGGTCCAATTATAATTTTCATGTATATAAATATATACATCAGACTTTTTTTCTGCATGTTGTACCACAGAACTTTAAAAATGAATAAGCAGTTGCTACATTTTTAGATTAGAAATAATTAAAGATTGACAAACTACTTAAAGGGATAGTTCACCCAAAAATGTCTAGAACTATCCCCTACAAGAAGTTCTATTATCTAGAATTTATTTATTTTAATGAGGATTTTTCTTTACTGATATCAGGATATTTGCATCTCCTTGACATTTTTTACTTGCTACCTGCCCCCTCCAAAAAAAAAAAAAAAAAAAAAAAAGTTCAGCAGGTGTATTAAAGTCATTATATACACACACATTGCATTTTTTAAATGTACCTTTCAATAAATTGATATATAGTCATTGACCCAACATAGAACATGAGCTCCTACACACAAGCTCACCTTATTGAGACAGGACACGATGTGGCTGAGGTCGATCCAGGGCGTGCCTGTCTCTGTTACCTGGTGGAACAGGTGATCTCTGAAGAGCTTCAGCAGGTAACGGTCACCAGTCTCAGACCATGTTGGGTCCTTCTGGAACCTACAAAAAATTCAATGTTAAAGTGAACCATTTTGGAAGCGTTTTGTAAAAGGTTGCCATTGCAAAAAGGTTTTAAGTGAACTCAATATTTTATTTGTAATAAAAACCCTTACTCTGGTCTCTCGTTGATCGTTCCCAGTTTTGCCAGAAGGCGGAACAATCGGCCATTTTGAACCTCCTGCAAAATAAAAAATGCAACATTTAAAAAAAAACAAAAAATAATTTGGTTATATTGGGTGTGTACAAGTGACACTTCAGAATATGAGAAGGGAAGTTAGAAAGGAAACCAGTCAAATTTAAACCTCTTTCTGCATCACATTTGCTCACACACCAAATGCAGCACAGCACTAAACAAATGCAACGGACACGGCACTGTTTAAAAAGGCCATTCTCATGAAGAAAAATGAGTTAAATGCAACAGTGCATGTTTGTAGGTGTTTGCAGCAGGATGGTCAGAAATGTCTTCACATATCTGATTTGAGTAAATAAAAGGAGGAAAGCAGAAGAAAGAAGAGCTGAAACTGTCCAAAATATTTTCAGCAATAACACCATCTCTCATCTCTGGTTTGCCCTCAGCACATACTAGATAACGGCATACTATGTAAACTAGATAGCCTGATATGAAAGGGTGTTTCTTGTTGTTTCCTGCACTGCTATTGAACCTACAGCCTAGCTGTGAGTGAGACAAGATCAAAAAGTGAGAGAAACAAAATATGACAAATACAGCATGACTTGTGTAGTCCAATTTAAATCAAATTAAAGGGTACTTCACCGCTGGAAAAACGGGCTTTCAATAAAACTTGACTACCTATGCAGCAGAAACGCCAAAAACATTCTGAAACTGGTGTTACCCGACTAGAGAAAACATGTATGAGTACCTTAGCCAAGTCCTCCTCAATGACATCGTTCCTCATTTGCGAGGCATCAAGTTGAGTGTAAAAACGTGCTCCAATCATGGGCATAATGTCATTGACGCTGCGCAGACGGCTCTGTTCTGACAGCAGGTATCTGAATATTGAAACATGACCAACAAAAATGTGCATTAGTTTGAATGTGGGGCCACAAGTGTGAATGTATGACTACATGCACATTAATCAGTCTTATTAAAACCACGAACTGCCATGTGTCACACTATAACCACTTTGAGAGAATTTAGACAATAAAAGGCCCACAGAATGAGGTTCTTGAGGTCAGATGAGTAGTTGATTGACACCAGCTCCATGGCCTTCTGCAGATTCTCTCTCTGAATGCCAGCTAGAGAGTTACAAGCCAAGGCCAACACCACCTTCCCCAGGGAGATAAGATCTGCTTGCTGATGGACACAAAGAGGAACAGCAACTGATAAAACTAAGAGTTTAGACCCAAAGTGTAAAACGACAAGCACATAGAACAAACTATTTTTTTACTCCACAATGACAATTCGGCTTTGCCATCACAGGAATTTAAATTACATTCTAAAATATATTTAAAAGAAAAGTTATTTTAAATTATGATCATATTTCACAATATTACCGTAATTTTTAGAGACTTCAACAAAAATCTTAATGACCTAATCTTAACGAATTTGAACGATAGTTTATGTAACAAACCATGATTAAATGCAGATACGCAGTCAAGAAATGGATGTGATGGACATGACACTATGTTTGGGTGTACCTGGTACTGGGGCATCAGCGCCAGGTGGTTGGTCTGACTATTGTCAAATGTTAAGACATCAAACATTCCTACACAGTTGACTCGTAACCTACGGAGAAACAACAGACATTTAGCAACATTTGTGTTTGCATGTTTTTATTTGTGCAAACTCTGCTTAGAGAAGCAGATTAACAGGTAGTGTGTAATAAAGGAACAGCAAAAACAATCTAAAAGTGAACTTCTCCATTCACCATTTATGGAGAGAAAATAGAGGCCCCACAGAGCACTGACCGATCTGTGGTTTGACTGTCCTTAATTTTAGAAGTCTTATCAAGAAGAGTCTTTAGTTCTTTAACCAGTTACTGTTTGCACGATTAGGTCAGTCGTTCAGATTTCGGCTGGTCCCACTAAAGAAAAATAGTGTAGTGAACAGCACATTCCAGGGCCAAGTTAATGGCCAGACCACTCTCTGTCTCTCTACATTTAGATTGGATCTTGGTGGACTAACACAAACAAACTGTCCAACGCCATCAGATAAAGATGCTAGGACAGCAGCCAGACAGACACCTCTCAGAGGGGAAGAAGATGACATCTAGTACCAAGCCTGGGAAGGACAGGACTTCTCATTGGTCCACATACAGTTTCTGCCCTTCACCCATTTAGATGTTGGCCTGTGACTGCCATAAAAATTCTTAAGGACCTCCGGATGCAACAGCGGGTGAAACAAAGAAAAACCACTTTGTAAATGCAACATCTTACTCAATTCCAGCTGTTAATGTACAAATTAATGAATGCATGACAGTTTAATCTGGTTTGAACTATTTGTTTATAATATTGCCAAAGGTATTCTGGTGGTGATTCGGAAAGTGAGAAATGCATTGGTAAAACTTTAAAGACTTCTAACTGTTTGCTTTATGCAAATGAGTTCAATAGGGGAAAGAAGGGTAGGCCACACTGTGTGTCCCCTGTGATGCCAGCAGCCAATCGCAGCACTGGAATGGAGAAGCACGAAATTGCAATCTCCTCCTCATCGTAAAGGGATAAAGGTACCCTTTAAGCACAGACTTAGAACAAGGAGGGTCTGTTGAAAGGATGAGACATAACAGATATACCGTTCTGAGTCTGTCCTCCAAGGATGAGACATAACAGATATACCGTTCTGAGTCCCAGCCTGCAAAGCTGAGACATAACATATATACCGTTCTGGGTCTCAGTCCTTTAAGGGGAGACATTAACAGATATGACCATGTTCTGAGCCTCATCACAAACACTACGTTCAGAGTTTTAATCCAGCGAGACAGTAACGACTACAGCGCGTCCCAAGTCTCCATGCTAGAGAGACAAAAGCGGATTGACCAAGTTCTGAGTGTCTGGCCCAGTGGGGCAGAAGACACACAGAGACATCTGCAACGAGGTAAAGCTCAGGAGAGCAAACCTTCACTTCAAGGTACCTTCGTCTGCATGTTCCAGATTTTAGGACCCTTTGGTGCTGCAGGAGATCAGTATCCCACAGATCGTCATCTTCAAGGCTGTTGAAACAGATTCCATCTCCTTTCCCCCCTGCATTGTCACCCACAACCAGTGGAAGAAGTCACCGCAATCGGACTCGACCAAGTGGAATGTAAATATCATTTTACCAAACCCCTTTCCAGAGACCTCAGCATTTTTGTATATTATCAGTACATGTACAGAGGTAAATAACTGATGCTAGTTAACAAATAATCGTTCATTTATTTGTTGCATAATAAGGTTCTTCACTTTATTACTTTTAGAGAAACAACAGTTTATCTTTCCATAAGATAACGTAACTCTTCCGTAGCCACACTCAACTTAATCACTTGTATTTTATGCATCTTATGCACTTTATTCCTTTACCATTCATGGTATTCATTTGGTGGTTGTGTTAGTTATTCTTGTTTATCTTTTGTTAATAAAATGTATTTTATTACACTTGTGTCTTCCTTGTGATGATAATACAGAAGAGGCTCTACAAGTTAGCAATCTCACCAATCTTTCAGATAAATCAGCTGACCAACTCGCTCCACTTTACATTAATTCTAAATGATTGAACAGCCTCATGTTAGGAGTGTTCTCCTACTACCAAGGTAAAAGACCTTGACTGATGCCCCAAACTAAGAGGTGGTCATCTGAATCTGTTGAGTTACCTAAAAGGTGGTCATCTGATGTACTCATAACCACACCTTACGTGACGTGTGATCCAAAAATCACAACATTATCGGTGACATGACTACCAATCACTAAATTACTTGGCGTCCTTGGATAGGCGAAAGTAAAATCACTACAATATATTAACATAGTAAATCCTTTAAACATTTGCTAAAGAACTGCCAAACATTGCTGATTTTAAATTATTTCAAACACATTCAACTGATGTCCAGCAGTTACATGAAAATAGTTCTGGTTTAATTGAGTAATATGTACCGTGTCTTTCCAGTGATCAGGATCTTACTAGGGTCCATGACCCTGCAGGCCAGCCCAGCTGTGTGAATGGTGCGCAGTGCCGAGCTCAGCTGGACGATATAGGCCCAAATCAGAGACTCCGGTAACAGGCCCGCATGTTGCCGTGGAGGAGGGAGCTCATGCTGCCCTAATCAAAAAAATAAATGAATAAATAAAATTTAAATAATTCAAATTAATTATAAAACGTGTTGGGGGGGGGGTAACGCATTACAAGCAATGCAAAATCAGATGACGTTTTTCAAGTAACGAGTAATGGATTAATTTAAAATTTACAACAAAATATACTTTATTCAGAGTTACTTTTTCAAATAAGTAACGCACGCTACTTTTTTCCATTTATTGGCTGACAACTCTCCTGTTTCCAGGCTAAGAGAAATCGAAAGAAAATGCAGAGACGTTGTGAGTGTGCAGTGTAAACATGATGCTTATTGTAGTTCTAGACTAAATGCGACCATGCATTTCCTCATCTCACTTGCACAAAAATAGATTCAGTGTTCCTAAAAAGGATTAAAAACAGTGAAACAAACTCAGAATATTTTGCAAACCCGTAATAATTATGTTTAATAATACAAATATACTTTATGCATTTAATCTCACTTTATTAACCAATGTCTTTGCAGCTGATCTTCGATGAACTAATTCAACCATACCACGGAGCAAAATATTTGTTTTATTGCTGAAGTAAGTGTGCTAAACTTCTCCATCCTATTCTTCTGCAATCCAGAATGGCAGCACAGCTGTCAAAAGTTTGAGCTGCGCCCTCTACTGTACAGGTGTGAAAAACAAGCCCAGCCCAGGTGAGAAAAAGTATTTACGCATTCCGGTCCGTATGAAGTAACCAAGTAACGTAATTAGTAACTTTTTAGGGAGTAACGCAATATTGTAACATTACTTTTAAACGTAACTTTCCCCAACACTGATTATAAATACATAATTAAAAATTTACATTGGAACAGCCAACACATTAAACGAATGTCTAAACCCTGTGATCGTATGGTAGCTGACAAATAAACATGGGCAATAAAATATAAAAGTAAAATAAAACTTTTTCAGCGCCAAGGTTTGATATAAAGTTTTATATCAATATATATACGAATAAGAGTATATATTTAGATGTTGTGACTGGTTTTAACCCACCCTGATAAGAACATGTTTTATGGTTTGAGGCTGCACCGTAGTTAATGCAGCCGTATACGCTGCAGCTGTTTATAGCTAAACGTCATCGCTGGGTTTTGCTTCCTCTGGCAGTCTTGAGCTTGCAGGTACTGAACCTACCTGAGAAAGCATCGGTTTCAACCACTCCTTCCTCTTTCCTCGCATGTTCACAAAGACGCAACTGCCACCAGACATTTGACATACTCTGCATATAACGGCTGTATCCTCTCACACACACACACACACACAAACAGAAACAACTGAGCAAAGAAAAAAACAACAACAAAAAAAACTCACCCCACTTTCTTTTTGTGAAGTAAGAATCCGCTGCCGGATCATTGAAGTGCCTGCTGAACATGGTCTCCGCCCCCGCATGGAAGTCATAGGAGAACACCAGTGCTGTGGAGGGCAGACGTGATTCATATATAAAGTCTCTAACAATGCAAAAAAAGTCTATGACAATTTTGTTTAAAACACACATGGTTTAACATCATTTTAAAAAACTTTTATAATATTTTCCCAAGTATTACTATTAACAAACAATTAATATGCATTAAAATGAATAAACATTTGTGTTAGAGAAATGGGTCAAACTACCTATGATTTATTTTTCTTTATTATGACACATCAGAACAGATGTGTTACCCTGACAATATATGTATGCCCCCACCAACCAAAAATAAAAATGAATTTTAATTCATTAATTAAAAACACCTCACAGCAGAGCTGTAACCAAGACAAAGTGCATTTTTAATGTATTTTTGAAATAAAACATGAGCATCACTTCACTGACATTAAGTGGAGAAACCAAAAGCTGTTCTGCACAATAGTTTGGATATGCACATGCCCAGTCATATAAAAAGCAAACTTATTCGTACAGTGGTCTCCAAATGCTTTGGTGGTGAAGACCTCTCGGAGGGTCACAGTATTGGAGTGCTGAATCTTCTTCCACATGTCTACCAGCATCATACACTTGGTGTTGACCAGCCTGAAGCCTGTGAATGCATAAAAGTAATTTCCAAATTGTTTTCATTTTTAATTATGTTGTTCAATTGGTTAACACTTAATAATTCAAAGCAAAAGTGTTCAAAATCTCTACAGGAATTGCTGTAGATAAAACACTTAATGCCTCACCATGTATCCTCCTGAGGCAGTAAGGCAGGTCATCTTTGCTGTTGACTGCCTTGTAACAGGAAGTGATGTAACTGAAATTGCTGGTTTTCTGAAGACGGTTGGGTGGGGGAAGGGGTTCCAGGGGAAAGAGGCTGTGGTAACTGTCTACCTCAGATGGCACACCTAAAGGGGAGATGGAACAGCTGACTTCAACATACAACACACCGGTACTCACATACTGCAAACTTCATACTATTCAAACATACTGCAAAAAAACAAACAAAAAAAAAAAACAAGGATTTTATGTGGATATGGGTATAGATATGGATGACACAGGTGGATAACCATGTAAATACTTTTCAAAATAATAAAAATAAAGACAGACAGACAAAGGATGTGGTTTTCTTCTCAGACAGCAGGAGAATCCAGATGCGCGGACCACAAAACAGACATTATAACTGAACAGTTGCTACGTTGTCCATTAAAACAAAAACGATGTTAACATTTCATGCCAACACAAGACAAACCACATCCTTACCAGTGTTCTCAGACTGATCTATCTGTGCCATCGTAATTAAATGCCTGTTAATCAGCTCCTACAAAAGACAAACATAGGTGTTACAATAAATAAGTGAAAAAAACAAAAACAAATCACCAACTTTTAGACAACACTGGCTAATACGTGAGGGCAGAAACGGCAGAATACCTGTCGGAGTTCGTCAGCCATAAAGAAGGATGGCGCGTTGGCTTTTGGCTGCATGTATGCCACATGAGGTGCCGTTTGTGGATACATGTGATACGTAGGGAACACCTGAAAATAAAAAAAGAATAATAATAATTCAGGTAAATCAGGTAAAGACAATAATAGTGCACAGCAAACTCCCAATTTACGTGGACCATACCATTCCAGCCAAGGGAGCAGGGGTGTTATCGGTATAGAAGTAGGTTGTCCCGCCTACAGTCTCCTTTTGGATTACATGGGCTCCACCTCCCGGGTCAGACGCAGTGGTGGGCACCATGTAATTGGCTGGGTTGGGGTTGGGGTTGGGTGTATGGCTGCGCCGCCGCGGGGCTGGGGAGGTGTGAGGGGTGATTTTGGGGGAGTGGAGAGGCGATGACCCAGCAGAGAGGGACATACCTGTCCAAGAAACCACACATTAAAGCCTGATTAAAAACAGATTCACAAAAAGAAGACCACAACCTAACCTAAAAGATCGTACACATTAAAAGACTGAATAGAAATACAAAGCATAAGATAAGACATGTTTAGCAAGACAAAAACAGAAAAAAAGAAAATAAATTCAGAACACTAGGTGGTACTTTTTGGTAGAGTCACTGACCAGGTGCAAGAGCAGCCGCCGTGGAGCTGCTCAGGCCAGGATGAGGGAAGATGGGGGAGGCGAATGCTGGCACGGTTGTCTGAGATATGGAGGCCATTCGTGGGGCCCCTTTAGGGACGAATTCACTAGCTGTGGGGTTAGGAGCCTGCAAAAGAACCACAGATATAAACAGAACTGTAATGGTTTCACTCCAACAACTTCAAGAAAGTTTTCCCAAGTTTGGGACGTGCAATGCAATGCAAAAAAAAAAAATCAAAAATCAACTAATGTCTTAGAAACTCCTGTATAATTAGGCTGGTTTCTGACTCATTACTAATCAGTTTTCAAACTGGGTTCAGGTTATTTATTTATAATAAAAAATTAAATTGCAATAAATAAATAGATTAAAAAAATTAAAAGAATATAATAAAAAATTATTTAATAAAATAAATAACTAAAAGATTGAACACCATGTCTTATGGGGTGTTTAGATAAGATGTGTTGCATTCAAAAACAACCAGATAGAGAGGAACAGAGCACAAGGGTCTGGAGACATGTTTATACCTTGACACATCATCTTAAAATGCAATGTCAGACACAATTTAATTGCAACTCATGTCTGTCTAAATGTATGTGGCTGTGCATTAACCCTTTATAGCACGGAGTTGCCATATGGCAACAATTAACTTCTACTCATTTCCTTGTTATTCAGAAAAAAAATACAATATATTGCACCATGGGAATTAAAAGGGCAGGCCTTAAGGTAGTCAATGATTTGCTGTTTTTAAGTCAAATGACATGTAAATGTCCCTCCAAAACTCTCTTTCCCACTGTCACCCTCACACAGAAGACACCTGTTGAAGTGCTCCAGAAATTGCTCTATTAACCTCAATTCTAAACATCTCTTCTCAAGGGGGATTTTTTCCAGCACCTTTGATAAGTAAATTTGATATTTTTATTCACAAATAAACTTTGTCTAACATAGTTTTACTGTAAATTGAGAAAATATCAAAGTTTCCATATGGCAACGCTGTACCACTATGGAATTGCAGTAATGTAGCTATTTTCCCATTGGGATTTCTATAGATAGTAGCATCATGATTGCAGTTATTTATTTATTTGAAGTGTTTATTGTAGTATAGTTATATTTATGTATAAATATCAATGATTTCTTCTTTTCAGAAAATGAATACAGCAATATTTTACGTAAAGGGCAATAGGAAGCTCTTCAATGTGATAAGGGTGAGGAGTTAGCCAAATGACAGGGAATGATAGGGATTTACTTATTTATGGTTGCATGAGTTCCAAGTGTATCAATCTATCAATTTATAAAAAAAAAGTGCATTTAAATAGAAAAGAAAATCATAATTTAAAGAAAACCTACTTTTTTACCATTTTTTAAATATTTCATGGTTAGAACATAATGCATAGAGGGTTAATGCTGAGGAATTTGAATACAAAACTTATTGTTTTTCCTGTGCAAACTGACTAAAAGCTATAACACAGAATACTGTGAGAGTATAATTATCCAAGAGTATGTTTTTTATTTTATTTTTTAGTTACTAATCAACAAGTCAGTTGTTGGATGACTAGTCTGACCCAAAATTTAAGGGGCATGAAACATTTTAATTTTCTCATGCCTTTTCAAAGATATCAGAAATACAGGTGATTCTTGCATCAACAAAATACCCAATCACAATATTAACAGCATAACTGACATATTAAACACTCACTTTTCTCCTTTGTGATATGCTCAAAGCACCAAAATCACTGAAGAGAGATGATGTTGGGGAATTTACTGGATCTAAAAAGTGGAGTGGATGCATAAAAAATAGGTTTTTAAATCTTACCACAACAGCTTAATTGCCAAAACAAAAAAAATTCAAACAACTTTTATCACACCATGTGTGCTGTGGCTGAAGCTCTTGGCATCGTTCAGCAGACTTGGAGAACTGCTACTGCTGGTCATCCTCTGAAAACACAAGCAACCATCAAAATGTGAAGTGTCCTATTATGAATCTCCACTGTGTGCTCAACTTGACAGACCCAGTTGCTAGTATCATATTGGTTTCCTATCACCACACACAGTCACTAGTGCTTTAAGTTACCTGCATCATTGAATATTTGGACTCTGCTGGGCCTCCAAACCCATTAACTCCAATAAAAGAGCTGCTGAAGTATGAGTTGGTCAGACTGGCATCATTCAGAGCACCTCCCTCCATCCCAGGTACTGCAATAAAGAAAACATGTATGTGAACCCTTTATGTTTACAACATCTTACTCAAAGTCCTATGTAAACCTTTTTCAAACTAAATAAATCATTTAAAATATTGGTTGCTTTGGTATATATTGTGAAAATGTACTCAAGCAAATCATATAAAGTGCCATCAAAACACTGGTGAACAAAATGCTTGCTATTACAAGATATTTCAATCTTGCATGTGGGACAATGGCAGGTTCCTTCCTATGGCAAGCCATTTAACATTTATCCCTTAAAACTAGGGCTGGCCCCTAATAGTTGATGAGAAGAGGCTTGCTCAGCAAAGGAAAATGAAGGCCTACACCAGAGATTAATTTGGTGCAGAAAGCCAAAGCTTTTGAAAGCATTTAAACCCCAGCAATTATAAGTGATACATCTGGATGACAGCATCAACCAGGGTGGAATAGTTTGCTGCTTGGGTAAGTTATTAAAATCTAATAGGTCACGTGTTAATGGATTTTGTTCTGCTACTGCCACTTTTTTTATATGTAAAACTTTCTTTCAGAAAACAGTCATTTTGCAGAATTACTGGTCAATCTGTCAAATTTACAAACTCAGCGACCATTATGCACATTTGCTGTAATTCTGCATTATAGTAAAAAAAAAAAAATCCCAAATGAAGTAATTATGGTCTGTTACATACATTTAATCAGCTGCTGTGCCAGTCTAATAATATTATTTATTGTCAACATGCTTGTTTGTGGTGGCGGAATCCAAAATGCCGTGATCGCTGTTCACTGTCTATGATGCAGAAGTGTCTGTCACTAATTTGCTTTAATCTGAGTGCTGTCCTGATGTGTCAGCTTACATTAAGTTGTGTGTCATACTTTTAGCAACCAGGCCAGTTGTCACCATATTCCGCTGAAATGCACACCCCGATTGTGTAATGATGCAATTATTTGTAATGAGGATTTGCATTTTGTTTTATTTTGGCGACAACTCTCAAACTCATTGTGAGTTAGGTAAGTAAGCTAGGCTGATTTTAGGCTGAATTAACTTTTTTCCTGATGAGGGAAGGGGGTGAGAGGTCAGTTCACTATGGAGTCCTACATTTGAAATATATTTTCATTAAATTTAGTTTTTAAGATAAGGTTGTTATATTATAGTTTATTTATTTTGTATTTTAAATGCTCATTACTAAGGTTTAGCATTTCTCCCCTGACTAATCATGGCTTGAATGAACGACTAACGGTTGACTAGGACAATTTTAGTTGGGTGCAGCCCTACTTAAAAAAACCCTGGTAGTAGTGTCTAATAATGACTATTTACATGTGAAACAGTTGAAAAAACAGTTATTAAAAAAAACTGGAGTACTACAAGATAACGAAATACTGGTTTGTTTTAAAGGAATAATTGTAAAAATGGCTTGCCATACCTTCCAGTTTTTAAAAACTAGACAAATTATTCATTTTTTAAAAACATTTTGGAACAAGCAAAAACCACACAGAGCATTAACTAAACGCTTTAGCGTTGTTTGTTCAAGTATTTTCGTCTTTCGTTTAAAAGTGCCTGCGCGCTGTGGAGTAACATGTTGAATTTCCCGTGTTGTTTTGGTGGCGAAAGGTAGGCCCGCGCTATATCCACGGTCTCGATTTAGACAAAGCCGCCGTGTAGTTACAACAACAGAGAACAGTATAAACTAGGCCTCAGTGCAAACTTACTGGACAACAGCTGTCCCTCCAGAGCTGTTCCCGCGGGACCGAGAGAATCGTTCTTTTTGGTAACGTTCGCAGGAGCACCACTGGCCGCACTCCCTCCAAGCACGTATCCCGCCGCCGTCACTGCTCCACCGGCCAGAGATAAAGACACGGGGCTTCCTCCTCCTCCTCCTCCTCCTCCTCCTCCTGCACTTGTACTACCACCGTGTAGAGAAAGGCTCGCCATGGACGGGTCCTCATGCAGAAACTGGCATTCATCTCCGTAAAAACAAGTCTTGTCTTTCGCGTAATAACGACAGAATTTCACTTTCACACCCGGTATTACGACACCCCCGAGCGGAGCAGCTGAAGCTGGGAGTCCACTGTTCATGGCACCGCTGCTGCTGCTGCTCCCGCCGGAAGAGACTTGCACATAGAGCGAAGTTTAGCAGCAGTATATTCTAAAACACTTGAAAAACAACGAGCACCCTACTGGACGTTTAGCAATAAAATCAGCCTCCTCATCGAGCCAGATCATTAGTCATAAAGAGCCATACTTTTGTTGCCATGCTCTGATACTCGTTGTCGGGGTCCATAGCTGGCCTACAAGTCCATCAGCCTGGCGTTTGGCTGAGATCATGCTGTTGTTGTTGTCTTCTGTCTACACTTGTTCAGCTAAGCGCTAATAGCTCTGCTGTGCATGCTGGGTACGACCAGGACTGCAGTTCACATAAGGAGTCAGCAGGGGATTGATTTAAATCATAAAGCACTTATTACAATCATTGATATTATATTGACATTTAGCCTACTTTTAGAGTGTGGATGTTCCATTTTGAGCCTGAGTGTTTAAAGCAGAGAATTTTGGTATTTGGTGTCTATTTGATTTTAATAGACCTAAATAATTATTTATCTTCATACATTTATTATTATTGTATCTGCTATGTTATATTGTATCTGCTTAATTCAATTTTACTGACCTATATTTATATTAGATTCCCCTATTTTAAGACTGAGTGCTTAAAAACAGAATTTTCCTTTGCACTTTATTATCTCTCTCAATTCAATTCAATTCAGTTCAGTTATTCAATTCAATTCAAATGAGCTTTATTGGCATGCCAAAGCATTTAAATGAGCAGGAAAAATAAAAAATGAATAAAGGAGAGCGAATTGTGTGCAGTCTCTTTTTCGCCAAGTAAATATTGAGCTTGTTCATCATTCTCCAGTTTTTAGAAGTTAGAACAAATCATTTCAAATTTGGTTAAGAAGTATTTTCGAGTGTCATTATAGGCCAGGTGGTTAAGAAGTGTAGCTCTTGCAGAACCTGTTCTCTCTGGGCAGCTTTGTCTGTATCCACCTTTCTTTAAAGCCAGGCTGTTGTCGCTCAGACTGCACCTTGTCATATTTTTCCTTTTTGTGGCCCCTGACTGTGCTCAGGTATCTGCTGTTATGTAATCTCTGTTTAGGGCCAAATAACATTGTAGTTTACTTTGTTTTTGTGTTGTTTTATTCCAAAAAGCTGGGTAGTCATCTTTTTGAGCATTAATCATTCGGTTGGGCCAGATTCTGTGGATGAGGGTTTCAGTGTCCTCCTGTGGCTATATATATATATTATTATTTATTTCAATTTGTATATTCGTATTATAATTAAGTAGTCATTGTAATACTATTAGGCTATTTTTTATTATTATTAGGCTGCTACTGCTGTAAAATAAAAATTCTCCAAATAAATATAGGCTATACCAGAAATATCATTCCTTTTTTTAGAAACAATCTACTTGCAAAAAGACTTCTTGTTTTAAGTTGCTGGCAGTGATAGCCTACCCTGCATATTTGAAGAAGTGCTTAAACGTCAGAAAAGTAATGTTTTGTGTGTCGTGTGCTGAAGCGAGTGCCTTTGTGCCTTATTAAGAAGTGATGTTTTGTGTCATGCGCTGAAGTGAAAGTCTTTGCGCCTCTGCTGTCCATCCTATTTCATGATCACAAAAGGGTCGAGGAAGAAACTGTTATGCATTCACGCGATGTGTCCAGGAAAGAGGCTTTTGGTGGGTAAGTCGGACAAAATATTTGTTACTGTAATTTACCACTGAACCGGTGACACACTGCAATATAGTTTATTTAGGCTATATTTAGCTGATGTTAATATGTGCACATTTTAATGGATTATTCGTGTGTGACTAATTTTGTCTAATTTCTATGTCATAAATGTATTTCTTTAATTTAAGGTCTAGTCAAATAAATTATGTTCAGTTCTGTTCTCGTTTCTTTCACATTTGATTTGTTCTTATCTCGTGCCGAAGTGTTGCTCGTGCTGGCGCTGCACTTGGGAGCTCGAGGCAGCGCGACGACGGGCGCTTCAACTGAGACTCGTTCACAATGTGACACTGATGGATCGGTAAGTTCTTCTGATCAGCTCCTCATTTGGCTCAGTACAGCTTTCTGCCCACAGTTCTCTGACTCCTGAATATTTTAGCTTTACCCACACATGCCACAGGGTTGAGGTTAGAGATGCCTATCGATGAACTCGATTCACCCTCGTGAGTTTTGCCAGTAGGCTACTTTAAATGTAGGGTCATGCCTTTTCCGTTTATTAAAGATAATTTGCAAAGCACATTTTTGTAAGACTTTAAACATTAACATTCAGTTGTTTACTTTACAAATGTATGGTATATTAATCATTTAACAAAATAGAAAGTGGTGTCTTTTAAGAGATGATGATGATGTCATCACAGTTTTTATTTATTAATGTGATTATTAAGGAGTTAAGATGGTAAAAGGGTTCTCAGATGAAAAATATGGAAAATCGTATTTAAATAAATTGGTAACACTTTGCAATAAGGTTTCATTTGTTAACATTAGTTACCTACTTTAGTTTACACGAACTAACAATGAACAATTCTGCATCATTTATTAATCATAGAAAAAAAGTTGCATTTATTAACATTAGTTAATGCACTGGACTAACATGAACAAACAGTTGGATTTTTATTAACTAACATTAACAAAGATCAATAAATACTGTAACAAATGTATTGCTCATTATTTAATGTTAGTTAATACAATAACTAATGTTAACAAATGAGACCGTATTGTAAAGTGTACCAAATTGTTAATGAAATTTCACTGTTTAAGAAAAAAGGCATTTTATAACACACGATATAAAATCTGGAATTATTTCATTGTTAAATTTCACTATCATTAAACATTTTAACACCCTTTTTGAGTAATGAACTGCAATATCTTGGTTATGTTTATTGTAATTATTTGTAACAAGAGTTTCTGTATAAAAAGGCCTTTTATCTTTTATCTTGCATTTATATATACCAATGTTTATCCAGTTTTTATCAGTTAAAAAGCAGCTATAAATAAAAGCAGAACTGATGGCTTTACAGAAATTGCAGTAATGACCACAGAGCCTTGTAGTTTACAGTTACTGTCAGGGTACGTTTTTTTCAGCATTGATGGTTAGGAGTGTTAAAGTCTTTATGTACAATTTTTTTTTTCTTTTTTTTTTTCAGACCATAAGATGCACATTGGAAGACACTGACTTGATGAGTTCTGACCCAATTAAACTGAACGTCACTGAAGGACAAACTGTGGAAATTTATAGTGCATGCCAACAAAACAAACCAGAAGGGGTTAAATGTCTCTGTTACCAAAGGTTTGTGTTGGGTGGATGATGATTGTTTAATGAAGGTTTGAATGGATTAGGCTACTGTAACACATCACCTGATGTAAAAGATGAATAATTGATCGAAATCTTTTACATGATTTCTACAGGATAAATTCCTCAATGGATCCATTACAGAACACTGAGAGATTTGGAAATGAAATATACACTGTAATCTGTGGCAATCATAGTGTTACATTTGTTCAATCACAACAAAGTAAGTCAAACACTGAAGAAATGAAGAAAATACACATAAAACATCTCTATTGCATCTGATCTAATCCATCACTTTACCCTGCTTGAGTTGTGTCATTTAAGACATCTCTTTGTTGTCTCCTGTAGGAAGGCCATCAGTTCCAGTGCTCAAAGCTATTGAAAAAGCAGGGAGTAGCTGTATAGTTCAGTTAGTGTGTACTTCTGAGGGGAACCCAAAACCAACCATCAGGTGGTATGGTAACAGGTAATATGAAGTTATTTGTTTTAGATACTGCTTCTGAAGGGATGGTTCCATAGGGAGAGTTTATTAAATGAATCACTGCTATAACTGTACATCTGTATTTGGATTGTTTGTTTTCCATTTAGCACAAAACCAGAGGAGAGCATGACAAATAAGTGGAATAAGACAGAGAGCCTTTTGACGAGTCATGATTATCATCCTGAAACTCCAAATATAAAGTGCTGTGCCTATAATTCACTGGGAGAAGAATGTACTGAGCTCCATCATTATGGTACGTAATGTTTTGTTTTTTTACAATAGTTACATAATTTGTATCTATTTTTTTATACATGTACACAACCGGGTTTGGGTTTTTTAATGTTATTATGTTCTAGCTCAGTAAGGCTGCATTTATTTGATAAAAAATACAGTAAAAACAGTAATATTATGATATATTATTACAATTTAGAATAAGTTTCCTATTTTAATGTATTTTAAAATTTTATTTATTCCTGTGATGGCAAAGCTTATTTTTCTGCATCATTACTCCAGTGTCGCATGATTCTTCAGAAATCATTCTAATATAATTTGCTGCTCAAGAATGTTTTCTAATCTTTGTGGTCTGTGGGTCATGAGACAAGAAGACATTGTTGAAATACTGTCAGCGACCTCATTTGGATTTGACTTATTATGATACCTGAATTAAAAGTTCTTAAAATATTTATTTTCTTATCTAAAGAATAGATAAATAATGATGCAACTAACATTATAATATATAACATTATATCAATGTACAACATGTACAGTTTATGTTAATATTATACATCAATAAATTATTTCCTTTTCCTTCAGATCTCAATACGAAAGTGGATGGGCAAAAGATGATTTTCCTGAAATCTGGCTGGTCTCTGCTACTCCGTTGCACCATAAATTCTTCATTAGATCCTAAACTGAGATGGCACTTTAATAACACAGCAGTAAGATATGGATGGAAACCATGAAGAAATATTAAATCCTAGTTTCACTGCTCTGACAGTTTGCTGATGCTTTGACTGTTTTGTACGCCCTTAATTCAGGTCAAGGGAATTACATCATCACATTTTTTAGTTTGGACAGAGTACTTCTTTATCGAATCAGTTAACGTGAAGCATAGTGGGGAGTACATCTGCACATCTAAAAACAGCCACGCTGGGAACACCTATGTCAAGGTCCTTGGTAAGCAAAGCCATTGCCATTTTCTGTTAAATATTTATTTGAATAAATGTCATTATAGAGCACACAATGAGTAATACAGATTTAGTGCTTCCAATATATGTTATGTATAGTTATACCAAGTTAGTATAGTTTTTGACTATAAATTGAGACGATGTATTGTGCAAAATAATAATGCAAATGATATTTTTGCCCCTCCTCTATTGGCGATCCTTCCTTGACAGAAAATGACAAAATCGACATATTGCAGTTGAATGAGAACAACAGCATACTAGCACGAAATAAGGCAAGCTTTTGCTTCCAGGCTCTGGTGTTCTCCTTCCCAAGAGCCCAGTGTCACTGGATTACACCAAATCAAACCGAAATACAGGGCAGAGAGACCCACCACCTTGAATTTAATAGGTATTTACTTCATGCCATCCATTTTAATCTATTTTAGTGTGCTGTTGTGTTTGCTTATTTTGTTCATTCTCTCTTTAGTACTTTTGAGATGTGTAACCCTGAACCGGGCCAGTATCAAATGAAACTAAAGACTCAAGAATACAGTGTCACGAGGAACATGTCTCTCTGCGTTCTAGGTAAGTGGTCATAAACAGTTTTTAAAAAAGAGATGTTAAATGTGAAATACAGTAACATTTGAAGTAGATCAAAACCCTTCATCAAAGTTATACATGAATTTTGAACAATACCCATTCTTGTCTTAGGTCAACTTTGATGAACTTTTTTGATCCACTTCAAATGTTAACTACTGTATATTAATATGCAAATCATTTTGCAGACATTCCTAGAATTACAATTCACGAAGGTTCAAGCTTAACCGTTTGTGAGACTGAAAGCTCTCTACCTGTGAATGTCTCTTGGAAGATCTGCCCATCACATGCTAAGTAAGTCATCAAGACATAAACATGTTTATACAAGAAATACAAGTCATTTGTTTGTAGACTTATTTTAACTTATACATGACTTACAACCAATTTCTCTACTGAAACACGCCATTGTTTGCAAACGAATTGAACTCTGAATATTTTCGCAGATGTATTGATCCTAAAGAGTGGGAAGAGATGTCTGTCGCCCAGCCCAAGTTCATTGATTCAGATCAGTTCTGTCAGAAGAAAATTCACTTTGCCAGACCACACTCAAACAGGGAGGACCATCTTATTAAATGCTGCATCACTAACATAGCAGGGACTGGCTGCAGTGAACAAATACTGCTGCAAACGAGTGAGTCTAAACCGCAAATTTAACACTCCTGAAATTGGGAGCAGTGAGTTAACCTAGTAGCATTATTCTGTGCATCTTATCTTAAATGGGATTTCATAACTCTTTACACTACCATTCAAAAGTTCAAAGAAATAAAACTTCTATTCAGCAAGGATGCATTAAACAAAAGTGACATTTACATTGTTTCAAAAGATTTATTTATTTGAAATAAATGCTGTTCTTTTGATCCTTTCTATTGACCTAAACATCCTGGAGAAAAAACGTAAGATGGTTTCCACGAAAATATGAGTTTTCAACCGTCATATTAATAAGAAAGGTTTCTTGCGGAGCAAATCATCATATTCAGAGCCATGAAGACTGGAGTAATGACTGCTGAAAATTTTGCTTTGCTATCACAAGAATAGATTACATTAAAAAAATTATTATGATAGGCAACAGTCATTTTAAATTGTAATAATATTTCACAATATTACTGTTTACTAAATTTTCTGATCGAATAAATGCAACCTTGGTGAGCTGAAGAAACTTCTTTCAAAACAAAAACTTACCATCCACAAACTTTTGAACAGTAGGACTAATAGCAGGAAATATTCTCCACATATTTATTTATGTAAATATGTGGGGAAAGTCTTCACACCACAGATTTTGAATTAAACATGATACCAAAACATTCGGGGGTTTTGACAACTGTGGAAACTTTTTTGGAAACTTTTTCCCCCAAGGGGTCTAATGATCTAACATGAAGATCACATATTGTCTGTCAAAGTGCAGTAATCAATCCTCATTTTAGTTTAAAATATGGTTAGCTTTGATGATGAATCACGATTAGCACGGTTTGGTTAGCAGATGCAGGCTTAAAATTCATCTCCAGGTGATTTTATTCATATGCAGGTTATCACTCTTTTCCTCAGAATTCCACATTGAATATTTGATTTGTTTCCTGCTCATCTTCATACTCCTCGTGGTCATCTTTGCCTTAATCATCTTCATCAGAGTTAAGGTAAACCTGCTGTCTCTGTCATGATGACAAACACCAAGAATCATAGATCTTACCTCTTGAAAAATACACTCCTTTGTCACAGAAGCCTGTGTACCAGTGTCAGATCCAGATGATTCAGATGGTCGGACCCAACGACAATGACTACATATACATTGATTTCAAGGAGTTTAAGTATGATCTTAAATGGGAATTTCCACGGGAAAATCTCGAGCTTGGTAAAGATAGGACCAGGAACCTTCTTTTGACTTGCTAGAAATAACTTATTAGGTGTTACTAATTCCTTCTGTGTTCTTTCCAAAGGGAATGAGCTAGGATCTGGTGCTTTTGGGATGGTTGTGCAGGCTACAGCATATGGGATCAGCAAGCCGGGAGTCTCCATTCAGGTGGCGGTAAAAATGTTAAAGGGTAAGTAATGACCAATTTGCCATGAATATCTCTACAAAACGAAATCAATCAATTGTGTATGTCGTTGGCATTTTGGAATATGTTTGTAAAACCTGTACTTCGTATTGTTAACGTATGCGTCAAACAGACAAGCACCAGGCAGTGGAGAAGGAAGCTCTGATGTCTGAACTGAAAATGCTGACTCATATTGGACACCATGAAAACATTGTCAACTTGCTCGGAGCTTGCACAGGCTCAGGTAAGATTTGGAGAAGTCATGGGGTTTCTGAATCATATCCTCTGCTGGAGACTCCTACACATAAGAATATATTGCATCTCTCTTGAATACTTGATTCTGATTGGTCGGTTGTAGGTTTGACCTCCTGCATGACAAGTCTTCATGTCTCAGCAATCTGAACTCTCTTTCTTCTTTTCATTTCATTCATCATTTTATAGTCAGCATGAAACGGAAATGGGTGCGATAGTCTTTTCTTATCTATTGTGACGTATTTATCCAAGTGAAACGGCTTCTCAAACAAGAACAAATGTAGGACTTATGGGACTTAATTTGGTCCATGGTTGTGGTTTGCTATTGCTGTGATGTCATGTGAGTGACAGGTTGCCCCGCCCTCACGCCAGTAAACAGTGTTGTGCCTGAACGCGTTCATTGAACGATAGTTCATGAACTCGTTCATATTTTGGGCGAACGTGAACTGAACGTACCGCATTACTGCCTGATGAACGTTACTGTGAACTCGTTCATTCTGGTGTCTGTGAACGCCACGCTCTCTCAGTTTAACTTCGTTCAGTAGGATGCCAGATTTCTATAAAGTCTTCCAGGCGAAAACCCACCTAAAACCCACCGTAAACCGCCCTTAATATGTAGCGGAAAAAACACCCAATCTGGCAACACCAGCCACCCGTGTTCGACCTCTTGTTCGATCTCGTTCATCAAAATGAACAAATCTTTTTTCGAGTCATTTCGTTCATTTAAGGGGCTTTAAATGTTACTATTAACTGGCAAATTCCCCGAACACATCCACCTACGCAATCTTGATCATATTCTGAATTAAGAAATCATTATAATGCAGTCAAAAATCGTTTACAGGGAACATAAATAATTACTTCACCTCGAGTCTTTCACGAACGACTCATCACTTACGTTACAAATCAAAACAAAAAGCAGCAAGGAGGCGTCGTATGATCATTTAAACGAGTTTTATGATAAGGTCGGTGAAGATGGGAAAAAATCTGACGCATATCTTCAGTGTTAAAACTGATAAAATAATTGTCTGTGGTTAGATATGGGCTGTGGTAATCATTTTGAAAAATAATATCTCGCAGCAACATGGAAAAAAAGAGCTATGAACTAGTTCATTTTTGGAACTGTGAACTTAGTTCAAAATTTTGAGTATATGAACTATGAACTGAACTAGTTCATTTTAAAATTTGTGAACTGAACTTTGAACTAGTTCATGTAGAAAGTGAACTTTCCCAAAACTGCCAGTAAACACGTCATCCGAGAAGAGAAGAGATATCGCTGCAAGAGGAAGGGAAAGTTATTTTGATTAAAGATGACGAGGGAACATAACTTAACTAATATTCCATAAAAAAAATAAGATTTGTCCATTTTGATTTCACAGTGACTTGAACTCAAATCAATACAATTGTCCATTTATTTACTTATATGTCAAATGAGCATAATATACAGTCAGAGTTAGACAGATTTATTTATTTTTATTTTATTTTTTTGCAGGTCCTATTTACCTGATATTCCAGTATTGTTGTAACGGAGATCTCTTGAACTACTTGAAGAGCAACAGGGAACGTTTTCACAAATATCTGACGGATGCTTTCAACAGGGACAGATTCAGGGGCCTCTACCACAACTTCCAGCAGAAGAGAAACTCCAGGTTTGCATACGAGTCCACCAAGAAGTGAATTATATTAGTGGCCTTTTAGACAAAGCTAAAAAAAAAAAAAGCCCCGTGCGGAACAGAGGGAAATGAATATCTTGTGCTGAAGGGGAACCGTAAATCTAAGGGTGTACATGCAGTTACTGTAAAAGACCATGTGCTTCTCTCTCCTTGTCGTGCCCCCTCAGTGAGTATGTTGAGCCTGATAACAACCCATGCCTGCACATGACTCTTACAAGCAAAGGACAGGAGAGAGAGGCGCTCCTCAGTCCCAGCATCAGCTCAGCGTCTACTGTTGAGGGTAGGTGGAGAAAAAGAAAATTTGAGAGGTTTTAAAACATAGATATCATCAAGTGAATTATACAATGAATTTTATTACTTTTATTTATCAAATAAAAATTGACAACTCCTGTTTTTATTGACTAATGTTTACCTACTAATTTTATTATTCATATTAACTTGGTTTCACTATTAAATGCATGTTTTCATAAAACATCAATTTATTGAATTAAAGTGCCCCTATTATACCCTGTAAATCCAGAGTTCTCGCGAGAGCACAAGTTGAATTTGCTCAGCGAGTTTACTCTGGCGTCGAGTAATGATGCTCGTTAAATATGCCCTTGTATCCGAGCTGCACCAATCACATCGGGTTATCTGATATAGGCGGGCCAGAGGCGAGATGACGACAGCGCTGTGACGTCGAAGTCATTAGTAAACATTGCAAGATGGCTATGGTATGGATGAACACCAGATGTTTGAAAAGGCTTTGGCCGCTACAATGAACGAGTTAGACTTGGCTTTTAATCTAAAAGAGGAACAGAAGACGGTGCTCGATTCATTCGGCGGTTTTGTGATTGGTCGTAGTGTTATCCAATTGCGTGCAGTGAGATTTTCAAATGCATGCTTGGTGCCGCCCCTCGAGCTGGCCGATTTTCATTAGTCGATGCCATTTATTAATCTTTCAGATTTAGGTCTGGATTTCCAGGCTACCCCTATTATGCTATTTTAAAGGTTCCTAATCTTGTTTTTGAGGTCTCCTGCAATAGGTTTACATGCATCCGAGGTTAAAAAACACTTTCATTTTCTAATAATATACAACGCAGCATCACCTCTTTTCTCACTGTCTGAAACTGTTCGATAAACTCGAGAGCCAACTCTGCTCTGATTGGTCAGATGACCCAGTCTGTTGTGATTGGTCTTCCGCTTACAGCATGAGTTGGAAACAAAACTTCCATTACCATATCTGAATTGCAGCATTTGCACACAGTGATAATAACAGTAACGATGGCGTCGGTTTTACCATATCAATTCAAGCCCGAGTCCTCATCCTTTGGAAGTGCATGCAAAGTGGATTTGCTTTCGCAGCGCAGAAAACAGCGTCTTCTCGTCATTTTGACAACCAAACACTTCCAGGCCTTAACTACAGTGTTTGAGGGCGAGTCAAAGTAAATGCTGTTTGCAGGCAGCCAATGAAGACCATTATGCAAATTTGTAACAATCCTATGCAGGACCTTTTTATATTCACAAACAGCTATATTACACACTGCATGAAAGGTAATGTCCAAAAAAGTGTTATAGGGGCACTTTAAGCAAAACTTGATTGCAGAATGTCAATATGCTCATTTTGTTTGTTATTTGTAACCATAGATAATAAAACTAAATTGTTTAATGTCAATTCTGTGAAGAAATTCTTGAATGTGAAGACAAACTTCAAGAAGAGGAACTTCAGAGTCTCACCTATGATGACCTCCTGAGTTTCTCTTTTCAAGTTGCAAAGGGCATGGAGTTCCTGTCCTCTAAAAATGTGAGCTTATCTTTCTGATCAAGAAACTTCTGCTTCCTGCTATTTCTGATATGAAACTGACACATTTGTGGTCAACATTTTGTGCCTACAGTGTATCCATAGGGACTTGGCAGCCAGAAATGTTTTGGTGACACATGGCAGACAAGTGAAGATCGGCGACTTTGGCCTCGCCAGAGACATTGAATGTGATTCCAACTACGTCGTAAGAGGAAATGTAGGTATTTTGGGTGCATGTATGATAGTTTAGATGTGACTGGTCTTCACTTAGTTGACTTGTAATTGTAATTGTTTACACGCCATTTTTGCAGGTGCGTTTGCCCGTGAAGTGGATGGCTCCTGAGAGTATTTTCAAAGGGGTGTACACTATGCAGAGCGACGTCTGGGCCTATGGCATTCTTCTATGGGAAATCTTTTCTCTAGGTGTCTCTCTTTGCTGTCAAAACAGCTTAACTTGTATTTAAACAAGAACATTTCTATAAATCATTCCTAATTTAAGCACACAGTGTTTTGTTATTTTTACTCACTATTCATGTCTATTAGGAGTCACCCCATATCCTGGTATAACAGTGAATAACACATTCTACAGAATGATTGAAAGTGGATATCAAATGGAGCAACCCTATTATGCACTAGAATCTATGTAAGTGCCTCTATTTTTAATCAAAATCAAATTGATATATCCTGTATGCATGTATGTATCTATATATATACACACACATATATATATATATATACATATATATAAATAAGATTGACAACGACAAAATTAACAGAACATTTATTATGCAGTACATATTATAGAATACTGGTGTTTGTATTTATTTAGATACAGCGTTATGTGTCGCTGCTGGACACTGGATCCTGTAGATCGACCTTGTTTCTCCAAGCTTGTGGCTTTCATGGAAAAAGAGCTGGCTGCTTTGGAAGAGAGGGTGACTTTTATGTGAAAGTTATTTTTAAAATATGGTAACATTGCTGGCGGATACACATTTACTGTGATATCTTTCTACAGCTATATTACAATTTTGGAGGATCCTTCCACAATGAAGTAACATACCAGAATGCACCGATGACCCCTGATGCTACATTGATGGAGAACAAACAGGATGCCTTCCAGTCCAACACTGAGAATTCAGATGAAGGCAAATCTGTGGACAGTCCTGGATTAGTAAGAACAGAACCTCTTGTTTGAATACAAGTTTAATCCTTGATTATGTCTGGCATTGGGAAAACTTTATGCATAATTTGTGCTTCCAATACCACTTACACATAGCATTTTTAGTTTCAAGAGAAATTGTGGGAGGAATTGTTATGTATCTTGTATTGTACCACCAATAATGTTTAATATTTTTGGATTGAGGCCTATTAACCCTGATTTGGTTATCAAATGTTTATTTTTTTTTTAAATTTTATGGGTGTATGTGTATGTGTAAACAATGTTAATAATATACAGTATTTGAATGTTGTTTTGTTCAGCCAGCTTCTTTAGGAACTATGAAAAATAACACATCTTCCAAATTTTAAATAGAACTTTAGAATAGCCTACTGAATAACCTGCTTCTGTACCATAAAAGGATGACAAAAGGTGCTGTGTTTGATCATGGACAGTATTAATTGTTATTTTTGCTGCATTTGCAGACTCTAATAAATTGCTCTATTTTTATAAGAAAAACTCTATTTATTCAATTACCTTTAAAACATTTAGGGCTTAATAATTTTCCTTTAATAGTATTTATCATGTAATAAGAATAGTCTACAGTATGCTTAGTTATGCTTATTTCTTGTAACACAAATTTGATTTGTGCAGATTTTCTATAAACAAAATTAACTTTTTCAGTTCCATTGCTTAAATTGATAAAGTATTAATTGTAATGTAATCATTGTTTATTTCACTTGCTTTCGAGAGCACTGGGACAGTGAATGAGTGGACATAATATTGAAAAGGGATCATTGTTATTTTTATGTTGGAGTAGCTGAAAAATGTTTATATGTAAGGTTTAAGATGCAACAGAGCAAATAAAACACAAATTGTGCATTTTTGTCTCATATTTCTGTGCAATCTCAGTTAGGGCCTGAGCACTGATGATGAGGCCCCTCGTGGAATTGCTCCGTTTATATTACATGGAATGCTTTGAGTTTGAAAGTGCTTATATCATAGACCTACAGAGGAGGGCGCCATGGTGCATAAACCAGTGCCATGACACTAGAGCTGTAGTAAGGCCCTGTCCCAAATGGCAGCCTAAGCACTTGCGGTCTTCCTTCGACTCCGCACTTTCGTGACGTCTCGCAAAAGTGCGTATCGAGGGCGCATATTGACCGCAAGGGGGTTCTCGCGAGCACCCTTCTGAGACCTAAAATGACAACTGTAGGTCTCATGGACGCGCGCATATGCATATAAAGTGTGCCATTTGGGCCAGGGCCAGTGAGGTGAGAGCAGAGAAGAGGCTCACTACAGAGCCATGGGTGGAGTGTGAAGTCCAGCTCCCCCTCTCTGGGTGTAATTTGGGCATATTGGTGGAACTAGAAGGTCCAACCACACCCCTACCCATTACTCTATCCCCTATCCCTCCACCCATTAGATCCACAGAGGTATAGCTGAATGACATTTGGCTCTGCAGTGAGCACCACTTGGAGCAGAGACCTGAGAAACCTCTGACCACATTTTTACTATGGGTTGTCTATGTCTTGATTTGTTTGTTGTACAACCCATTTTAACTGTAATCAGACCCTATCATGGTCTCAATATTTCCACTGTCATTATTACAGAAGAGAACATAACATTTCAAAGCAAAATCTAAACTCAAATAACTGTGTAACATAACGAACAACAGCCAAATGAAGAACAATAGCCTAAGTATCGTTTAGTCTTTAATAATTATGTAATTTTTCTTATGTTTTAAATCAGGTTTAATATGCTTGGTGTTTATTTTGAGTGTTTAGTGAAGCTGTTTTTAATTTGATAGTCTATTCGTTTTTGTCACGTGACTTTTCCCGCTCATCCGCCATATTTATGAACATCAGCGGGGCAAAATAAGGGTAGCCAGGCCTAGTAAACAAAAACAACAACAAAACACACACAACAGAGATGCCAAGAAAAAACCTTGATCAGTGAATTTGATCCATACCAAACTAGGTCCCAGAAAACATTTTGACTGATTTAATGTTAGTAGCCTACACATTACATTCGCGTACATTTATGTAGGCTATTTAATTCACCTCCGTATGCAAGGGAGAGTCTGTGCATAAGGCAACTGAAAATATGTTAAATATAGGCCTATAAATCCCAATAAATAATCATATGTAGCCTAGTGTGTATTTTCGACAAATCCTCTTCAGTGAGCCACATTACGATACAATTACTGATATTTAAATGGGAAAGCTTGGGTAGACTAACCTACTTGCCCCAACGGACAATGACCTCGTCCAATATTGGCTATAGCCATATCCAGTTTGTAGAGGACACGCGCCGGAGCCATGGACATAAGCGCTGTAAATGCACTCACATACGAAGAATTTGTGGAACTATTCGGTAATGTGGTTGAGAAATGCCCCATCATTTCTGCTGCAATATGGTCCCATCGGCCTTTCAAAGATCTAACAGACATCGAGGCTCACATAACGGAATTCATTCACAGCCTGTCAGACTCAGGTAACGTTAGGCTATTTTTTTTTTCTGCTTTATCAACTTAACAACACTTGGTATCACGTTTCCTTAAGTTTTAAACACAATAATTTATTTACTGGTTTATATACAATAAAAGTACATTACATGTGTTCAGGTAAAGAGGGCATTTTGCGGTGTCATCCTGATTTGGCGGGCCGAGATCTCCAGAGCGGGACACTAACACGCGAGTCTCGAGAAGAGCAAAGTCAAGCCGGTATGACCGCACTGGATTCCGCAGAGATTCTGCTCATGCACCGTCTAAACTCGGAGTACAAGGAACGCTTTGGTTTCCCTTTCGTCATATGCGCCCGTCTCAACAACAAAGCGGATATTGTGCGCCGACTGTCTGAACGCCTGAAGAATGACTGTGCAGCGGAGCGGGAGCTCGCGATCGAAGAGGTTAAAAAAATCTGTAGCCTCAGGTTACACAATATTGTCCTATCTGGCATTCAAACCAAACTGTAGCCTACCTCAAGTTAACTTTACAAAAGTGTTTACTGCCTCTCTCTACTTGATTGTAGCCTAGCTATATTCTTTTAATTTGTATGTTAATTTGTGTAAAATAAGAACACACAAAAAGCAAACTGTCTAAATAAATTGATTCATGTAGCCTATTATGGCGTTTATAAGCCACGTTTTAGGGCCTCTAACTCAATAAGATAATATTTACTATTTTGTGATCTAATTGTGCTATGTAAATCTATAATAAAAAGAAGTGATAAAAACGGCAGCACGTGTTTTTGTCGATGCACTCTCCCTAGAACATGTTGCAACATCTCAGAGATTGCTATTTGATGTGTGTTTACATCTGGAGGACGTTTTTGTGTGTGTGTGTGTGTGTGTGTGTGTGTGTGCGTGTGTGTTTGCTCATCTGCAATACTAGGACGTTTCCTGACTAAAATAGAGATTTAGAAAATGTCTTTAAGATGTTTATGTAAGCCTATGTAAAACTGACATCTTCAAGATGTCTCTCAGATGTTTGTAGCAGATGCTTTCCAGATGAAGCACTCTTTGAAAGACATCTTGCAGACGTATCAGGGTATAGTGATTTTAAAAATATATATATATATTTTAATTGGCGGCATAGGCTACGGGTTGCTTTGTTTTATTATTTTTGTTTGCACCAAACGCATTATGACGCCACACTGCCCACATGCTATTAATTGGTTTGTATAGGTCTAGCTGCATAAATATTATTAATTTTATTTGAAGAATGTTGTAATGATAGAGGTATGCTATTTACCATTTGTAGGCCTAAATTAAGAAACTATTTATTGTCTATCTACAAAAATGAGAAGCCATTCAAATTTTAATAGGCTAATGTCCAAGAATATATCCTTTTTGATCTTGAACGTTTGGTGTTTCAATGGCGTGCTGGATTTCGATTAGCCTACACAGAAAACACGAAATTGACTCGTCTCTCGCGCAACTGAGATCGCCCCCTATTGCCAATATTCAGGATTTGACCAAATGTCGTCATTGTCACCGTGAGAATGGAATGGAAAGTCACATTTTGCACACTTATAGTTCCACTCATCGATGGCAGACTGATAGATTGCGTTGATGATACAGTCTCGGATGTCTCTTTTGGACAGTCATATTTCTTACGAGTCTTGTGAAACTGGAGATACGTGCGAGTGCAGGGGTGAAGGCGGTCCCGCTAGAGTTCCCGGGGCCACACTCGACTCATCCTTCAAATCCCCGGACGTGATGGAGGAATCCTGTTCGGGATCCACTCCTCTGGCTCTCCTCTTGTCCTCCTCCTTTTTCCACTTCATGCGTCGGTTTTGGAACCAGATCTTGATGTGTCTCTCGGTGAGGCTGAGGGTGAGCGCGAGCTCCACGCGGCGTGGGCGCGAGATGTACTTGTTGAAGAGGAACTCTTTCTCGAGCTCGAGCAGCTGCGCTCTGGTGTAAGCAGTCCGCGTGCGCTTGTTCTCCTCGGCCTCTACCATGTAAGGACCTAAAACACAAGTAGCCTACATCAGTGACATTTTTAGTAAAGTCACCTTTTCTAAAATGTTCTCGCTGTCACACCATCTGCCTCTGAGGATATTACAGACAATAGTTTAAAAGTTATCTGACGCATGATGGCCTAAAATGTAGGCTAAATGGTCAGAACCAGTTCAGTTTGTAGTCCTGCGACTGTCTATAGCCTACTATAGGACAAATTCATGATTTAGGCCAACCATTAACCATCCTGATTTAAATTCCTAAAACAATATGTTTCTGACAGTGTTCTGTCGAATTAGGCCTATACTTTAAGCAGCCTCTCCTGAATCAACAATAATTCTGAAATAATTATTTAGGCTGAACTGAACGCTAGAAATATTTGTAGAACCAGCTGTTTTGTCTGATGATTTTCAGCAATAATATGCTCTCTTTTGTTTTCTAATCAAATAGGCTACTAATTATGAATTAAAGTGTTTAAAAAATGCAGTTATTTAAAGCAAAAGAAATCAAGAATAAAATTCTGCATTGGTCCATGTCACGCTTTTGGAGACCTTTCAAGTGTCAAGTAACACCTGTGTTTCTCAGGTCATAATTTTGAATCCCAAAATAATCATATTAATTATAGGCTACATAATATACTTTTTAATAATAATTGTATAGGCCAAATTCGATGCACTGTAAAAAAAAAAAAAAACATCCCCAAGTAAAAATTCTAGTGACTGGTCACATCTAAATTTTTCAATTAGTCTGACGTATTATTTCTCATTGAGCCAATGTTAACAGACTATTGCAACAAGAATTGCACTTGGGCCAATTTAAAAATTTAGATGTGACCAGTCACTAGAAAATTTTGACTTGGAGAGGTTAGAATTCTTTTACAGTGTGTAGATAAAGAATTATTTTGTTGTCATTAAACGTTTTACTTTTTCTTTTCTTTTTTTAGCATTTTATTTTATATTAATTTCAACCATAATCAATTTTTACAATAAACATAGCCAAACAATATATTGTTCTCAAAATGATCTTATATGAATAGTTTAAAAAATAATCAGGCAGCTAATCAGGCATTAATAACTTTGCAATATAAATGTATAGGGCCAATGATTTTAAAATGTAGATATTCCAGAGTGAAATAAAAGAAACAAAAACTGAATTATGACCTCTCTAACGATTTAGATCATTAAATATTAGCCTAATAATTATCTTCCAAAAGGAGATTTCGTTTCAGCGCTTGATAGTTTGAAGATCGTGCGGATGAATTTGACATTAGGGCCTGCTTTCGTTTTAATAAAAGTTATTTGGTAAACCTGTAAATATTAATGACCATAGTAGGCCTACGAGTTACCTGTCCACTGTCCTTTCCAGGCGTGTGCGTGAGATTTAGTTGACTTCATCCACGGGAATGGGAGATGGTATCTGTTCCGATCCCCGCACAGGTCAAGAGAGTCTCCGTAACCCCCGAGCGTCTGTAGAGATGTCTGTGGAGTCTGAGGAAGATGAAGATGAGGCCCTGCTAGATCATCCCGGGTCGACATGTTATAAGAGGTAATGTCGGTAAGATTTGGCTGGTCCTGTGCGCCCAATGAAGGTGAGGCGTAGACGGACTGAGTCTGTCTACTCATATACAGACACGGTGGAGGGTTTTGGCAGTAGTCTTCGTTGGGGTGTCTCTGGAAGGCGCAAGAGTCCTTGTACAGATGGTTAGGTGAGTAATAGTGCTCTTCCCGATTCATGATTGCCACAGACCGGGGAAACCGTGCTGTACTCGAGCACATGAGCCAGCGCCCTGCCCCTGATCAGGACCTCTGCTCTACCTGCAGTCTGAGCGTCTGGCGCCGCTCAAGGGCCTCATAGGTGTGCCACCGGGACCATGTGACCCTGCTGCACCATCGCTTTCACTGTTTACACAAAGCTGTCAACTGGCAGTAGATTCTGTTCGTGTTTCCTTTTGACTGCCCCGCGGTTTGACAATAATTGAACAGAACTGACCATGCTCAAATCAATGCCCTTGGCAAACACTCTCTGTTTGCCTGCGACTATATGTGCTACACCTGCAGTTGTAATACTAACCTAGGTCTACAAAGACAGATGAATCGGGGGATCCGTATCTCTGCTCCCCGCGGAAAAGCTTCCACTTTTCATTGAATACCGACCCGGTAAAAAAAGAAAATAAAAGCTACTTGAAAGTGCTTGATAAAGCAGTAAGTTTTATATGGTTCGGGGGCTCTGTTTGTCTTATCAACTTCCGAGGAGAGACAGGGTCGATTCTCACTTATCAGAGGCAAAATCATCAAACCCATCTGATTTTTTTTTATTGTCCTGAAGGAAAAAATGTTACAACAACGTCAGTAAGCATGGCGTGCGAGTTGAGCTGCACCATCGGTTGGGGGGTCGTAAAATGCATAATCCTTCATGTGTATTGGATAAATAAATAAAAAAGCTTTCAACTGTAATGATATTTAGAATGCGTATTTTCACCTGTCGGTAAATAGATGCGAGTGAATTCTTCCAGTTCGCTTGAGGAGGTCACCATGGTGAACGTGATTTTCACCAACAACATGTTCCTGGATCAACATCTTTATTGATCCTGGATCAACATCTCAAGAATCAACCAATCAGATTTAAGGGACAAGTTTACAGTTTATGTCGAGTTTTGTCTCAGTGTTATTCATCATTTCCCTCTGATTTTATGGGTAATGTATGGTAGGGTTAGGTTTAGGACTACATTTTCAGACAGGGATGTTGTTCCAGGATCAACAAAATATGTTGATCCAGGAATAGGCTATACTTGGAAAAATCACGATGACCAAGCCTTGCGGAGTTTCGGGTGATAGCACTTTATTCGAGATTTAGGCTACATATAAAGTATATCAAATAATAGCTAATTGACGTTTAGCTTATGGTGCCAATTCGAATTTGTGTTATGCGAGTCCCACTTTATCAGACTGCGCCCCCTTTAAGAGGCCCCCTTAAGTATTTGTGCACGTTAAATATGAACACTGGTGACAAGGACAATCATTACACACATAAGCTACGTCCCAAATGTTGTCTTCAACCAAGCTTACCTGCCATTAAGCACACCCGCCCACGGTCCATTAAACTAAAGTCCCCGTGGTTAAATAAAAACGAGCTGTTCGGTGTAAACGAATTAACATGGAGAGTGAAACGAAACTCAATTAGTTAGAGATGTGTGCGTAACGTGCGCGCACCGGGCGGCCCGCTGTTTGGAGAGGTCAGAGCCAGAGAGAAACGGGCAGCATAAAAAGGTGACTGGAATTTCCCCAAGTCTTCTATGCTAAAAACACGTCCAAAACAATCAATCCTTTTCCATTTTAATAGATTAAAATAGATTTAAGCGTTACATTTATATTTTTTCTTCATTTTTAAGAGGGCTGAAATTAAATTCGCCAAATTGTCTCTATTTGGTTAGTTCTTTTTTTTTCACAGAAGGGGAGCACATTACACCAAAATCAGCTTTCATCCTTTAACATATAATTTGTTGCATTTCAAATAGTATCAATATTAGTAAAAGTAACCCATTCTTTTATATTTAGCCTATAAAAAAGGTTGAAACATTTGTATTATGTTCAAGCAACATTGGAGTGGAGACTGTATGACATAGTGCTGTGTTTACATGGGCCTCTTCAAATGACAATAATGGCACTTTCTCTGCTATCTTAATGGGGCTCTCATGCGATACCATAAAGTTCAGGTAAATCCATCCCTCGCAAATCAAGCCTTGTAACGACGCTTAATGGTGTTTATATATGAGCTCTTTTGAAAAGGGAAGGAAACCGTTATCCGCGACTATTTTCACAATGTTGAAAGAGCACAAAAGGTTTTATGAAGCGTGAGTGAGACGACGCAATTTAGAAGTATATCCATGGAAGGTTTTGAGAGGAATAATGGTGCAAAGTGATATTTAATGTAGCTTTGCCATGCCAAAGAGGAAATACACAACTTAAGGCACTGGTACATAAAATCGGCTATAGCAATTAAAATGCGTTTTGAAACTTTAGATAAAATGCAATAAACCAGTTAGGGGACACGCAAAAGCGTTCTGGAACCACTTGTATGTTTGAGTAGGAGTAATGTGTAGCTATAAACGAGTTCAGCGTAGATAAATCATAATGGTACATTGGGACAATTGCGTTATGTAAAACGATACGAAATCAGATGTTGATAAAACAGGTGTTGTCCCCCCTCCTCCCCTCCTTTAAAACAGTAAAGGAGAACGCAGTTTTGGCTACACGTGTAGGATACGTAGTTGTTTTATTAAATGCATAATGTTTTTCATGGGTGAGGTGCGAGTAGGCTATATAGAATCACACGGAAACAAAGCAAATTTTCAGACTCTTCGATAAGAAATAATCCATGGCAGAGGACGAACGGCGATAAAATATGCTTGCTTACTGGCGACAGTAAAGCGTGCAAACACACACACACATATAGACCTACTGTAAAAAAAAAATATATTTTCATTATTTGTTATCACAAATTTTTATCTTTTGTCAAATCAGCTTAGATAATTAATGTGGTTCAGATAACAATATTTTTTGAGTTCCTATTAAACCAATGTCATATATATATATATATATATATATATACACACACACACATACTGTATATATAAACAAAATAAACATCCGAAGATACATTTGTAAAGCACAATAAGGTTTTAAAATCGTTCTGAAAATCGGACTTTCAAAGTTAAACAAATAAATATTCATTCAATAAAAAAAATGTCTGTTTAGTTGTTTTTAAAATGCTATTTTAATAATTTTGTTCAGCAAACATGAACAGACGTAAATATCTCATGCATTCCCAAAACAAATTCTCCGTTGAGTGTTCCATCATTTTTTCTTTCTGTCAGTGTATTTTTTGACATCTGGAGAACTGTCCCGCACTGGTGAGCGCGATCGACTCCTATCTGACTTCCGGGAGAGGCTGGGGGAGTGGCTTCTGGATGATGAATGATTGCGTGTCGAAGAGCGGTGATTTGAAGTTTGAGAATGAGAAGAAGAATTGTGTCTTCTGTGTGAATCGACTTTCTTGTGATTGCACTTTTCACAGTCTGTTTTGCGATGTCTTTCACAAACTCTGTTGTACCTGTGTTCATCCCTTCCTCTCTCAGAAGTACGCGTCAGAGCAGAGGAACGAAGAGTGTTCAGCAGAAAGCGCTTGTTTGTACTTCCCAGCGGACATTTCATCCTACAATACAGCGATTTAACCAGCTTTCAGACGCAAAATACATAAGGGAATTACACATTCATTTATTTATGATAAAGAAAGCTTTCTAATATGGTTATCCACACTTACCAGCCAGCAGGACCCATTGTCTGGGCACGGACTTTTGCTCTATTAGCTTCTTTAAGGAGCTCCTCCACTGCTTTCCTGTGGGAGGAAGGAATATTAACAGGATTTATAGAGTGACCTTAAGAACCCGAAGCATTTACTGTTTCACTGACAATCCTGACTGCAGCAGGGACAAGAAGATTCAATATTTCTATATTACTTAGTTGTATTCACAGTACTTCTTTAAGGCAATGGCACTGTAGTATGATACCTGGCCATACATTATTACCTAACGTTATTCCTCTTCACTGACCGTTAGCCTATAGTGCTGCACACATAGCATAACATCTTAAACTAACCCCCTGAATTGGTTGAAAACAAATAAATATATATATTTAAGATATTCATACCTCTCTAGTTCACTATCATCCATGATTTATTTAAACTTTAACGGCATTCAATTAAATTATAATTCGTTTCGACTCTGCTTGCTAGCTGCTGTTGTTGTTTCCTATACTTGAGGACCCAAATTAGGACCCCGTTTGACTAGCTCAGTCCTAACCTAAATAACCTTTGTAAAAATATAACCTGACGTCAGTTGCGTAGCCTACATGAGCATGACGATACAATTTCAAACGAAAAATATAAAACCTTTCTGTACTTTGAATTAACAAGTACAACATGTATTTGCGACACTTTGCTGACGTTATGCTCTACGATTGCATTTCAATCAGGCACCTAAATGGTCACATCTGCTATTCGATTGACAGCTTGCTTGCTGAGTTCGGAACCACTATAATAACATACTACCTCGACTATTTTTACTATATCTTTCTATGGCATGAAAAGTTAGAGTAGTAGGCCTATGCGGTTCCGAATTCAGCAGCGTTGAGCGCCCGAATCTGCCCAACGGAACGGGGCAGGTGTCGCTGTGATGAGAAGGACGACTCATTTCTGCGAATCGGTTCTCTTGAACAGTTCGTATGAATGAAACCGTGCAAAATGATTCAGTGGTTCTTTACGTTATTACGTGGTCCCCTGGCATATTACATTTTCTAAAACGTTCTAGTTACGTCATATGTAGGCACATATTGCTATTTATTACGTTTTTCCGATTAATTTTGTATATATATTGCCTATATATGGGTGTTTATTGTCATGTGTCTCAGTTAAATTTGTTTCCACCATGATAAACCACGGATCCCACTAATTGTAACCTACATTTAATTTGTATTTACAACAAAAAAAAACTAAAATTCCTTTACATCCCTTGGTAATCATTTATTTATATTTAAAAATAATTAAAACTGACTTTGGTTTGCGTTTGCTTTCGTAGATAAAATTCAATACAATTAAGTAATACACATTTCCAGAGCATTTTATTTGTAACATTTTTGCTATTCGGCTGTAAGGTAACTTATGCAAATGAAATCCAAATTATTTTACTATCAGAGACGCGCGTTCTCGGTTCAATGAGTCGGGCAGTTGCTGACTCGAGAGCCGTTCGGACCGATTCATTTCAATACGTGTGCAGAGTATACGTGTATTGTTCAGACCAGATTCACGAACCGGTTCGAGTGATTTGTTCAAAAGAGCCGACTCAAATGAATCATTCGTTCACGAATCGGACATCGCTACAAGACAGATACGGGGGTGTTTTGACGTGCGGATGCGGCTCGGGCAAGCTGCGGTGGATGTGATTGAGCTCCATGATTCTCCCCTCTCGGGGCCAGAGTTCACACCATCCAAGGGGAACGCGAATAGGTAATGTTATTCAAATACTCATATTATTTCTCGCTGATCCTTTATTAGGCTACTACACATATATTTTGTTAGATGCCATTGTCGTCCATTGTACAGGCGATGGCTCAGACAGAAAGACATTAAACGAAAAATTTACAGCGAGCCGCTCTGTACCAGAAATAATGAGATATCGATATTTGTATGTGTCATAGATCCGAATTGGATATGCCTTATTAACGAGACAATTCATGCAGGTGGCATCCACAGACATTTTAATTCAGCAGAGAAAGCGCCGTTATTTCTCCTCCCCCTCCCTCCATTAATTTATTTTTGTTGCCTACCTGTTTGTGAATGTACAACCTTTCAGAAAATTAAGGTCAATGTATTGATTTGGAAAACATGCGCGTGATGGGTGTCAAAAATGGTGGTTTGTGAATAGATCTGGACTGCAGAATGGAAACATGTCATTGCTATTGAAAGCCGTTTGCTCAATAAATAAAGACTTTATGGATGTGCATATCATTCTACATGGAGAATGTCAGATATGGCTTGCTTCCTTGGTAGATGTTTAAAGATCAGGCATTAATTCTATTGTTTTATGTCAGTTCAGCTGAACAAACATTTAATTCTTCATCCGCCAGACAGCCAGATAAGCGTGAATGTGCCATTTTGCAAGTGAGAACAGAGACAACTGTGACAGCTTAAGATACAAGGATACAACAAGTGAGTGGCCTTGTCGAACAGCCCCTGCGGTCAATATCTAAACACTCCCTTGTGATTAAAAGTCATCAGAGAATCACCATAGAATAGGAATACTAATGGCAACTGCCCAAAGGCCATTCAGCCTTATGTAATGAAGTCCCACATCATGCTATCAAGGGATGAGGTTTAAGTACAAGCTGCTTCATTTAGATCAGACTATCCATTTTGAAACATTACAGTGCGCTGGACGAGTGAGCATGGGTATGTGTGTCTGATGAGACGTTGACAGGGCTTTGTAGTGGGAACAGAGGAGCCTTGTGTCCTCATGATTTATTCATGTCCAGCTGCAAGATAAAAACAGAGGCAGGTAGTCACAGAGATGCCGTTGACAGACCAAGCGTGGGGCTGGTCATGGACGCACAGCTGTCGGATGCTGTGAATACAGGCGAAGGCTGTGGTTATTGTTGGCCCAATAGATTGCCCCCTGCTGTTTGGTGGCCTTAAAAAGGCAATTATAAAAGGTGTAGCTCAGGGGTTTTCAGTCTGTTAGATGCCACGGACCCCAAATTCACCCTCTCACGTACAGTACCTTTCAAAAGTTTGTTAATGTTTTGAAAGGAGCGTCTTATGCTCACCAAGGCTGCATTTATTTAATCTAAAACAACAATATTGTGAAATACTACAAATTAAAATAACTGTTTTCAATTTTAATATGTTTTAAAATGTCATTTATTCCTGTGGTCAAAGCTGCATTTTCAGCATCATTAGTCTTCAGTGTCACATGATTCTTCAGAAATCATTTTAATATGCTGATTTGGTGTTCAAGAAACATTTCTTATTATTATTATCAGTGTTGAAAACTGTTTTTGGCTGCCGTGTGACACTGAAGACTGGAGCAAGGATGCTGAAATTCAGCTTTGACATATAAAAAATTTTTTTATTGTAATAATATTTCACATTACTGTTTTTACTGCATTTTTGATTAAATAAATGCAGCCTTAGTGAGAGTTATTTAAAAAACATTAAAAAGTAATGTTTGCAAACTTTTGACAGGTACCCCCATAAAGGCCTATTTCTTGTGAATAAAAACTCAATTTACAGTGTAAAAAATATTATAAATATCTGTACAATATTATAAGGAAAATATTCCACTACTCAATATAGTACTGTACTACTGTTAGATGTATTATTTAATTAATTACATTTTATCAAATTTATTTAGGTGTTTTGTGGAATCTTATTTTTTATTATTTGTTTATTTATTTAGATTTTTCTATACTGTTTTTCTCTTAACTTCTCCATGGAGCCCAGGTCTAGTTCACACAAAAATGAACGTTTTTCCACACCTGTATGACTTTCTTTCTTCAAGCTAAGGTGGACATCAACATTTAAATAATGACAGCAGAAAACGACCTGAAATCATATTTATTATATGAAAAAGTATTGAAATGATACTTTTCAGAAATCCACCTTTTGTGTTCCACTGAAGAAAGAAAGTCAAACCGGCTTGGAACGACATGATGGCGAGTAAATATAGACCTTTCTTTTCAATTTGAAATGTATCAAAATTAGAAACAGGGCCTTCAGAAGGAATGATTTTAATTATAATCTAGTAGATTTTGATTAATATTTGTATTTAATAACTTGAAGTAGTTTGCATTCCACCCCTCCACCCTTGTTTTTATGAACAAATCTGTTCAGATCTTATACAGTGACTGTTTTTTTTTTAATCTTCTTCTCTCGCCTCTCGTCTTCTCACTTTCACATCCAAACCTCTTGACTCTGTGCTCCCTGCTGCAATCCTAGATTATTCTCTCTCAGCGGGATTGAAAGATTGCTCCGGGCGAGAGAGCAAGAGATTACACTGTCAGATTAATGTACAGGAGTAAACCCACACTGCTCTGCAACATAATCTCATCCACACAACACATGGCACACACACACAAACACTCTCTCTCGTTCACAACAGTTACCTCACTTCTTCTCTCCGACCCTTCAGAGTGATGTCACACCGTCTACCAGGGGGTGGCCGTCCCCTGCCGGAGTCACACAGCCTCTGACGCCCATGGGGCGGACACCCCCGTCACCAAGATACTGAGCGCGTGTAGCCGAAGCCGAGCGCGATGGGCAGTCTGGGAGAGGGAGTGGACCCGGGCATGGTGAGCGAAGCTCTTCTGGAGGCCCTTTGCTCTGAATGTGGACAGATTCACCGCGCCTGGGAGAACCATCTTTACAACTATCGTTTGGAAGTGGACGATGATTTGGTGTGCCACATCTGCCTTCAGCCGTTGGTTCAGCCCCTGGATACACCATGTGGCCACACCTTCTGTGCCCGCTGCCTGCGCAGCTTCCTGCAGGAACGGGACTTTTGTCCGCTGGACCGTGCGCATCTGCAGCTGCAGGTCTGCCGGCGCTCCAGCATCCTGGTGCACAAGCTGCTGGATAAGCTGTCGATCACCTGTCCGCTCACGCCCTCCTGTTCTCTCAGCATGCCACGCTGTGACCTGGAGGCACATCTCAAACACAGGTAAGAGACTCACACTTGCTTACGCACAAATATTCACATTCAAATATGTTACCCTTGACCACAAAACCAGTCACATGGGTCATTTTTCTGAAATTGAGATTTATACTTCTTTATACTATAAGCTTTCCATTGATGTATGGTTTGTTAGAATATGACAATTTCTGGCCGAGATACAACTATTTGATCATCTGGAATCTGAGGGGGCAAAAAAATCGAAACATTGAGAAAATCGCCTTTAAAGTTGTCCATTTATGTTCGTGATTGTGCTGCATTCTCTCACAGAAATAAATGTTTTTTATATTTATGGTAGGAGATGTACAAAATATCTTCATAGAACATGATCTTTACTTAATATCCTAATGATTTTTGGCATAAAATAAAAATCGATCATTTTGACCCACACAATGTATTGTTGGCTGTTGCCACAAATATACCCGTGCGACATGTGACTGGTTTTGTGATCCAGGATCACATATTTCATCTCAAATGCAAAAGCTGTTGAAATCAAGGGCATTTCTAGCCTTTCATCAGTACTGGGGCACAAAAAAAGGGTTCTTATGTTTTTTTTTAATCCTGCTTTGGATGTAAATCATCTTTACCTGCAGTAAAGACTCGTTCAAAAGCTGCAAACGCAATAAAGAGCTGCTTTTCAATGGATTGTAGGATCCCAAGACTATTTCAGTGGGACAAACTGCTGTAAATGATTCAGTGCATGACTGAACTGTCCTAATAAATCAAACTGAATCACCAACAATTTCAGACCTTTTTGCAAACCCATTTGACTGATTAGATCAAAAGAGTGATTAATTTGCGTATCTGGCATTGCTAGCTCTTATTCTAAACAGCTGTTAAAGAACAAACTTTATCGCTGAAATATTATCAGAGAAAATGATTCCGAGGTCGATATACGGTAATCTTCATTGACACAAAAGGTTTTTATGAGCTGTATTTTATGGTATTTTACTGATGCTTGTGCTTCAGTAAAAAGGGTCTAGTGATGCCACTGGCTGAAATAATCATTTTATGTATTCTTGTATCATTTTATCAGTAGAGCCTGGTGCTTGCAATGGCAAACTCATGGGTTTGATTCCCATTGAATGCAAGAATTTATCAGATGTATACCTTGAAAGTAATGTAAGTTGTATTTCTATAAAAGCATATACAGATTGATTTAATGTACACGTAATGGTTACCTTCAACGTTTTACACACAAAACTTAGAGCTATAAGCATAAAATCCTTTTTCCTTTGCAGCCAAGAACCACCCAGTTAAACATGAAGGACTGGCATGTAAAGCAATTAACTATAGTTGGCTTATTTTAAAGAAACTATGATATGCAGTTTTCTTTCTTTTGATGATATATTTACTTATTCGGGAATGTTTAGAACTACACAAGCATGTTGGTGGCCTCAAATCTAACAGATATAAGCCACAAAACTTTCATTTTAATTTTCACATTGTGTACCTTTACATGTAAAAACCAGAACACATTTTAATAAACAGCTCAACTTGAGCATAAGCACATGTCTGCTGGGCTTTTGAGTCAGAACTACTATCAAACACAGGTATCTGTGAGAGTTAGAAACGATGCTTAGCAGACAAAGGCTACTGTGACTTTCTTGTGAGTGGAGCCTGCTAGGGTTGATCTGACTTCCTATCTGGGGATTATTTGCCCCTTCGTCATGTGATGGGAGATTAGTCGGTCCTGTGTAATGCACTGGACAGCAGCAGTTTCATATTCTCTTCAGCCATGCTGGGAAACTTCAACTCGAGAAACCTTTTCAACCACTTCTTCTGTGAGACTGCCAAGGGCAACCCAGAGCTATGGTGAGTTAGAGAGTGCAGCGTGGTATTTTGTTCTAAGAGTTGGCAGGACTGTGTGGTTTGAGAGAGTGGTATAAATTTAGAAATGAGTTCTGGTGCAAAAGATAGAATTGAATGGTGTCTTTGGATGACCTGAAGGTCTTGGCCTACTAAGGGTTTGATGCCTGAAGCCAAACGTCAGTTGAATAGTTCAAAGCTGAGTTAGTTCACAAATCAGAGGTCAAAAAGGTTTTTGCTATAATCATCTGTTTTCGTAAAAACAAGTAGAAAGGTGGAACTTATCAAAGTTTTGCCAGATCATTCATAGATAATTGTTGCAAGAATGTTTTATTTATAGCTCAAAGGAAAAGCACCCAAGGAGATTAGCTAACCTTAACAAGGCACTAACGCCTTCTTAAGAGAAGGCTGAGAGTTACTGGCAGCATTAGCCATCTTCTCTTAGCTTTGTTGACAATCGGTGCTTTCTTGTTATACTATGAGACCTCAGCATGTAATACTATCCTACAGGTCTTTGTCCTCATTGATGCGTAGAGTAATTAATTAGCGCTGTTATTTGTATGACAGTTATGTTTGTAAAATGCTGCAATACACCTCGCTCAAAGGCTAAGAAAAATCCCATAGTTTCACAGGACCAGTGTTGTCATTGCTAACTAAAACGAAAATAAAATATAAATATAAGATGTAAAACTTAAACTTAAAACAAAACAAAAAAGAAATAGTGAAAATTGTTCGGGAATACAAGATCAGGGCCTTTACGTTAGGTTCCTGAAATAGCATCTGAAGTAGCGCAAGGCTTCTTGTGTAATTTGCTTCCTTTTTCTTTCCCTTGTCCTCCACTTCATGTCAACCAGACCTCTGTGTACCTAGACTCCTGAATATTTTAGGTTACAGGTTACTGTGTTTTAAATTTTTATGACTATGTGTGTGGGTCTAGGTGTCCTGGGACACAGAGCCAACGAACAAAGCTGGATCGGACGAAGATGGAGGGAGGCGAAGACAGGGTCACGGCGACCGATCCCCCCAGATCGCCCCAGACCGAGATGAAGGAGAGTACACCATCACCACCTGCTGGATCCAACGCAGGCAACAATGTTCCTACATGGACAGAAGAGCCTGGCGTAGACAACCCCGCCTTTGAAGAAAGCACGGAAGAAGACAGTTAGTACCCTAAGTATAACTTTCAGAACACTCTATCAACAACTTGGTCACTCACTTGACTAAACGCACAGTTGATTTTAATAGACGTTACACTCTAAGGCCTCATTCACACAGCAGCAGAATGTGGTTGTCAGTCCTTTTAGAGTCCCTAATACGGTTACGTTCACACACAGTTTAGTTATTTACAGGAGTGACAACCGCATTCTATAACCAAACTCTCTATTTTAGGACAACAACCGCATTCTGGAAAACCTGTGCTGTTTGAATGGAACCGGATTACAACTAGACAACTGCACTGCACAAATGCGTGTCTACCATGTGTTGCTGGTTTTCGTGTGTGGTTTCGGTAACTGACAGTAACGAAGATATGATGGGGTTTTAGATTCAGTCACTGTTCTTCAGCGGAGCTGTTAACGTCAGTTTTGTGTGATGCGCATACGCGCGATTCTTTTCAGTTCTCTTCATTAGAGATTAGCATTAGCACATGTTGCTTAGCTGACACTTGTTTTTTCAAAAAAATTTTTGTAAAATGTAGCTGTCTTTCTTTCTCTCAAAGGTGTCCATGGTCTGGAGTGCGCTCCTCCACGTGTGAAGCGTCCTCTCAGCAACCCGTGCATCCATCTTCTCCGTACTGGCAGTTCAGCCTCTTCAGGATGGGACTTTGTTGAAACTTTGCCTCTTTCTGCTGAAGAAGGTGTGATTATTTCATATGAACCTAGAACCAAATCACTTTTGTTTCTCTGAGTTCCTTTGAAATCTTTGCTTGGGTTCCATAAGTCTTGTTCTTTAGGTTGTGTGAAACTTCCGTCTCTACCTGAGGGAGAAATCACAACAATTGAGGTTCATCGCGCAAACCCCTACACAGAGCTGGGCATAAGTATTGTTGGTGGAAACGAGACCCCCCTGATAAATGTGGTAATACAGGAGGTGTACCGTGACGGTGTTATAGCCCGAGACGGAAGGCTGCTGGCTGGGGACCAATTACTTCAGGTATTGCCGCTACGTTCCGAAATAACTCTGATTAAATAGCATTGTCACTGCTATTTACAGATCAGCCCTGATACTTTAATCAATCTCTAAAGAGCTCTAATGAATAGTGGCTGCAGAATGGCTACGAAGAGATGCAGTCTTTGCCACAGATACAGAACAGAATTCTTCAAACTGATATTCACCTTAATATGTGACGTGCTCCATCATTTTGAGTCGTTTTGACCCAGAATTTTTTTGTTTTTGTTTTATGCATTGACTGAAAAAGATAACTCTTTGCTCTTTAATTATATATATATTATGTTTTGGTTCAACTGTAAAGATATATAAAATACAAATTAGTTTTTTAGAAAATTGTCTCTAAAGATTCCAAATTTCAGACATTTTATTCAAACATAAACTACTGATTTTGTTTTAAAGAAATTAATACTTTTATTTAGCAAGGATGCATTAAATTGATCAAAAGTGACAGTAAATATATTTATAGATTAACAAAAGATTTTCATTTTTTCAAATACTGTTCTTTTGAACTTTCTAGTCATCAGAGAATCCTGAAAAAAAAAAAAAAGTATCTCAGTTGCCACAAAAATATGAAGCAGCACAACCGTTTTCAACATTGATAAATGTTTCTTGAGTAGCAAATCAGCATATTTGAATGATTTCTGAAGGATCATGTGACACTGAAGACTAAATTAATGATGAAACAGTCATTTTGATCAAATAAATGCAGCCTTGGTGCTAAAAAATAAGATAAGACATCAATAACAGGTTAAGTAAAAATGTAGTAATGTAAAAATAATAATAATACCGACTCAAAATAATAGAGCACATCACATTTGTCAAACCCATTCAATCTTTCTCTACACTTCCCATTCGAGTGCAGGTGAACAACGTAGACATCAGTAATGTGTCCCATAACTTCGCTCGCTCCACACTGGCACGTCCCTGCGCCACTCTACAGTTGACGGTTCTGAGAGAACGCCGCTGCTCTGCCAGGCCACCTGTGGCAACTGCTACGCCCAAGGGCAGCCCTGCCAGCATACGCATCACCTTGCACAAGCGGGAATCATCAGAGCAGCTGGGGATCAAGCTGGTGCGGCGTACAGATGAAGCGGGTGTGTTTATCCTGGACTTGCTGGAGGGAGGGTTAGCAGCTAAAGACGGACGACTTTGCAGCAACGACAGAGTGTTGGCCGTCAACGAGCACGACCTGAGACACGGCACGCCTGAGCAGGCAGCTCAGATTATACAGGTAGACAGAAAGCATGTGTGGGGGGCAGTTCAGGTCAAGATAAGGATGCTAGTAGACCTTTGCTTTGATAAATGATATTAAAATTCTATGTTTTTGTCTAAATAAATTACAAATAAAACAATTTTTTTTTTTTTTTAGGCATCACAGCATTATAATATAAAGTAAAAAAAAAAGGATATTTATTATGAGATTTGCTAAATATTACATAACTATTATTATATTATTAGTATTTTTAAATATTAATTTTAAGCGAGCAGAAGGTGTTAATTTTATTATTGTTTATATAGTTATTCATATTTTGAATTAACGTATTTTTATATTTAAAAAGTATTTATATTTATATTTTAGTGCTTCTGTTATTTTATTCGTTTTTTAATATATTTAGATAATATAGATAGATAGATAGATAGATTGATTTATTGTGGCCAGCCTAAGGCACACCTGTGCAATAATCATGCTGTCTAATCATCATATTGATATGCCACACCTGTGAGGTGGATGGATTATCTCGGCAAAGGAAAAGTGCTCACTAACACAGATTTAGACAGATTTGTGAACAATAATTGAGAGAAATAGGCCTTTTTTGTACATAGAAAAAGTCTTAGATCTTTGAGTTCAGCTCATGAAAAATGGGGGCAAAAACAAAAGTGTTGCATTTATAATTTTGTTCAGTGTATATTTCGTTTTATTTTCGTTTGAACAACACTGTAATCTAAATGTAAAAATAGGAGAAATCATCATGCACAATTAAATATCCAATATCAGCTGATACGATCAATAAAAAAAAAAAATCTAATATCAGCCACTTACTAATATGATTACAGATATATTCTGCATTTCTAAATATTGGCCGAAAAAAAATCCCATAGATTTATCATTTATTTAGATTTCAGCCACATCTAGAACCCGGAAAACCAGACCTAGCAACACCTTAGCAACGACATAGCATCATCCTTGCAACCACCCTAGCATGACGGTGACTTTTGCACAGGCTCACTTCAGAGGCTTTTTTCTTCAGAAAATATAAATCTAGTTTCCTCTAGTAAATGTTCTCATAATAAAACAGCTATTGTCATCTGTGCAAATCTCAGTGCCTGTTTGGGACATTAGGACACTGCCGCTGCTGCCCTACTCAGAGGGTAATGTGATTGATAGTATCTTTATGTCTACGTGAGCTGCTTTTTCCCATCTGGCTGCCCCGATCACACAGAGAAAGGGCAGCTAAAGCATTAATAAGAATAGCACTGGCAGACAGCAGACTGTCTTTTCAATACAGGGGTGTCGCTATGGTTTCTATCGCTTGCCCTTCGGTTGAAATCATGTGGCCCCCATCGAGCCCCCTTTTCTGTTCAGGGCCCTTGGAATTGTTCTAACCCCTCCCCCCCTCCATTACGGCACCCCTGGAGTAAGACCGCCTACTGTCATCTTCTAGGCTAGTGGAGAAAGAGTCAATCTGCTGATTAGCCGGTCCAGCAAGCAGACTATGGCCGTGCACACAGGCTCCACCTTGACCAGGGACATTTGGAGCCATGAACACATCCCGCCGCTTCCGTGCACTGCGACCCCAAGCCCTGTCCCAAGTCTGCACCTTGCCAGGTCTTCCACCCAGAGAGTGAGTACAAATGCCTGCAGCCAAGAGCGAGAACAAGTCTGTGTATGTTGCAGAATCTATTTTAGCTCTGTGAAGACGTAATTAGGGAGCCCTATTTCCGAAGCATCTGGGTAGCCTCCAGTTTTTCTTGAGTTTACACCACAACCTTAATTACTCCTGGTTGGATCTATTATGAGATCAATTATGAAGTTGAAGTAGAGCTGATCCCGTTGGGATGATGAACAGCACTCTACAGAGAGCCGATCAAAGTGTCAATTAAGAAATGGGCTTCCCTTTTTTCTTATCCACATCTGAGAGAATTTTAGACTGTGCTGCTTGTGTAAATATGAGCGTGTGTTGTAGGACCTCTCCCAGTGTGTGACCTGTAAGGAGAAACACATCACTGTGAAGAAGGAACCTCACGAGTCTCTGGGTATGACTGTGGCAGGGGGACGGGGCAGCAAGAGCGGAGAGCTGCCGATCTTTGTGACGAGCGTCCAACCCCATGGCTGCCTGTCACGTGATGGACGAATCAAACGTGGTGAGTTACATAAACCTCATTTTCTTTCTTAAATTAGCATCTAGATAATCCTGACCCAAGTTTGAGCAAATGCAGCTACCTATTAGCTGTCTACCCATTACCTCTAATCAGCTATCCATTACCTATCATTAACATTGAGCCTATTTACTTTATTTATACATATTTCTGGTCTTATTGTGTATTATTCATTGGTTTATGTTATTCTGAAAAAATAAATGTTTGTTTTTGGTAGTGATAAGATTTGTAAGACTTTTTGGGGGGGTAATTTATCCAAATAAAAAGGGAAAAAATAAATGACATTCCACTGCCAAATGATGAGATTATTTTAATAATTAATAAATTAGGGATGTCCCGATCTGTATCAGCTATCTTAAGCCAGATCCTTTATTTGAGCTCCTTTAGATCCTTCAGTCAGCTGTCATGCAGGTGTTGTGCAGTAGGTGGTGGCATAGATATATACATAGATGCCTAATTAGCGGCTGTTTCTATGGGCCGCTATATGCCGTCGGCCATATTGGACTGGTCAAAGCTGGTTGGTGAAAACTCGAGAGTAAGTTGATTGTGTGTCTGCTACTGTAGTTAGATGCATGTATGAATATATCTATATCTGCAATAGATTTCAGCAGAGGATTTTGTGAAACTAAAACTTCCGTGATAATAAGCTTCCGTGTTTAGCATATTTGATGCGCACTTTTGTAACAAATCACTCGAAAGTCATTTATTTACTGTTTATTTTTATCTTTTTTATCTTGCTATTGGTTGCGTCTTGCTTTGGACTTGACTGACAGACTGGCGTTCTGACACCGTGAGCTTCATGCTTTCTAACCTTGTGTCCACTTTTTTTCTTTTTGCAATTATTCTGCTTATTGTACATATAAAATACAATAAGTTTATATCAGTAGTCCCATATTCATAATTGTGACAGTCTGCTTACAATGTATGTGTGTATATATATATATACACTATATATACTTTAGACATTCAACCAACTATAAGTAACTTTGCAACTACATACCAACCATAACAGTCATTAGAGTATTAGTAGACTGTCTGCTTAATATCTGCTAACATTTTATTGTGATGCTCCCCCAACAGATATTCTACTGACTTTAAGTGGCTTTGCAACTACGTCAACTTATTCTACAACCCGAACCCTAACAGTCTACTAATACTTTAATGAGAGTTAGTTGACATGTAGTTGCAAAGTTACTTATAGTTAGTAGAATCTCTAAAGTGGACCATCAAAATAAAGTGTAACCAATATCATTACTGTAGTAGCCTAATTGTTGTATTGGAATTACTCCGTAGTGATAGATTCCCCATTCTTACATTTGGGCCCTGAGAAACTCTCTGCACATCCCTGTATACACTGAATTGATTTTAATAACTTTACTGTACTTGAAGTGTGCACCAAGCACAAGGAAAATACAAGTATCAGATTGGGACTCTGTTATTGGTAGATACTTAATATTCAATGACTTAGATCGGATCTGGGGCACAAAAAAACTTGATTGGGACATCCCTAAAATAAATACATTTTAAACAATTCTTTCAAAAAGTGTGTTTAGTGACTTTTTAGAGGCAGAATAAATGCAATCCAATAATGGCCTTAATTATATATCAAACAACAATATAAAACAAATAAAATGTTTAATTCAATCATATTTATAAAAATACTACAGACAAATTGCATAATGTGTAACTTTCATGCCGTTTGTTGCGTTAACTTCAAGCAACTTCACATTGTCTTAAGAACAGCCAGTCCGTAACTAAACCTATAAAAGTTTCAGTACGTTGTAAGCTGTTTGCATTTGATTCACTAAAAAGAACTGACTCATTAGAGTAATTTGTTTGCGAAACCAACTAAACTAGTTGTCCTTTATGTGGTTGATTTAATAAAAATAAAAAAACAGAGTAATTAGAATCATTCATTAAGTATCAGAATACATGGGTTTGTGCTGTATATGTTTGATTCACTAAAAAGAACCAACTCATTCTTTCAGGAATCACACTACACTGGCTGTGCTATATGTGTTTGATTCTCTAAAAGAACTGACTCATTAGAGTCATTCATTTGGGAATCACACTACACTTGCTGTGTTTGATTTACTAAAAAGAACCAACTCATTCTTTCAGGAATCACACTACACTGGCTGTGCTATATGTGTTTGATTCTCTAAAAGAACTGACTCATTAGAGTCATTCATTTGGGAATCACACTACACTTGCTGTGTTTGATTCACTAAAAAGAACCAACTCATTCTTTCAGGAATCACACTACACTGGCTGTGCTATATGTGTTTGATTCTCTAAAAGAACTGACTCATTAGAGTCATTCATTTGGGAATCACACTACTCTGGCTGTGCTGTATGTATTTCCTAATATAACTGACTCATTAGAGTCATTAGTTAGGGAATCACACGACACTGGCTGTGCTGTATGTATTTGATTCTCTAATAGAACTGACTCATTAGAGTCATTCATTTGGGAATCACACTACACTTGCTGTGTTTGATTTACTAAAAAGACCCAAGTAATTAGTCATTCATTCCAGAATCACACTACACTGTTTCTGCTATAATCACTGTTACGGCTAAAAGAACCGTGTCATGCATTCAGGATTCAGAATAAACTGGTTCTATGTGTTTGATTCACTAACAGAATAGAGTCATTAGAATAATTTGTTTGGAAATCAGACTACACTGTACTAGAGTTATTAATTCTATAATCGGACTACACTGATTGTGCTGTCTATTTCACGCTGTGGATTCACATTAAATTAAGCTGTGGTGCTTCCTGTCCTCTAAACAAAAAGGCCCAGCCAAAAAAGGAAAACAGGAAAACACTGTTTCACACTTGTGTGTCTGATGATGAAGTGCACTGAAGTGAAACCTGTCTCCATGGGGCTTCAGCCGTGTTGCAGTCCTCTCTGTGTGGCTGTTTGGAGTGTCTCTAAGTGTCTTTGTCGTCTCTCGTTGCTCAGGGGATGTACTGTTGAGTATTAATGGTCAGGATCTGACCTACCTGAGCCACAGCGAGGCAGTGGGCACTCTGAAGACCAGCGCCGCGTCCTGTTCTGTCCAACTGAAGGCACTAGAGGTCAGCACAGTTGAAGAACCGGGCCTGGACGAAGAGCTTCTCCCTCCGCACGAAAACGACTACGACGCAAGCTGGTCGCCATCATGGGTGATGTGGCTTGGACTTCCCAGGTAAATCAAATTTTGTAGAGCTTCACGTGTAAGATTGATGAGTGAAATAAAACAACAGCGTTATTTGAGTGGATGTACTGTTGGATGAGTCCAAATGGCTTTTCAGACTCCATTAGGAGACTTAAAAATAGCTTCCTCACCTTGCTGAGCACTGATCCAAATAACCCTAAAATAGTCAATGCAATCTGGCCAGGACTACCATCATGCCAGGTTTCGTTTCACCTACTTTTTCCCATCCAAATCTGAGTGGAAACAGCTTTGAAGGGGAAAAAGGCAGCTATTTTGAGGACTTTTCTGTAAAATGTCTGTAGTGTTGATGTGTTTTGGATCAGCAGCTTTATGCAGTGTTAACCCATGAGGGGATTATGGCGTGATGTAAACAGCTGCAGATTATCAGATGAAACGCACATGTGGAGATAACTTGCTCCTAGCCTATTTTAGCCTAGCCTCGGGTCATTCAGTCCAATCTCGCTCTTTCCTTTTTCACTCTGTCCTCCCTTTTGTCCTTTATCATCCATCGCCTTTGCTTTGGCTCCCTTCTGTTTCCTTCTCCCTTCCTGTCATTGTGCCAAATCCTCCATTTCTCTGTCTCCTACCAACATGCATCTGTTTTTCTGTGTTTCTATGTCTGTTGTCCCCTAGTATTCCAAGTAATCTGACATGCAATTTTTTGACCTGTCAGCGATTAAACAGAAAAAAAAATATTTCCTGATGATGCACACTTACTTTCCACATTGTACTCTGTCACAGCTACCTGCATAGCAGTCATGAGATTGTCCTCCGCAGAAGTCACCCTGGCAGCTGGGGCTTCAGCATTGTTGGAGGTTATGAGGAGAACCACAGCAACCAGGCGTTCTTTATCAAGACCATCGTCCTTGGAACACCCGCTTACTATGATGGCCGTCTGAAGTGAGCAAGCACAACAAAACAAACAGTAAACAATGAATTAATGCATCACAGCTAGATGATACAGCACTTTCATTATTACCTTTAAAAAACAAAAGGAAATCCCGCACACTATCAATACAATCAATGATTGAGCTTGAACAGTATGTTGTTGTATATGCCTGATGAAGGTCATGAGACCGAAACGTTGCTAATAAATATTTTGTGATACTTTTTGAAAGTATTGATAGTGTGTGGGATTTCCTTTTGTTTTTTAGATTTGACTTTTTATGGTCTTCTCTCCTACGTACCTATCTATTACCTGCAGGTGTGCGATGGTAATTGTTAATTAATATTACCATGATTAAAATGTGGAGGGAAAAAAACAAGAAAAAATCTCTGGCCATCAGTGTTTCAAGATATTTTTTTGGTAAACACTAAACAAAAACACTATTTTTTTCTTACATATTTAATTATAATTATTACATTTAGTGAATATATTTATTAATTACATTTTTAATTATGAAATTCATTATGTTTCATTATAGTCATAATTTTGTTATTTATACATATTTAACACATAATACATTCTTATTAATAAATTACAATTTTATACCACAGAACTTTGTTGTGAATATTTATATTGAAGTCTGGATGAAATGGATTTTTTTTTAATACATCTTACTGATATTATTGTGAACAATTGATCCATGTTTATGTTTAATTTTAAATCAAAGATAGACAGACAGACAGACAGACAGATAGACATTAAATGTCCCCAACTAAGCAAGCCAAAAGCCAAGGCAACAGTGACAAGGAACCAAAACTCCATCAAGGTGACAGAATGGAGAAAAAAACCTAGGGAGAAACCAGACTCAGTCGGGGGCCAGTTCTCCTCTTGCCAACGAGCGAACAGTGTATGATTATGATTCAGGGAGCATTACAGGTCAGAAGTCAGATTGGATCAGAACATTCAGAATATTATCCAGTTCCATCTGGTTGGAAGTCGGAGTCATCACGCCGGTATGGAGACGACTTTATTGAGGATCAGTGCCGATGGCTGTCGTGTCGATGAGGCCTTCACAGGGCTGATGAGGCTGGCACCTCAGGGATGCGTCGTGGATGGGTCCAGGCGCAGGTCCACCATCTGATCTGGATACCGCCCAGATCCGGCTGACTTCAGTAAACCTCGGAATAAACAGAAAGACTAACATTAGCGTAGATGCCATTCTTCTTGTGATGTAACTAGTACATCAGGTGTTATAGGAAGTGTCCCCGGTTCCGACTGACCTAATCTATGCCGCCTAATAATCATTTAACTGATATGAATAATAGAAATGTAATGTTCTATATGAATGCCAGGTAAAACAGATGCGTTTTTAGTCTAGATTTAAACTGACAGAGTGTGTCTGCTTCCCGGACAATGTCAGGAAGACTGTTCCAAAGTTTAGGTGCTAAATAGGAGAAGGATCTACCGCCAGCAGTCGATTTTGAAATTCTAAGTATTATCAACTGGCCAGAATTTTGAGATTGCATTAGACGTGAAGGACTATAATGCGTTAAGAGCTCGCTCAAGTACTGGGGAGCTAAACCATTTAGTGCTTCGTAAGTAGTCAGCAATATTTTAAGATTCATACAATGTTTAATAGGGAGCCAATGCAGTGTTGACAGAACGGGGCTAATACGGTCATACTTTCTGGTTTTGGTAAGGACTCTAGCTGCTGCGTTTTGTACCAACTGGACCTTGTTTATTATGCGTGCAGGGCAAACACCCAGTAGAGCATTACAATAATCTAACCTTGAGGTCATGAACTAACTGTTCTGCATTTTTCATTGAAAGCACATGTCGTAATTTAGATATATTTTTAGGATGGAAGAATGCGGTTTTACAGATGCGAGAAACGTGGCATTCAAATGAAAGATTGGTATCAAAGAGCACACCCAGGTTCCTAACCGACAACAAAGACTTGACAGAGCAGCCATCAATTGTTAGACAGTATTCTGGGTTAATACGTGCAGAGGTTTTTTGCCCAATAATTAGAAACTATGTTTTTTCAGAATTAAGTTTCTTCCAAATTTTTTATATCAGCTATGCATTCCGTTAATTTTGTGAATTGGTGCGTTTCGTCGGGGCACGAAGAAAGGTTTAGAGCTGAGTATCATCAGCATAACAGTGAAAACTAATTCCATGTTTCTAATGATATCTCCCAAGGGTAGCATGTACAGAGTGAACAGCAATGGTCCTAGTACTGAGCCCTGTGGTACACCATACTGGACTTTTGATCGATATGACATCTCTTCATTTACTGCTACAAACTGATAAGTATAATTTAAACCATGCTAGTGCAATTCCACTAATGCCAAAATAATTTTCGAGTCTATTCAAAAGAATGTTGCGGTCGAAGGTATCAAACGCAGCACTAAGATCCAGTAACACTAATATAGAGAGATACAACCACGATCGGATGATAAGAGCAAATCATTTGTGACTCTAATGAGAGCAGTCTCAGTACTATGATATGGTCTAAATCCTGACTGGAAATCCTCGCAGATATCATTTCTTTCTAAAAAGGAACATAGTTGTGTGGATACTGCCTTTTCTATTAATTTTGACAGAAAAGCTTAATTCGAAATCGGCCTGTAATTGACTAATTCTGTAGGATCAAGTTGCGTTTTTTTAATAAGAGGTTTAATAATAGCCAGCTTAAAAGTTTTCGGTACATATCCTAGAGACAAAGATGAATTAATGGTATTAAGAAGAGGATCTATGACCTCTGGAAGCATCTCTTTCAATAGCTTAGTCGGGATAGGGTCTAACATGCATGTTGTTGATTTAGACGATTTAACGAGTTTAGACAATTTTTCCTCTCCTATAGCGATGAATTAATTAAATTTTTCCTCAGGGAGACTGCAATGCACTGTCTGATGCGATACTGTAGTAGATGGTTGCATAGTTATAACTTTCTTTCTAATATTATCAATCTTGTAAGTAAAGAAGTTCATAAAGTCATTACTGCTGTGCTGTTTGGAAACATCCGGTGTTGAAGCTTTATTTTTTGTTAATTTAGAATAAATACCTAGGGTTGTTTTTGTTTTCTTCTAAAAGTGTTGAAATATAAGCAGATCTAGCAGTTTTTAAGGCCTCTCTGTATGCAATCGTGCTCTTTCCACGAAATGCGAAAAACTTCTAATTTTGTTTTCTTCCAGCTACGCTCCATTTTTCTGGCTGTTCTCTTAAGGGCCCGAGTGTGCTCGTTTTACCACGGCGTTGGACTATTTTCTTTAATCTTCTTTAAGCGCAATGGAGCAACTGTGTCTAAAGTGCTGGAAAAGAGAGAGTCAATCATTTCTGTTGCAACATTGAGTTCTTCTAGGCTATCTGGGATGCTGACGAGATGAAACTGATCAGGAGGATTATTTATAAAGCAATCTTTAGTGGCAGATTAAAAATCTTTGTATTAACATTATTCTCTACCATTGAGATTGTATCGATAGCATTGACATCGTCACAATGCTTCTTTTTCCATCCAGGTGTGGTGACATGATAGTGGCGGTAAACTGTCTGTCCACGGCTGGCATGAGTCATTCCGCGCTGGTGCCCATGCTGAAGGAGCAGCGGAGCAGAGTGGCGCTTACAGTCGTGTCCTGGCCAGGAAGTCTAATCTAACCCCACCAGGGCACCATGCCTCACCTCATATCTGTGTTCTAATGGTCCTGTGTTCTACTCTCTGCCACGGAGGCACCATACTGTCAAAGCCAGAGCCTCGGAAAATTGAATGCTTTTACTTGATGCTGAATAAACAAGGCCTTAGAAAACCTGCCACGCCCATGAGGCCATCGCCCTCTGGAGAGCAGCCTTAAGGTCTCCCCTCACCATGCCGATCAGCAGTCCACTCTACCGGAGGTTTTATATACATGTTATCTCTAAATGTGATCTACGTTTGTGAATGTTTGTGTAAAAGAGACCGAACAAAAGTGTATGTGTGCAAGTATGAATGGATGAATGTGCACAGATGTTTAATAAATCTTTCCCAGTGAGGATATGAGAGTTAAGCCTCAGTTGATGTGTAAAAATTATTTCTAACCCCACTTAACAGATTTGATCCAACCGTTTTACTATAATAATCTCAGAAAAGTCTAATGTTAAAAAGTTCCAAGCTCTCTAGAGATGAAATGTGGGACACATATTTGCCCTCCTAAAATGCTTTTCGAAAATCTTTGAAAAGATTAGCAGCAATATCTCATGGAGGATTTTAGCATTTGCTACCATCTTTGGGCAAGAGTTCAAGGTTTGGCTGGTTAAGCATGTTCCCCATTAGCTCCTGCTGGCAAATGCCATAACTACCATCTGTCAGGAAAAAAGAAAGTAACTGCAAAAACAGTATCAGTGTACACAGAATAAAAGACTTCATTAAAAAATAAATAAACCTAAAATAAGGTCTGTGGTTAAACTCAAGATAGCCGATGTTTAGCCTTTACTTCTGGTGATTGTATTTAGGCTTCCAAGTTCATGAAAGCTGTTCATTGGTGAAGATTATTGTAAACAAACATCTAAGACACTTCTGTTTGGCAGAGCTCATTTTCTGCAATAATCCAAATCAATAGAAAAATCCGATTAGGTTGTTGTAGAGGGAACCAGGGTGATGCCAAATTCCAGGTTGGCCTACAAAAACAGTCACTGCAGCGCTCTAAAAACTGCCAACTGCCTTTGACGTCAAAGTTCAGGTCTCAGGGACCCGCTATCCAGCCCAACATGTTTTTGAAAAGTTAACATGAACAGAGACTTCATGAACCTCTTCATGACCTCTTCCACAATCATGAACTTTATTCACCACAAAACAAGAGTTGCAGCAGTGATCATTTATTTCATAAATGAATCTAAACTGAAAACATCATGTGTCTGTATAAACTAAACAAAACTTAGGAAAATATGGGACAAAAGTAGATTGTTCCATGAAAAAGAAAAAGTTAAGGCAATGGCTTCTTTGATCCAGTCTTGTTCAAGGACACATTTTGCAGATGCTCAGATAGTTTAGCTGCATCTGTTTTGGATGAAGTCGTCTTTTTTTTGCGCTGCTTGACTTTTGGCTTCTGTAAGAAGATCATATTCAAATGAGCATCTCCAATACGTCTCAAACACACACAATTGGTGCACTGCCACATATCAGTTTACCTGCAGTTTTGACTTCTGAGGGTTATGGACTACAGAATGCCTCTTCAGGCTTTCCTGTAAAAATTTAAAATAAGTTAAATTAATTAATTTATTAGTCATTTAAGATACTCCGCCATAAAGGGAAATGCTGACCTTCATAGCAAAGGCTTTACCGCAGCCCGCAAAAGGGCAGATGAAGTCACGCTTTCCCTCATGGAAGACCAGAATGTGGTTCTGCAGGTTGAAGTTTTTGGTGTAGCTCTTTTGACAGCCCTCTCTAGAGCATTTAAACATGCGCCGCTCCCCAGAGTGAACTAATTGTTTGTGCTTCTGCAAAAACCAGGCATTGTGGAAGATCTTCTTGCATTGATCACATGGCAGGGTAACTGTTAACAAGAGAAAATTGAGCACAGATATACTTGCATTCATTTTGATTAATCAAAAGGACTTTGCACACACCTCTGTGAGCGGTCTTTTTGTGCTTTTGAGACTCGGACCAAGTTTTTCCTTTGAAGTTGCAAAACTCCTCACCACATGGGTAACCTTAAATTTATAAAGAAAGGGAAAAAATAATAAATAATAGATCTATAAATAAAAAAACCTTGTTTGAAAGTCAGAAAAGGTTTTCTATTACCTTCATGTACCTTCCCATGTTTTTTTAGAGCTTTAGAGGAAACAAATTTGTTGTTGCATCCCTTAAAGTCACATCTGTCAGAATGAGATTGAGTAGCTGGTCACAATGAGAAAAAAAAAAAAAAAAAAAAAAAAAAAAAAAACACAACACCTGTGTAACCCGAATGGGATCTAAAAATTAGAAACAAAGGAACTCACTCAAAGGGCAACTCATTTGTGTGTTCACACATGTGAATCTTCAGTTGCTTTTTCTTACGGAACTCCTTTCCACAGTCTTGATGGTTGCACTACAAAATATTGTAAATACACCAAAGTAAACATTTGAAATTATAAAATAAACAACTTAATCAAATCACAAGATTACTTACCACATAATATCTCTCTTCGTGGTGGTGAACATGAGCAACATGGTTCCTCAAGCTGCCAGGCGTGGAAAACGCAGCTGAACACCCGCTGACTGAGCACCTTTACCAGTTTTAATCAGCAGAAATGTGCACAAAAGGGGCATAGTAAGGGTATTCTGTGACTGCATATTAAAAACCTCAGTGAGCAGCCCACTTAGACAGCATTTGAGGAAACGTATCATGCCTATAAACACTCTCTGGGCAGGCAGCTTGCTAGGTCAGGCGAAAGGGTACAAGTCGTACGTTCAGTTGAATCGGTTACATAAACGATTCAATGATGAGGATTCAGCTCAACCAGAACACACACACAAAAAAAACTAAATTTGTCACCACCTAGGCTAGTGGCATAACACGTATACGGCAGAAATGGTCACTGAACAAGACTTTTAGTGAACAAAATGTCACTGGCATGAATCAGAATTTACACCACTACAAAATAGTTTTAAAAGTGAAAAATACATAAAAGTAGGCTACATAACTCAAGACGAAACACTTGAAAATGCCATAAAGTAATAATAACAACAAAAAATAAAAATACATAGGCCTACATACAAGTCTTAATATATGCAAGTTCTTCGAGTAAATTTGCTGTCAGTATTTGGACTCACAGGTAGGGTTTCTCGCCACTGTGGCTCAGTTGATGTCGGGTAAGCTGGTAACGGGTACAAAAGCTCTTCTCGCAGTTTCCACAAGCAAACGGCTTCTGATGAAAAGTAAATAAAAGTACGACTATTTAAAATAAAAAGTTTACAACCACTAAGTACTAATATGAACACTAGAGGAGCATCTAAAATCCAGACAAGATTAAGTTATTGATTGTGTTTCACTCACCAGTCCCGTGTGTCGGCAGTAATGCGTTTCCAATTTCCACAGCTTTGAAAACGTCGCTTTACAGTCAGAGAAAGAACAAATGAAATGTTTATTCGGGTGTTGAATTCTTTCACCCATTCTAATCGATTATAAACTGCTGCTGTTAACAGGTGGCAGGTCGGTCTTCGGCCCACAACAAAACAATTTCATTGAGCTACGTTTTATTGTGAGTGGAACATACCAACTGAGTTCATTGAAAAGTGCGACAAAAAAAGACAAATGCGTAAAATGATCATGTATCCTCTTAGCTGTCATATTATTTATAAATATGTATTGTTTAGCAGAATAATAATGAGTGATTTGGCTCACCAATAGTAGTTATTGCGCTTTCACAAGTAGATAATAGCTTACTCATGATTTGAATAGATCTACCTATATACGTCACATGATTAGCGCATGACGTCGTGTAGTGAGGGCTCTCATTCATTTTGTTTATTTTTTATTTATTGTTATAATTGAGAACAATGCACATAACAATTAAACTACAATAGAACAAATAAAATCAGGGGTATAAAGGGTAGCTAGATATGTTAATAAATAATAGAATAGCCTATAGCCTAGTTAACAGTGGTTCACATTGCTTACGAATTTTTATGGTTTCCATTTGTCATCTGGTTATTTTTCACAAATGAACCTGCATCACATGTTTTAAATGTTTATTTTCCATGGTGATTCACACATAGCATAACACCTGATAAACACCAAGCAACTGTTCACCTTCACAGAGTTGTGATCGGGACTGAAGGTCTTTAGAATTGTCTGACAGAGATTTATGTGGATATTAAACTGTCAAGTGGCTCCATTCAAGTCTGTGTATGAATGTGTCTGTCTAGGGTGTTTAAAAGACTGCCTGGCTCCATCCATCATACACACACGTGGAAATTACTGCCCTAATTGTGGTTTATCAGCCTCCAAGAACAGCCCGCTGATATGTATGATTTACTACAGTCATGATTGCTCCTGTGTCTCAAGGTGATCATGTTTTATTTCAAAGTGCTATTTCTTATTTCCTGCTTGCTGCACTTTACCTAGAGCCAAAGGGCTCACTGGAACTTCACATTTAAATGATACACGGATAAACAACCAAAATCTAACATTAAATAGTCCACAGTGGACAGCTTATAACCCTCTATCAAGCTCATCCAGACTCCGTCCATCTGACATCAAGTTCAGCGGACATTCCTGCCCTATGGTCACCGTCATGCCTATTCCGTCACATCATCCGGTCTTGCAGTGCCCCAACCCTCTCATGTTTGGGATTGATCAATAAAGCTGCCTCTATATCTCAATGGCCATGATCTGTCCTGATAAGCACAAGCAAGCAAAAAGACAAACACCAGATCACAGGCAAAATGGTGTGCCGATGGTGATTGGAGAGTCATGCCTTCAGTCTCCCATTTGAGCCAGTCTTTATGATTTCACAACCTTTAGGAGGTTTCAAAAAGAGTCAGAGACTGTGGTGGGAGAAGACAATATGATGTCTAGTTGTATTATCTCTGAATGTCGTGTTTGCTTGTCTCCCTGGTTGAGAGAGAAAAGTTAATGTGTAACACGGGCGGTCGATATGGCTGCCGCGCTGCTTGATGGCCTAAATCTCTGAGTGTCAAACAGGTATGATTAAGGACCTCTGCCCACTCTGCTCCATCCCTTTTTCCTCTTTTCCTATCCTCTGTTTACTCTGTTTAATTCAATCTATGAGTCAGAGCCTTGCAGCAATGTTGCGGAAGCTACTTTGAAAATGTAGCTTGTCAAGCTACACTACAAAAGTCTATACAAAAAAGTAGATAAATACATTCAACAGTGAATTTCTGTTCATTTATATGAACTGTCCAAATGAACCAATTCACTAGAATTAATTGAACTACCCAATGTTACATATGAGAGAGAGAACTGTACAAATGTGCTTCGGTAGCATTAGCATTTCCTATGCTATACACTCTAAAAAAAATAAAAGGTACAAAAGCTGTCACTGGCACGGTTCCTACTATTTAATATATACACTTTTGACACCTTTGAGGTCCTAATATGCACTCTTTGGGTACAAAGTTGTACCTTTTTAAAGGGTACCACGCCAGTGACAGCTTTATACCTTTTTTCTAAGAGTACATGAAAGAGGAACATTTCACTAGAATGAATCAGACTATGAGAAAGAGCCATCTGAATGAATCGATTCACTAGAATAAATTGGACTATACAACATTAATGAGAGAGAGGACTGACCGAACAAACCAGTATAAAATGAATTGGACTATCCAATGTTACATGTATCATCCGAACGAAAAGATTCACTTGAATGAATTGGACCATCTAATTTACATATGAGAGAGAGGACAGTCTGAACAAAGAGCATTATTTAGAGTCTAATATGACAGAGAGAACTTAGCATAGACTAGGACTTAGTTTAGTATGAATTGATTCACTAGAATTATTCAGACTTTCCAACATTACATGTGAGAGAGGTTCAAACAAGCCCATTACAACAAATTGAACTTTCCAACATTATACGTATGAGAAAGAGGACCATCCGATCAAACTGATTCACTAGAATGAATCAGACTAGCCAACGTTATGAGAGAGGACAAATCAATTCAATGAATGTGGCTATCCAAGTTTACGCTATACATACCTGGGGGAAAAAACTGCTAAGACCAGCCAAAGCTGGTTGGCTGGTCTTAGTTGGTTTAATATGGATGTAGCTGGTTTCAGCTGGCCAAGCTGGTGTTCAGCTGGTTTTGGTTGGTCAGCTGGTCTCCCAGCCTGACCAGCAAAAAAAGTGTCCAAATCCACTCTAAAACCAGCCTGCTAAACCAGCTATGACAAGGCTGGAAGACCAGCTAAGACCAGCCAAGCTTAGGCTGGTTTTAGCTGGTTTTCAGCAGGGATGACAGAGAGGACCATTTAGGTTGAAATGATCCACTAGAACAAATTAGACTTTCCAGAGATTGGGAGTTTTGTACATTAAAAAACATACAGATTTACATAAAGGTAATGTTTGCCTGTCTTTAATAAATCAATCTGTCTTGATATTTTAAGTGTTACAGTCAGTGTTATCAATTTAATGCATGCGATGTAAAGTTGGGGCTCCCCTCATCAAAAAGGTTGTCAACAACTTCACAGGAAAAATAGACACTCAAAATGTTAAAGATGCAATTAAAGATCGGTCTTATTGCCATAGTCATTGTTAATTGATAACTAAAGGAAATTCCTCCGCCATTCTCGCACTTTCGACATCTACATAGTGATCAATACCAGGGCAGCATGTCACTTGTTGATTGATACTATTGATTATGACCTCTGCGAGACCTCATCACCTTTATCCAAATCTGTGCTAATATCTAACACCAGCACGATAGCAGAGGGAACAGGGCCAATGGATAGGCACAGCATACAATGAGGTTATCTAGTCGTCCTCACATTCTCACAGTCATGCTATGACCTCTCAGCGTGCCATCCTAATACTGTGGCTAATTCCCAGACCTGTGTGTCCTTTGAGGACAGAATGAATAGACCATGCCTAAAAAAAGGAAGAAGGTCAGATTCTGCCCCTAGCAGCTAAATCTAAATCAAGCAGTTGCACTGTAATGCCGCATACATATCATAAAATAAAAATGCAGTGAAGGACGTGCATGTGAGAACATCATGGAATTAAGGCTGTTTCTCATACGCACCCACACAGCTGCTGCGTATCTCAGTAACTGACCCTAATTGAAGCAAATATTGGGTGAAGTACTGAGGTGGGATGAGATAACATATTTGTCAGATATGCAGTCAGGCATTCAGCCACTCTGATTACACAGCACAAGTCAAGATAGAGAGAGGTGGTCCTCGCTTACACACCAAATCACACAAAGGACACCACACACACACACACACACACAAAAGGCCCAGAACAGTAGATATTCAAGTGTACAATAAGCAGACAAATATATCAGCAAATTTGGACATTTAGGGGGGGGTGAGCATGTTTTGTAATTTGGTCAAATTAGTCAGTGTGCTAATTTATTGTAATTTTTTGAATAAGCAGAACTTCCTTTTGTCAATATTTCTTTCTATTGTATATACACACACACACACACACACACACACACACACACACAGTATAATTACTTACAAACTGTATTCCGTGTAATCAATAAAAAAGTAACTGTACTCTGATTACAAGTATTTTAAAATGTTTTATAATCTAACTACAAGTATTTGTATTGGGAATTTGATTACGTAATCCAATTACATAAATTACTACCCAGAACTGGCAATAATCCTGTCAGCCTGATCAATGCATTTCGATGCCAACAAAACTCATTAATACATTTTAATACACAGTCATGAGCTATGCTTCAAAAACAATACCAGACGCGAGTCTAATAAATAGATTAGATATGCAAGGATTATTTTCAGTAAATGTCTTCATAGCACACCAACCCAAGGATCTTTGGAGTTGAACGGGACTTATTCTGTCAGGGTAAAAAGGCTAATGCTGCCTCCTAGTGACAGCTTATATGAACTACCATATAGAAGACACGAACACAAAATCATGTTTGTTCTTATTCCACTGTTTTACGAGTAAAATAGTTAAATATATTTTTGATTCATGTGGAAAAATGTACTTCAGATAAATCTTCTACCACTTTCATTGTATTGAATTGAATTACACAAGGTGTATAATCACCTGGAGACATCAGAATAACTACACTACTAAGGTACATTTTAGTTCATGTTTTAATCCACCTCTGTTCCAATTGTGGTTGCATAACTTTTCCCACCTTTATAGGTTTTCAAAACGGCACCTGCAGGTAAGATCAGTTATGTAGAATAAAGAAAGAACATTTAGCAAACCCTGGAGCTGGTTATGAAAAGAATGGGAAAAATGTAACCTTCCAAGATTCAGTCAAGTAAACGATAGGACATGAAATGACTTAAAACAAAGATCAGGCTGTTCTACCAAAGTGAGCAATTCAACATAAGCGAGCTGCAACACTGATAAGAGGTAGTTATTTTACTGAAATTGCAGGCATTTTCTCTCTCTGTACTTTGCTGATTCTAGGCTGTATGAGAACAGCTAAAAGGAGAAAAGGCCAAAATAGTATCACATCTGGATCTTGCAATAATCCATGACATTAAACATCTTTTTTGATTGGCTGCAAGAAATGGAAAACTTTGGACCAAGTTTTTTTGGCCACTTCATGCACTCTTAAAAATAAAGGTTCAGATCATGGCAAAGCCAAGAGACCCTAATATAGGAATATCCCTGAACAGAACCTGCTGGTGGGAAAAAATTCTGTACGACAGATTAAAATATAATGGCTTGGTTAGAAGGCTAAGTTACATGCTGTAAGCTTGTAGGTTAAAAACTGAAATAAAATATGATCCCTTAAATAAATAAAAACCCTACAGTGCTTTAACAGCTTTATTAAACAAAAGTAAAGGGACTGAAGGAAAATAATTGTACTGAATTACACATAAAACTGTACAATAACCTTTAAAAAGGAACATCCTTGTACCTCATTTACCCCTAAACGGAACATATTACTATCTTAAATGTACACAGTACCATTTGAAGGGGTACCACCCCAATGAGGGCTTTCATTCCTTTTTTTGTGAGTGCGCATTGTATGTCACTATCATACAATAGATTCATCCTCATAACATAAAAATACAATTACATTGTTAAAGAAAGAGTTTCAAACAAGATTTATGTAGTACAAAGGTCTTTATTTTGGCCAGCAGACTTATGCCATGAACTCGTAAGGGATGGGCTCCAGGAGCTGAGGCTCGTTGTTCTTGGTGCTGACAAAGTGAGCTGACCGTGGAGCATCAGGCTGAAAACAAGACAGACACATCATCACCACAAACAACCAAATAAACATCAGCCAGAGCTGTAATAATAGCGTGTTTTACGTATTCTGTCGTTTTAACTCATTCAAATAACCATTTGCAACATCCGAACATGAAACCTAATGTTTACATCAGGGAGTTCAATGAAATGCATGGTTTCACTGTGCACATTTGTCCATATAAAAGTAAAAACAATCAATTTCCAAATTCTCATACCTGGCGTTTAAGCTCAATCCAGGTGCCCTGCTTCTTGGCCTCCAATTTTTTCTTCTCATTCTCCTTAACACGCTGCAGGAAGCTGTCTCTGCTCTTTGAGTGCTTAATATGCTCAATACGCACATTAATTCTCTTAGCCAGGATCTTGCCCCTAGAAGGAAAACCAGTAATTGGTCACTTAAACAACAAGAATTGTTGTGCATTTACAAGATTTATCAAAGAGAGGCATGTTCCCATATTGACAATCTGGCAAAGGCATTCATGTGCCAGTCCAGGGTGCATAAGGATGACTGCTCTTCCCCATATGAATGACCACACAGGACACTGGATGGCCCTTATGGCAAAGTGAATCTGGGGCATTACACATTAAAAAGCTTCATTGATATGGATAAGTTCGGAACTCATTAGCTCAATAACTTGAGAACATTACTGGAGTGCTGTGTGAGATTATATTACACACATTTAAAACGCAAGTGAACGGCTGCCACTTTGTTTGACGTCTCACACAGCGATTGTGACGGTAATCACAACACCCCTCTCGTGAACACTCGTATGATAGAGTATAGTAGAGATACAAAAAGTGACATCAACAGCAATATATGTAGAAACACTAACCATGTGGTTTCAGTACTTGTCAGACAGATGTAACTTGTTAACTTTACATTGAAATGTCATGTTCAGGGCAGTACTTACTTGACTTGCTTGTTGACAATGATGCCTACAGCATGCTGTGTAACATTATAAACACGTCCTGTTTTGCCATGGTAGCACTTATGAGGCATTCCCTTCTGGATGGTTCCTGTGCCCTGGATAAAAAGATGGAATTCTTAGAAATTGTCTTGATTCTTGAAAACAAAAAAGTACACTAAAACATCTATTTACTAAAACTTACCTTGATGTCTACAATATCACCCTTCTTGTAGATGCGCATGTAGGTGGACAGAGGGATTGGACCTGTTGTTGAATAAAAAGCAATGTCAGGTCTAAAAAAAAAATTTATAAACAGGTTTATATGCTAAAGTACAGTACAAAATACATACAGCACAATTCAAATGAACTCACCATGCTTGCGGAAGGGCCTGGCAAACATATACCTGGTCCCCCTCCTCTTGCCTCTGGTGTTTGTCATGATGCCTGATTACTGGGTGCAAAAAAGGCAAAAATAAAGTTAGAAAAATAGTTTCTAGGAAAGAAGTTCTCAATCACTACGCTTGATAACCAACTACAATACTAGAGAAAATCTTGTAACATCACACTTGGTTTACAGCCTATGGTCATCACTCACTGTACAATATAATTGAATGTAACATGGTAGCACGTTTATCAAGAATTAATTCCAATAACAATGAACAAATCATTAAAGGCAGTTAAATTATGACAACGAACACATCAAGACAAATCTTTTTGACATTAGATTGTTTCAGCTCTATGCAACTTCAGTTCATGACAAAGAAATACATTGACAAGGAACCAAACTGATTTGACATCTTCTAACTCTCGTAAATATTTCTACGTGTTCGAAATACAACATATACATAAATTGGAAATATTTTACAATTTTTTTGTATCCACGACTCTCGCAAAGCCTGTCCACGCATGGCCCACATGGAACGGACACGCTCCAGCTTGACTCTATATTTTACTCTTTACGGCATCCAACAACGCACATGCGGACTTAATTTCGATGCCATGCTAGGTAAGGTATTTTTTGGGCGCTTTATGTTGCACTTTTGCTCAGGAAGAGCTATGTAATTAAGGATTTAATACATATTGTCTGGAGCACATCTTACCCCTGGTTGCTCGCAAGATGGCGGGTACGGCGGAAAGAGAATGATGGGGTCCTGTGGCCTTTCCTTCAAAGCACGAATAGGAAGACTACTAATTTGCCTGAGTAAAAATAGCAGTTTCTGAGCTGTTGCTCCTTGGGCAGTGATGTAATCGCCATACAAAAACAGTTTTTTTTATTTGATGAATTTTTCTCCTTTTAACTTGCCTGCGAGAGCATAGCATTGATAAATATATATATATATGTATGTATGTGTGTGTGTGTGTGTGTGTGTGTGTGTGTGTGTGTGTCTGTCTGTGTGTATTGTATAAAAAATATTAAAATAAATCTAGATGATTCTTTGGAATATAATTTTTTTTTTTTTTTTTTTTATGAGAAGCTTTAACCGGGTAATTATAAAAAATGTAATAAATTAACCAAGTTATGCTTCAAATGAACATTATTTTGGAAAAATCACACAAACATACAACCATTTAATTTAAATATTTTAAATAAGAAACTTTAACTGGGTTTGTTTCACGAAAACGCTTACTTAAATTTAAATAAATGTTTATTCGTAATTAAAAATGCAATGAATTAAACTAAATCCTGACATAAGCATTAACATAAAAAAAAACACCAACAGTCTGTAAATGCACATTTAATTTACTTGTTTTCAAATATAAAGCGTTAACTGAGTTAAGGTAATGATTTTTATTTTTTTTTTAAATGAAAAATGTAATACATAATGATTAAATAAAATCCTGACTTTTTTTTAAATCACAGCACAAGCTCTCAGCTGACTGCAAATAAACATAGCATAATGCTCATAAATGTCTTTATGTATTCATTAATGTTTTTTTTATTGTATTATGCACTTATTGCCAAAATGATTTGAATAATAACTTAATCAGGCGCTGGGGCACTAAGACCCCGCGCTGTTCCCTCTGGCAGGAGCGCAGTCTGTCCTCACGGTCGGGGACTCCTTTTCGCCTCCGCGCGGTGATTGGGTGGAAGATGGCGCTGGGCGAATGGAAATCCTAATGACAGTTTCCAAATTTGCCTCTTTTTGTACCATGGTAAGTAAAAATCACTTCAGTCACGGATAATTGTACATCAGCACACGCGTGATGTTGTAATCGGTCGCGTGCTGCATTAGTTCTGTGAATCTGACTCCTTGGGTTGCCAGTTTTCCTCTGCTGCAGTTGCGAGCTGTCTTTTTCCGTCTGTGTGTCTGCTATGAATTTTGACTTGGGCCTAAATTATTTCTGTAATTGGGTAGATATGCGGAACGACCGTGTTGTCTTTGTAACGCAACGTTAAGCTTTTAAATTCGCCCGTCCTTAAAGGATTTGCTGAAGGCAGCAAAGCAGAGATCTGCTAACTGCTGAGCTGAAGTGTCATTCAGCACGGGTTATGATCGCGAGATGTGCTTAATAAGCGCGAGACAGTGACATCTAAATAATCTCCGGTTGTTATTTATGTGTAATAAATTAGTACAAGCATTCAGATAAGCATTGTGTTGCAAACCTGAGCATCATGATGATGTAAAACGCGTTCAGTGTACCTGTGCTTCAGTGCTAAGCTGTTGCCAGGTCGGTCACATCGTGATTTCATGGTCCCATCCCCTCTCTGCTTCTCCCTACCCAATATGTGCCTCCATATCTTATTTGCTTTATCTGCGTTTTGATTGTTAATTCCATTTTTTCCACGGCATTTGACGTTTTTAAATGTAAAAACGACGGCAGTGAAATGCTAATGACTGCTAATGTAATTTTACCTCTTAAAATGTGCTGTAATTTTTTTTTTTTTATAGGGTTGTTTTTATATTCACATTTACGTGTTTTTTGTGGTATTGCATTTTTAAAACATTAATTCTTAATCAATGGATGTTGCAATCTGACCAAAAGTGTCTCACATGCATCAAACGTCTTCTGAAATTTACCATGGTGAATATAGGCTAGTTCCTGCCACAACATCAGTTACTACAATTAACCACAATAGGTGTAATAGTAGCCTTTCTCCTTCTAAACACTGCACATTTTCTAGTCATTTATTTATTTATTTTTAAAGAAAGTGGTGTGTAATATGAACTTACCATAGTTTTATTGTAGAAACTAAGGATGCACAGTATATCAGCCACCATATCGGTATCGGCTAATATACGTACATTTTTAATGTTATCGTTATAATAAATGGATTATTTCATTCAGCTGAGACTTCAGATGCGCACTGTTCGCCATAATGGATTTTAATTGCTTAAAATATGATTGGAATCAATTCGAAAGGGGAAATACAGTTAAGCGCAACATGTGCAGTGCAAGTCTGTCAAATTGGCTTAATTTTAGATTTAGTTTCTTTTTCAAAAACATTGATGCATTATTAATAATAACAGTCTAGCACTTTTATTTTTCTCATATTATTTTCATCAACAATATGGTTTAATTCAAATCACTTCATTATTGTCCGTGCGGAGGCTATTCCAATTTATTTATCCATGGCACATGCATTTAGATTCTTTGTACGCAAGTAATGTTGTCCAGTTACTTGTTTGCATTATTTAAGCATTATTTTATTTATTTGTAAGGCAACAGTTTTTTTTTGATAAAGAAAGTTGGACCATAGGTGTAAAATTAATTTGAAAACTTACACTGGTTCAAACTAGGCTACTTACTATACTGTATATGTTTAATTTATGTTGAAGTGCTTAGGTGGATTTTAATGGTGAGACTTTTGTTTTTGTAATCAGGCTTTTAAAAAATCATATAAAAATTTGGATTTAGATTTATCGGACAATATATTGGTAATCGGCTTTCAAATATAAAGAATTATCGGTTAACGGTATCAGCCAAAATTTTCATATCAGTGCATCCTAGTAGAAACAATAACTATGTGATATAAAACTGTGGCTATCATGGTCATTTTTGTTATGGATTCTCTATCCAATGGTAAGCAGGTGTAAAAACCTGAACAACTGTTCACCTGTTCCGTTTCAGGGCGCCAATGCCTCCGCTTTGGAGAAAGAGATTGGCTCGGAGCAGTTCCCTGTCAACGAGCATTACTTCGGATTGGTCAACGTAAGCAAAGGCGTTTCCTGCTGTCTACCATCCATGTTTATCGTCATTCTCTGGTTTCAGTGTGTGTGTTCTGTGTGTTTCGATCCACAGTTTGGAAACACCTGCTACTGTAACTCTGTACTCCAGGCTCTGTACTTCTGCCGGCCGTTCCGGGAGAAGATCCTCGCGTACAGGAGCCAGCCGCGCCGCAAGGAGAACCTGCTCACCTGCCTGGCCGACCTGTTCCACAGTATAGCCAACCAGAAGAGGAAAGTTGGGGTGATACCCCCGAAGAAGTTCATTACACGACTACGGAAAGAGAATGGTAAGACGAGCAGGAAGGGATTGTATTAAAATTCAGTTTAATGTTCTCAGTTACTTCTCGGTTTCAGTATGGATGCTAGTTCTAGGGTTTGACACATTCTAGTTCTTGGTTTTGACACATTTGATTCTTAAAGGCCCCATTTACACCTGATATTAAGATGCATTTTGGTCGATCAGATCACAAATAGACGAGGGAGACGCATACCCGTTTACACCTGGTATTTTAATCCGTCTCTTTTGTTCACTTTCAACCACTTCTGTCCTGATTTCTTTGAAGGGGAGGGACTATGGGGGGGGGTAAATGTATGGTTTCTTCAGATCTTTTGATCTAATGGACAAAATAAGCTTGCATAATTTACATATGAATGCACCAAAACGACAGAAAAACATACGTTTCTGCTTTGAAAGCCGCAAGACCACGCAGTCACGCGTGTGAGAAATCAGGAAAGGTGAGAGGACATTGTGCTTGGTACATTTTTCATCTTCAAAACAAACTTGGGTCTTTTGCCGTCAAAATTTAAATCCCGTCTGGCTAACACTCTCGTTAGGTCAGTAGACGGAGAGTAGGCGGTCTTTTGTGGCTGTTCAGAATGTGTTTTCGACTTCCTCTTAAAGTAGTCAAAAGTGGACAAGCTCAAAACGTTTTTAGACCCTTTTTACACCTGTATTTAGTGTCGTCCACTTGTGATCCGATCAACCGAAATCATCTTAATACCAGGTGTAAACCGGGCCAAAGACATGATTCCTTGTGCTATTTTATGCAGCATTCTTTCTCCCTGTCACCTGCAGAACTGTTTGATAACTACATGCAACAAGATGCACATGAGTTCCTCAACTACCTGCTGAACACTATAGCAGACCTGCTACAAGAAGAGCGCAAGCAAGACAAGCAGAATGGCAAACTGGCCAATGGCACGCTTGACTCACAGAACAATAACAGCACCCCGCCCTCCTCCACCTGGGTTCATGAGATCTTCCAGGGCACGCTGACCAACGAGACACGATGCCTCACCTGCGAGACGGTAATTGCACCTCACCTTACTTAACTGGATGCCGTCCAATAAGACAGGATCCTGATAATTCTGCTGACTGTGATTGGCTGTGCTTTGATCTGAGTTGGGTCTTTGGACTTTGCTCTCTTACAGATAAGCAGCAAAGATGAGGATTTCTTGGATTTGTCAGTGGACGTGGAGCAGAACACTTCGATCACACACTGTCTCAGGTCCGAAAGCACACTCACACTTAAACCCAATGCAAACATGAATATGATTCCCTTTTAATAAGCTATTCTTTTTCTTACTGGCCCCTTATAGAGGTTTCAGTAATACAGAGACCTTGTGCAGTGAGTATAAATATTACTGTGAGGAATGCAGAAGTAAACAGGAGGCACACAAAAGGTGAGCGTGCATTCATTTCTATCAGCTGCTTCCTGATTTTTTTTTTTTTTTACTATACATGTAGTGAATATACTGGATACATGAATATGTGTCTGTGTTTGACTCTAGAATGCGGGTTAAGAAACTTCCCATGATCCTCGCCTTGCACTTGAAGAGATTTAAATACATGGAGCAGCTGCAGCGCTACACTAAGCTAAGCTACCGCGTGGTCTTCCCTCTGGAGCTCCGCCTCTTTAACACCTCTGGCGATGCCACCAATCCCGAGAGGCTTTACGACCTGGTCGCTGTGGTGGTGCATTGTGGCAGGTGAGTCGGTACAGATTTTGATGGAAACCAGGAAGCCATAATGGACTTTGAGACCTTTATACATTTTCTTGCTCCTATGTTGACTGATTTCACAATATTTGCTTATGTGAACAGAATCTCTTCATGTAAGCTTTTTTAAATTTGTCCTTGCAAAAAAGGAGAACTGTCTTGATTTGCTTCCTTGATCTTATTTTTATGTATGTGTCCTTTTACAGTGGTCCAAACCGAGGACACTACATCGCAATTGTAAAGAGTCATGATTTCTGGCTACTGTTTGATGACGACATCGTAGAGGTAAGCTTCCATCCGTCATGAATAAAAGCACCAGTCTTTTACTGAGATTTAGGGTTCCCACAGTTACGGAAAACCTGTAAATATTAGGGAATTTTGCATGGATGATTTGTAGGACTGGCAAATTAAAATATATTTAAAATCCTAAGTTATTGAATGAATAAAATAATAAATTCTAGAGTTTTTATAGTGCTATATACATGTTTAGTTATAATCTTAAATAATAAAATAATGTTAAAAAGTAAATCCAACCATATAGACATTTTATAGTGTGTGTGTGTATATATATATATATATATGTGTGTGTGTGTGTGTGTGTGTATATTGGTGCTGACAAATCGATTAATCGCATCTAGAATAAAAGTTTTTGTTTATATAATATATGGGTGTATATATAATATTGTGTCTGTGTGTATACTGTATATATACACACACATATTTATACATATATGTGTGTGGATATGTATATATACACAGACAAACACATACACTAGTGCTGTCCGATCGATTAATCGCGATTTAATCAATTATAAAATAAATAATACATATATGTGTGTATATATATTATCATATATTTGTGTCTGTGTGTGTGTGTGTGTGTGTGTGTGTATATATATATATATATATATATATAAACATATATACAAATTATTACTTTTATATTATAATCGATTAATCGCGATAGACAGCAGCACTAATATAAACATTGATATGTTTATTTGTTATCTTATATATATAAAAATAATTAATAAATAAATAATAATCAGTAAAAATAATGTGAAGTAAATCACATCAGAGTTTTATAGTTATACTTAGGTCTAAAATATTTCATAAGCTATAAATTGCTCTTTGGGAGTGCAATCTTTAATAATCTTTTACATTTTTTTTTTTATACAATTGTCATTGAAAAGTCCAAAGCCATGTGTTATAAAGTTTCATGAGAATTGGTTAAATAGCATAATCACTGTGGGGTATCGATTAGAATGCGCAAAGCTCCATTAGTTGCTTTTATTTGAGGTAACTCAACATGTGGATCAAGGTGTGGTTACTATACAAAAATTAACAACAACATTGACATCAATTGCAAATATGAAAAACCATCAAACACTAATACATTACTGCATATACAACAAGCATGTTTCAGCAGGTTTACAAAGGTTCAACAATAAATCTAAATGACCTCAAACAATATACAACATAAATATTCATATGCATACAACAAACAATATTATCAATGGATATATGGATTAAAAGTCCCCAACAAAAACGATCTATACACATATAATCAATCATCCTTCACAAAAGCCAGTGTTTTGGTTCTAACAAAGCATTTTACTCAGTTGTAAACAGTTAAGACGTGTAGTTTGTCTGTCAGAAAATACAAAAAGTATTGATGCAGTCCACATATCAAAATACACCAGTCAAGCCCATCACTGCTCCTAGGCCTCAACTCCCATTCAAATGGCTTCCACCATATCCATGTGCTCAGTCTTGACGATTGTAAAGTGATCTTCCTGCATTTGTTTAAAAAAAAAATGTTTTGTTTCTCCCTTTAGAAAATCGATGCCCAGGCAATTGAAGAATTCTACGGATTAACCTCTGAAATTTCCAAGAACTCTGAGTCCGGGTACATCCTGTTTTACCAGTCCAGAGACTGAGAGAGGCCAGAGAGGCCAGAGCGGCGTCCCCTTACGGACACCTGTGCAGCAGGCGTGCCTGTATGCAGAACCCTGCTGCATCTCACACACACACACACACACACACACACACACACACCCCACCCCTCCCGTCCAAGCCCTCCCTCGCCAGTCTCCGCGCAGCCGTAACGCTGGACGCCATGCAGTCGCAAGGCCTTTTGAACGTTGTTTGTCAGTTGTATTTACGTTGCGGGAGCGTTTCATCACTCGTGTTCAGTCCTTTACTGTGGAGAGAATGTGTTTAATGTAACCGACTGTACGATATGACGGGGATTCGCGTTCGACTTTCATGCTGCGACCTTTTGATTCCTGTGGCTGTGAGGAGGCTGAAGACTTGTGCATGGGGAAAGCGGGTGTGTTTATTATAATGGCGGGGAGGGTCTAAAAGCTCCGGATACGGGGCATTTCGGGATATGTATTTCTACCTTGTACAGAGTGATATTTGTATAAATATTATGAGAATTATAATAATATTACTGATATAGCCAAAAAAATGAGAATAGAACCAGAAAAGATGTATAACACTATGGTGCACTTTTGATACAGTTTTGTAGATGTTGGAAGGTTAATGTGAGGGTTTGCTTGAGACGGCCTGTTGTGAAATTATCATTTTCTGTTTTAAAGAAAAAGAAATAAAAGTGTATACACCAAGATAGGATGTATGCATGTAAGCATGTAAATACCAGCTATTACCAGCCTGCTGCGATTTGATTGGACCCCTAGTACATACAACCAAGGCTTGCCCAGTGCTGATGACTCATTCTTGGTCACTGTGGCCCCTCAGTGGCCGGTCCAGATTACTGCAAGATGGAGAACTGCACAGCATCATTCCTTTTAACCGACCGCTCTTCTGCTCATTCTAGCTCGAAAGGTTGTGTGTTGTTTTGCAGTTATTCGGTCCATTTGCTATGGTTAAAATGAGGCTGATGCTTGATTCTTTCAAATTTGTATAAAGCATTACATAATATTTATTAGCGCTTAACAGCAATTCTTTTGAATTGTCTTTTTGAGATTTTATCAGGCATTGTCACTGACTGTGCAGCTCAGTCTATGAGGAGGTGTGAGCCTCTCTGAAATAGCACAGACTGAAAAGAGGCATGGGGACGAAGGCTGCACGGGGTTAGAGAATGGAGGAGAGAGGGAAGATAGTGGGGGAAGTGGGTGACACAGATGAGCATGCTGTTAATAGCACGCGCCGAGAATAGCTCTCACAGGGGAGCAACACAATGTGCATCTTTCCAGAAAGATGCAGACTGAATGTCAGATGCTAGATAAATGGGTCTCATCCTACAGAGACACGTTATAATACCTTCCGAGTCGCTCGAAATAGGTGCCTTTACCTGCGTTTTACATTTTAATTAGCTAGTAGTCTTTTGCTCAAAATCATGCCATTATGTGTTTTAAAGAAAGAAAATTGAATGCTAATATTTCTACAAATATATAAATTTCAATAATTAACATGTGCATTCCCTATACTGAAAAACCTAACAAAATATAAGATAAACTCCCTGTTTCACACTAGTCCCAGTCTAAAATGCATGTTTGAGAAGTTTTAACTGAAAGCAACTTGCACTGGCATATCTTAAAATATGTCAGTGCCATTGATTTGTCTCAAGATGCACATCAGTAATGTTTTTTTCTGAGGCACATTTATTAAAGCTATACTTAAATGTCCTAATTGAACTAAGGTCTAATCCTGGCTTAATCTAAACCCTGTCTGTGGAACCAAGCCAGAGTTAAAGAGAGAAGAGTTTAAGAACACCTTTAAGAGTTCATATCTTGTTTTCTTTTTGAGGGTTTTTTATTATTATAATGGAATACTTTATTTGGACAATGTTATGATGATAAGTTTGCTGTATAACATGGGACACATAATATAAATTATATTTAGTACAAATAAAGTATTTTTAAATAAAATATTATGTCCACCTCTATATAAGACGGAGAATAAAGGCAAAATACTCGTTGTAAAAAAATATTGTTGGTTTAACTTGAAAAAAAGTAAGTTAATTTTTGTTAAGTTAAATTTGAGTTAATACAATGGAGATTGGTTTAATCAACAGAAACTCAAAATATTGTGTTATCTGAACCACATAAATTATCTAAGTTGATTTGACAAAAGAAAAAAATGTTGTGATTACAAATCATGAATATATATATATATATATATTAATGTTTTAGCAAACTAAGTGCCGAGTACTGGTCAAAATGGCGTTCTAGTAGCGAATTTAGAAAAATAAAAATATTATATCGTATTTTATCAAAAAAATGACGTTTATGTAGGTTATGTGTTCACGAAAATGCCTTTTACAACATACAGTGGCATCCTTTAGTTTCCGAGCAGCAGATTACACAGGTGACGGGACCTTCTGGTCTGAGAAGGAAAGCTCACCCCTCCCAGTCCCAGCGCCTCGCACAGCCGCAGTCGGTGGGGATGCTCGTGCACACGCCGAAGAGCCGCTATTCCTGCTGGCAGTGAAGATTCTCCGGTCCGGCATCTGATCACAGCATCCCGATCCCTCCATCCGTCCGCGCGGCGCTGCACCTGCAATCAGCGCTGCCATTTAATACAATGGAAAGACAAGAAGGACGCAAAAACATCTAAACAGGCGCCTCTCCTCTAAAAGACAAGGTAGGGAAGCCTCCAGATGGGGAGTGAATGGAGACCGGGTGTATTTGAAATCATTCTGCTTGTATTCATTTGCATTTTACAGCACATAGCCTAAATTATTTTTTTACTGAGCAAGAGCTGAAGCGTTATTATAAAGCTAACAGGACTCAGGGGGAGCAATGGTTGCATCCAGCTGCTGGAGTTTATGTTCTTTGAGAGTCCATATGTGAATGTGATAGATAAAAGGATGCTGATGCAGGGGCGCTTTTATAAGAATTGGAACCCGCCTTTATTTAATATCAGCACTCAATAGGGCCCTCCCTTCATTTTTGAGTTCCCACCATTGTACTTATGATTCAAAAGTATCTCAATAATAGCCGGTTCCTATAGCCACTTAACCACTAAGGCAAAATCTCTAATTTATCTTAATTTGATTCTTTGTTCTGAACAAAAGAACAAAGACACTGTCACTAAAAGAGAAGTAATGCATAATTAAAGTGAACAATGGCTTTTGTGATAATTATTATTGGCTAATGTCTCTGTTATAATGGATGGTTATAATCTCTGATGTTTTCTTAAATGCCTATACACTGTAAAAATTTAATTTTAATGAGAATATAATGTACAAATGCAGTAAACAACCATCAGTTGATTAATATAGCACACAAAGTAAAAAAAAAATATATATATATATACACATACATGTAATTTTGCTGTAAAATACTGAAAAAGTAAATGTAAAAAGTATGAATCACTTTATAATTTACTGATAAAATGTGTATTATAGCCTACTTAAGGCAATATGTATAATTTTATGGTAAAAAATGTTTTCTATATTTTTAATTAACAGGAAAAGAGGCATTCTCAGAATTCACAAACCAGACCTGTTTATATTTGATTTAAAAATTAGTTTTATTTTGTTTTCAGAGTGTTTTATGTTACATTTATTCATAAAATATTACATTTATAATAATATAAATATTTCAATAGCTCAGTTATGTTGATGTTTTAAAATAAACATCATATAAAATATATTAAACATTTAATAACATGTCGTGAGAAAAATGCTAAATATATTTACCAAAATGTCATTCCATAATGCTTGTAATATTGTCACTGTATTTTGTTTTTGTTGTTGTTGTTTTACAGTGAAGTTCTGGCAACCACATCTGGTAGTTCTTTTGTAAATATTATTTAATATTTGAAAGGATAATGAAAATTCTGTCAGCATTTACTTACCCTCATGTCGTTCCAAACATGTATGACTTTCTTCTGTTGAACCAAAAAAAAAAAAAAATATATATTTTAAAGAATGTTGGTAACCATGCAGTTTTGGTTCCCATTGACCTCCATTATATAGACAAAAAAACAAAACACAAAAAAGATGCAATGGAAATCAATGGGAACCAAACTGTTTTGTTAACAGCATTCTTCAAAATATTCCCAAGCAT